>NC_086446.1:456844049-457144049 GCF_028390025.1 Pseudophryne corroboree
GACAAGAGACTGCAGTTTCCCACAAAGAATTCTCAGGCAGTATCCTTTCCCCACTAGGGCCAGGATATGATGGGAATATTCCCCTAGGGTGTCACGTTTGCCCAAAAGGTAACCTGTCGTAACAGCTGTTCTCAGGGATCCTGCAGATAGCGTGCACATTCTGGTACACTACTCAGACCGGCGATTGTGTCGGCATGGGTTTATAGCGCTTGGGCAGCGTGGACAGGTACCTTATCAGCAGAAATTGAGACCCTAGTATGTAGATATATATAGATATGTGTATATATATTTCTCTGACGTCCTAAGTGGATGCTGGGACTCCGTAAGGACCATGGGGAATAGCGGCTCCGCAGGAGACTGGGCACAACTATAAAGAAAGCTTTAGGTCTAACTGGTGTGCACTGGCTCCTCCCACTATGACCCTCCTCCAGACTTCAGTTAGAATCCTGTGCCCGGCTGAGCTGGATGCACACTAGGGGCTCTCCTGAGCTCCTAGAAAGTATATTTAGGTTTCTCTATCGTCCTAAGTGGATGCTGGGGTTCCTGAAAGGACCATGGGGGATAGCGGCTCCGCAGGAGACAGGGCACAAAAAAGTAAAGCTTTACTAGGTCAGGTGGTGTGCACTGGCTCCTCCCCCTATGACCCTCCTCCAGACTCCAGTTAGATTTTGTGCCCGAACGAGAAGGGTGCAATCTAGGTGGCTCTCCTAAAGAGCTGCTTAGAGAAAGTTTACTTTAGGTTTTTTTCTTTACAGTGAGTCCTGCTGGCAACAGGATCACTGCAACGTGGGACTTAGGGGGAAAGTAGTAAACTCACCTGCATGCAGAGTGGATTTGCTGCTTGGCTACTGGACACCATTAGCTCCAGAGGGATCGAACACAGGCCCAGCCGTGGAGTCCGGTCCCGGAGCCGCGCCGCCGACCCCCTTGCAGATGCTGAAGCGTGAAGAGGTCCGGAAACCGGCGGCTGAAGACTCCTCAGTCTTCATAAGGTAGCGCACAGCACTGCAGCTGTGCGCCATTTTCCTCTCAGCACACTTCACTGGGCAGTCACTGAGGGTGCAGAGCGCTGGGGGGGGGCGCTCTGAGAGGCAAATATAAACCTTATACAAGGCTAAAAATACCTCACATATAGCCCATAGGGGCTATATGGAGATATTTAACCCCTGCCTGACTGGAAAAATAGCGGGAGAAGAACCCGCCGAAAAAGGGGCGGGGCCTATCTCCTCAGCACACGGCGCCATTTTCTGTCACAGCTCCGCTGGTCAGAACGGCTCCCAGGTCTCTCCCCTGCACTGCACTACAGAAACAGGGTAAAACAGAGAGGGGGGGCACATTAATGGCTATATATATATATATTAAAGCAGCTATAAGGGAGCACTTAATATAAGGATATCCCTTGTATATATAGCGCTTTGTGGTGTGTGCTGGCAGACTCTCCCTCTGTCTCCCCAAAAGGGCTAGTGGGTCCTGTCTTCATTAGAGCATTCCCTGTGAGTTTGCGGTGTGTGTCGGTACGTGGTGTCGACATGTATGAGGACGATATTGGTGTGGAGGCGGAGCAATTGCCAAATATGCAGATGTCACCCCCCAGGGGGTCGACACCAGAATGGATGCCTTTATTTGTGGAATTACGTGATGGTTTATCTTCCCTTAAACAGTCAGTTGAGGACATGAGGCGGCCGGACAATCAATTAATGCCTGTCCAGGCGCCTCAAACACCGTCAGGGGCTGTAAAACGCCCTTTGCCTCAGTCGGTCGACACAGACCCAGACACGGGCACTGATTCCAGTGACGACGGTAGAAATTCAAACGTATTTTCCAGTAGGGCCACACGTTATATGATTTTGGCAATGAAGGAGACGTTACATTTAGCTGATACTACAGATACCGTAAAACAGGGTATTATGTATGGTGTGAAAAAACTACAAACAGTTTTTCCTGAATCAGAAGAATTAAATGACGTGTGTGATGAAGCGTGGGTTGCTCCTGATAAAAAGTTGATAATTTCAAAAAAGTTATTGGCATTATACCCTTTCCCGCCAGAGGTTAGGGCGCGCTGGGAAACACCCCCTAAGGTGGACAAGGCGCTCACACGCTTATCCAAACAAGTGGCGTTACCCTCTCCTGAGACGGCCGCACTTAAGGATCCATCAGATAGAAAGATGGAAGTTATTCAAAAGAATATATACACACATGCAGGTGTTATACTACGACCAGCTATAGCAACTGCCTGGATGTGCAGTGCTGGAGTAGTTTGGTCAGAATCCCTGATTGAAAATATTGATACCCTAGATAGGGACAATGTTTTACTGTCGTTAGAACAAATAAAGGATGCATTTATCTATATGCGTGATGCACAGAGGGATATTTGCACACTGGCATCTCGGGTGAGTGCTATGTCCATTTCAGCCAGAAGAGCCTTATGGACACGACAGTGGACAGGCGATGCGGATTCAAAACGTCACATGGAGGTTTTGCCGTATAAAGGGGAGGAGTTATTTGGAGTTGGTCTATCAGACTTGGTGGCCACGGCTACTGCCGGGAAATCCACTTTTTTACCTCAAGTCACTCCCCAACAGAGAAAGGCACCGACCTTTCAACCGCAGCCTTTTCGCTCCTACAAAAATAAGAGAGCAAAGGGCTTGTCGTACCTGCCACGAGGCAGAGGAAGAGGGAAGAGACACCAACAGGCAGCTCCTTCCCAGGAACAGAAGCCCTCCCCGGCTCCTGCAAAAACCTCAGCATGACGCTGGGGCCTCTCAAGCGGACTCGGGGACAGTGGGGGGCCGTCTCAAAAATTACAGCGCGCAGTGGGCTCACTCGCAGGTAGACCCCTGGATCCTGCAGATAATATCTCAGGGGTACAGGTTGGAATTAGAGACGGATCCTCCTCATCGTTTCCTGAAGTCTGCCTTACCAACCGTCTCTTCCGAAAGGGAGAGGGTGTTGGAAGCCATTCACAAGCTGTACGCTCAGCAGGTGATAGTCAAAGTACCCCTATTACAACAAGGAAAGGGGTATTATTCCACTCTATTTGTGGTACCGAAGCCGGATGGCTCGGTAAGGCCTATTCTAAATCTGAAGTCCTTGAACCTCTACATAAAAAAGTTCAAGTTCAAGATGGAGTCACTCAGAGCAGTGATAGCGAACCTGGAAGAAGGGGACTTTATGGTATCCTTGGACATCAAGGATGCGTATCTACACGTTCCGATTTACCCCGCACACCAGGGGTACCTCAGGTTCATTGTTCAAAACTGTCACTATCAGTTTCAGACGCTGCCGTTCGGATTGTCCACGGCGCCTCGGGTCTTTACCAAGGTAATGGCCGAGATGATGATTCTTCGAAGAAAAGGCGTATTAGTTATCCCATACTTGGACGATCTCCTAATAAGGGCAAGGTCCAGAGAACAGCTGGAGACAGCTTTAGCACTATCTCAAGAGGTGCTAAGACAACACGGGTGGATTCTGAATATTCCAAAATCCCATTTAATCCCGACAACTCGTCTGCTGTTCCTAGGAATGATTCTGGACACGGTTCAGAAAAAGGTTTTCCTTCCAGAGGGAAAAGCCAAGGAGTTATCCGATCTGGTCAGGAACCTCCTAAAACCAGGAAAAGTGTCAGTACATCAATGCACAAGAGTCCTGGGAAAAATGGTGGCTTCTTACGAAGCAATTCCATTCGGCAGATTCCATGCAAGAATATTCCAAAGGGATCTGTTGGACAAATGGTCAGGGTCGCATCTGCAGATGCACCTGCGAATAACCCTGTCACCAAAGACAAGGGTGTCACTTCTGTGGTGGTTGCAGAAGGCTCACCTATTAGAAGGCCGCAGATTCGGCATTCAGGATTGGATCCTGGTGACCACGGACGCCAGCCTGAGAGGCTGGGGAGCAGTCACACAAGGAAGAAACTTCCAGGGAGTATGGACGAGTCTGGAAAAGTCTCTTCACATAAACATTCTGGAACTAAGAGCAATCTACAATGCTCTAAGCCAGGCGGAACTTCTCCTGCAAGGAAAGCCGGTGTTGATTCAGTCGGACAACATCACGGCGGTCGCCCATGTAAACAGGCAGGGCGGCACAAGAAGCAGGAGTGCAATGGCAGAAGCTGCCAAGATTCTTCGCTGGGCGGAGAATCACGTGATAGCACTGTCAGCAGTGTTCATCCCGGGCGTGGACAACTGGGAAGCAGACTTCCTCAGCAGACACGATCTTCATCCGGGAGAGTGGGGTCTACATCCAGAAGTCTTCAACATGTTAATAGACCGTTGGGAAAGACCAATTGTAGACATGATGGCGTCTCGCCTCCACAAGAAACTGGACAAATATTGCGCCAGGTCAAGAGATCCACAGGCAATAGCTGTGGACGCACTGGTAACTCCTTGGGTGTACCAGTCAGTGTATGTGTTTCCTCCTCTGCCGCTCATACCAAAGGTATTGAAGATCATACGGCAAAGAAGAGTAAGAACAATACTAGTGGTTCCGGATTGGCCGAGAAGGACTTGGTATCCGGAACTTCAAGAGATGCTCACGGACGAACCGTGGCCTCTACCTCTGAGAAGGGACCTGCTACAGCAGGGTCCCTGTCTTTTTCAAGACTTACCGCGGCTGCGTTTGACGGCATGGCGGTTGAACGCCAGATCCTAAAAGGGAAAGGCATTCCAGAAGAAGTCATTCCTACCTTGATTAAGGCACGGAAGGAAGTCACCGTGAAACATTATCACCGCATTTGGCGAAAATATGTAGCGTGGTGCGAGGATCGGAGGGTTCCGACGGAGGAATTCCAACTGGGTCGTTTCCTACATTTCCTGCAATCAGGATTATCTATGGGTCTCAAATTGGGATCCATTAAGGTTCAAATTTCGGCCCTGTCAATATTCTTCCAAAAAGAATTGGCCTCTGTCCCTGAGGTCCAGACTTTTGTCAAGGGAGTACTGCATATACAGCCTCCTGTGGGGCCTCCGGTGGCACCGTGGGATCTAAATGTAGTTTTAGATTTCCTCAAATCCCATTGGTTTGAACCATTGAAAAAGGTGGATTTGAAATATCTCACATTGAAAGTGACTATGTTACTAGCCCTGGCCTCTGCCAGGAGAGTATCTGAATTGGCGGCTTTATCTTATAAAAGTCCTTATCTAATCTTCCATTCGGATAGGGCAGAACTGCGGACTCGTCCGCATTTTCTCCCTAAAGTGGTATCAGCATTTCATCTGAACCAACCTATTGTGGTGCCTGCGGCCACTAGCGACTTGGAGGACTCCAAGTTGTTGGACGTTGTCAGAGCCTTAAAAATATACATTGCAAGGACGGCTGGAGTCAGAAAATCTGACTCGCTGTTTATATTGTATGCACCCAACAAGTTGGGCGCACCTGCTTCTAAGCAGTCGATTGCTCGTTGGATTTGTAACACAATTCAACTTGCACATTCTGTGGCAGGCCTGCCACAGCCTAAAACTGTAAAAGCCCACTCCACAAGGAAGGTGGGCTCATCTTGGGCGGCTGCCCGAGGGGTCTCGGCATTACAACTCTGCCGAGCAGCTACGTGGTCGGGGGAGAACACGTTTGTAAAATTTTACAAATTTGATACCCTGGCAAAGGAGGACCTGGAGTTCTCTCATTCGGTGCTGCAGAGTCATCCGCACTCTCCCGCCCGTTTGGGAGCTTTGGTATAATCCCCATGGTCCTTTCAGGAACCCCAGCATCCACTTAGGACGATAGAGAAAATAAGAATTTACTTACCGATAATTCTATTTCTCGGAGTCCGTAGTGGATGCTGGGCGCCCATCCCAAGTGCGGATTATCTGCAATACTTGTACATAGTTATTGTTAACTAATTCGGGTTATTGTTAAGGAGCCATCTTTAAGAGGCCCTTTCTGTTGTCATACTGTTAACTGGGTTTAGATCACAAGTTGTACGGTGTGATTGGTGTGGCTGGTATGAGTCTTACCCGGGATTCAAAATGCCTCCCTTATTGTGTATGCTCGTCCGGGCACAGTACCTAACTGGAGTCTGGAGGAGGGTCATAGGGGGAGGAGCCAGTGCACACCACCTGACCTAGTAAAGCTTTACTTTTTTGTGCCCTGTCTCCTGCGGAGCCGCTATCCCCCATGGTCCTTTCAGGAACCCCAGCATCCACTACGGACTCCGAGAAATAGAATTATCGGTAAGTAAATTCTTATTTTTTTATTTTACAGTGAGATCTGCTGGCAACAGACTCACTGCAGCGAGGGACTAAGGGGAGAAGAAGCGAACCTACCTAACGGGGGGGGGGGGGGCAATATATGACACCTTGGCTGGCAAATCTACATCATATATAGTCCTAGAGGCTATATAGATGTATAATTACCCCTGCCAGTATTCCAGAAAAAGCGGGAGAAAGTCTGCCGAAAAAGGGGTGGGGCCATCTCCCTCAGCACACTGGCGCCATTTTTCCCTCACAGCTCCGTTGGAAGGAAGCTCCCTGGCTCTCCCCTGCAGTCTAAACACTACAGAAGGGTAAAAAAGAGAGGGGGGGGGCACTAAATTTAGGCGCAGTATAGATATATATATATATAATATATAAAAAAGCAGCTATAAGGGAAAACACTTATTTCTCTAACGTCCTAAGTGGATGCTGGGGACTCCGTAAGGACCATGGGGAATAGCGGCTCCGCAGGAGACTGGGCACATCTAAAGAAAGCTTTAGGACTAACTGGTGTGCACTGGCTCCTCCCCCTATGACCCTCCTCCAAGCCTCAGTTAGATTTCTGTGCCCGACGAGAAGGGTGCACACTAGGGGCTCTCCTGAGCTTCTTAGTGAAAGTTTTAGTTTAGGTTTGTTATTTTCAGTGAGACCTGCTGGCAACAGGCTCACTGCATCGAGGGACTAAGGGGAGAAGAAGCGAACTCACCTGCGTGCAGAGTGGATTGGGCTTCTTAGGCTACTGGACATTAGCTCCAGAGGGACGATCATAGGCCCAGCCTGGATGGGTCCCGGAGCCGCGCCGCCGGCCCCCTTACAGAGCCAGAAGAGCGAAGAGGTCCGGAAAAATCGGCGGCAGAAGACGTTCCTGTCTTCAATAAGGTAGTGCACAGCACTGCAGCTGTGCGCCATTGCTCTCAGCACACTTCATACTCCGGTCACTGAGGGTGCAGGGCGCTGGGGGGGGCGCCCTGAGACGCAATAAAACATGATAAAAATACCTTACATGGCAAAAAATACATCACATATAGCTCCTGGGCTATATGGATGCATTTAACCCCTGCCAGAATATACAGAAAAACGGGAGAAAAGGCCGCCGAAAAGGGGGCGGAGCCTATCTCCTCAGCACACTGGCGCCATTTTCCCTCACAGCTCAGTTGGAGGGAAGCTCCCTGGCTCTTCCCTGCAGTCACTACACTACAGAAAGGGTTAAAAAAAGAGAGGGGGGCACTAATTAGGCGCAGTATTAAAACATACAGCAGCTATAAGGGGAAAAACACTTATATAAGGTTATCCCTGTATATGTATATATATATATATATATATATAGCGCTCTGGTGTGTGCTGGCATACTCTCCCTCTGTCTCCCCAAAGGGCTAGTGGGGTCCTGTCCTCTATCAGAGCATTCCCTGTGTGTGTGCTGTGTGTCGGTACGTTTGTGTCGACATGTATGAGAAAAATGATGTGGAGATGGAGCAGAGTGTCTGTTACAGTGATGTCACCACCTAGGGGGTCGACACCTGAGTGGATGTACTGTTGAAAATTACGTGACAGTGTCAGCTCTGTATAAAAAAAAAAAAAAACAGTGGTTGACATGAGACAGCCGGCTACTCAGCTTGTGCCTGTCCAGACGTCTCATAGGCCGTCAGGGGCTCTAAAGCGCCCGTTACCTCAGATGGCAGATACAGACGCCGACACGGATACTGACTCCTGTGTCGACGGTGAAGAGACAACCGTGATTTCCAGTAGGGCCACACGTTACATGATTGAGAAAATGGAAAATGTTTTATACATTTCTGATAATACGAGTACCACCAAAAAGGGGTATTATGTTCGGTGAGGGAAAAACTACCTGTAGTTTTCCTGAATCTGAGAAATAAAATGAGGTGTGTGATGATGCGTGGGTTTCCCCCCGATAACAATTGATAATTTCTTAAAAAGTATTGGCTGTATACCCTTTCCCGCCAGAGGTTAGGGTGCGTTGGGAAACACCCCCTAGGGGGGATAAGGCGCTCACACGCTTGTAAGAACAAGGGCTCTACCCTCTCATGAGATGGCCGCCCTTAAGGATCCTGCTGATAGAAAGCAGGAGGGTATCCAAAAATGTATTCACACACATACTGGTGTTATACTGCGACCAGCAATCGCCTCAGCCTGGAGGTACAGTGCTGGGTTGGCATGGTCGGATTCCCTGACTGGAAATATTGATATCCTAGATAAGGATAGTATATTATTGCCTATAGAGCATTTAAAAGATGCATTTCTATATATGCATGATGCACAGCGGAATATTTGCCGACTGGCATCAAGTATAAGTGCGTTGTCCAATTCTACCAGTAAAATGGTCAGGTGATGCGGATTCCAAACGGCATTTGGAAGTATTGCCTTTGAAAATAAGACGCCGTATTATCAGGCGCAGTCCTTTGTTGGCAAGCGGACAAAAGGTTCCTCTTTTCTGCTCGTGACAGAGGGAGAGGAAAAAGGCTGAAGAGATTACCCAGTTCCCAGGAACAGAAATCCTTTCCCGCCTTTGCAAAGCCCTCAGTATGACGCTAGGGCCTTACAAGCTCAGGCACGGTGGGGGCCCGTTCTCAATGAATTTCAGTGCGCAGTGGGCTCACTCGCAAGTAGACCCCTGGATCCTTCAGGTAATATCTCAAGGGTACATATTGAAATTCGAGACGTCTCCCCCTCGCCGTTTCCAAAAGTCGGCTTTACCGACGTCTCCCTCTGACAGGGAGGCAGTTTTGGAAGCCATTCACAAGCTGTATTCCCAGCAGGTGATAATCAAGGTACCCCTCCTGCAACAGGGAACGGGGTATTATTCCACACTATTGTGGTACCGAAGCCAGACGGCTCGGTGAGACCGATTCTAAATCTAAAATCTTTGAACACTTACATACAGAGGTTCAAATTCAAGATTGAGTCACTCAGAGCAGTGATTGCGAACCTGGAAGAAGGGGACTACATGATGTCTCGGGACATCAAGGATGCTTACCTTCATGTCAAAATTTACCCTTCTCACCAAGGGTACCTCAGGTTATGGTACAGAACTGTCACTATCAGTTCAGACGCTGCCGTAGGGATGGTCCACGGCACCCCGGGTCTTTACCAAGGTAATGGCCGAAATGATATCCCTTCGAAGGAAGGGAATTTTAGTTATCCCTTACTTGGACGATTCCCTGATAAGGGTAAGATCCAGGGAACAGTTGGAAGTCGGTGTAGCACTATCTCAGGTAGTGTTGCGGCAGCACGATTGGATTCTCAATATTCCAAAATCGCAGCTGGTTCCGACGACTTGTCTTCTGTTTCCTAGGGATGTTCCTGGACACAGTCCAGAAAAAAGGTGTTTCTCCCGGAAGAGAAAGCCAGGGAGTTATCCGAGCTAGTCAGGAACCTCCTAAAACCGAACCAAGTCTCAGTGCATCAATGCACAAGGGTTCTGGGTAAAAATGGTGGCTTCCTACGAAGCAATCCCATTCGTTAGATTCCACGCAAGAACTTTCCAGTGGAACCTACTGGACAAATGGTCCGGGTCGCATTTTCAGATGCATCAGCGGATAACCCTGTCACCAAGGACAAGGGTATCCATCATGTGGTGGTTGCAGAGTGCTCGTCTTCTAGAGGGCCGCAGATTCGGCATTCAGGACTGGGTCCTGGTGACCACGGATGCCAGCCTGCGAGGCTGGGGAGCAGTCACACAGGGAAGGAATATCCAGGGCTTAGGGTCAAGCCTGGATACATCACTTCACATAAATATCCTGAAGCTAAGGGCCATTTACAATGCTCTAAGCTTAGCAAGACCTCTGCTTCAAGGTCAGCCGGTGTTGATCCAGTCGGACAACATCATGACAGTCACCCACGTAAACAGACAGGGTGGCACAAGAAGCAGGAGGGCAATGGCAGAAGCTGCAGGGATTCTTCGCTGGGCGGAAAATCATGTGATAGCACTGTCAACAGTATTCATTCCGGGAGTGGACAACTGGGAAGCAGACTTCCTCAGCACGACCTCTACCCGGGAGAGTGGGGACTTCACCCAGAAGTCGTCCACATGATTAAAAAACTCGACAGGTATTGCGCCAGGTCAAGAGACCCTCAGGCAATAGTTGTAGACGCTCTGGTAACACCGTGGGTGTACCAGTCAGTGTATGTGTTCCCTCCTCTGCCTCTCATACCCAAGGTACTGAGATTGATAAGATGGAGAGGAGAAAGCACTATATTCGTGGCTCCGGATGGGCCAAGAAGGACTTGGTAACCGGAACTTCAAGAGATGCTCACGGAGGATCCGTGGCCTCTACCTCTAAGAAGGGACCTGCTCCAGCAAGGACCCTGTCTGTTCCAAGACTTACCGCGGCTGCGTTTGACGGCATGGCGGTTGAACGCCGGATCCTGAAGGAAAAAAGGCATTCCGGATGAAGTCATCCCTATCCTGATCAAAGCCAGGAAGGATGTAACCGCAAAAACATTATCACCGCAATTGGCGAAAATATGTTGCGTGGTGCGAGGCCAGTAAGGCCCGACGGAGGAAATTCAACTGGGTCGATTCCTACATTTCCTGCAAACAGGAGTGTCTATGGGCCTAAAATTGGGGTCCATTAAGGTTCAAATTTCGGCCCTGTCAAATTTCTTCCAAAAAGAACTAGCTTCAGTCCCTGAAGTTCAGACGTTTGTAAAAGGGGTACTGCATATACAGCCTCCTTTTGTGCCTCCAGTGGCACTTTGGGATCTCAATGTAGTTTTGGGTTCCAAAAGTCACATTGGTTTGAACCACTTAAATCTGTGGAGTTAAAATATCTCACATGGAAAGTGGTCATGCTGTTGGCCCTGGCCTGGGCCAGGCGCGTGTCAGAATTGGCGGCTTTATCCTGAAAAAGCCCTTATCTGATTTTCCATTCGGACAGGGCGGAATTGAGGACTCGTCCTCAGTTTCTCCCCAAGGTGGTTTCAGCGTCTCACCTGAACCAACCTATTGTTGGTGCCTGCGGCTGCTAGGGACTTGGAGGCCTCCAAGTTGCTAGACGTTGTCAGTGCCCTGAAAATATATGTTTCCAGGACGGCTGGAGTCAGGAAATCTGACTCGCTGTTTATCCTGTGTGCACCCAACAAGCTGGGTGCTCCTGCTTCTAAGCAGACTATTGCTCGTTGGATTTGTAGTACAATTCAGCTTGCACATTCTGTGGCAGGCCTGCCACAGCCAAAAATCTGTAAATGCCCACTCCACAAGGAAGGTGGGCTAATCTTGGGCGGCTGCCCGAGGGGTCTCGGCTTTACAACTTTGCCGAGCAGCTACTTGGTCAGGAGCAAATACGTTTGTAAAATTCTACAAGATTGATATCCTGGCTGAGGAGGACCTGGAGTTCTCTCATTTGGTGCTGCAGAGTCATCCGCACTCTCCCGCCCGTTTGGGAGCTTTGGTATAATCCCCATGGTCCTTACGGAGTCCCCAGCATCCACTTAGGACGTTAGAGAAAATAAGAATTTACTCACCGATAATTCTATTTCTCGTAGTCCGTAGTGGATGCTGGGCGCCCATCCCAAGTGCGGATTGTCTGCAATACTTGTACATAGTTATTGTTACAAAAATCGGGTTATTATTGTTGTGAGCCATCTTTCAGAGGCTCCTCTGTTATCATGCTGTTAACTGGGTTCAGATCACAGGTTATACGGTGTGATTGGTGTGGCTGGTATGAGTCTTACCCGGGATTCAAAATCCTTCCTTATTGTGTACGCTCGTCCGGGCACAGTATCCTAACTGAGGCTTGGAGGAGGGTCATAGGGGGAGGAGCCAGTACACACCAGTTAGTCCTAAAGCTTTCTTTAGATGTGCCCAGTCTCCTGCGGAGCCGCTATTCCCCATGGTCCTTACGGAGTCCCCAGCATCCACTACGGACTATGAGAAATAGAATTATCGGTAAGTAAATTCTTATTTTCTCTAACGTCCTAAGTGGATGCTGGGGACTCCGTAAGGACCTTGGGGAATTGCGGCTCCGCAGGAGACTGGGCACATCTAAAGAAAGCTTTAGGACTAACTGGTGTGCACTGGCTCCTCCCCCTATGACCCTCCTCCAAGCCTCAGTTAGATTTCTGTGCCCGACGAGAAGGGTGCACACTAGGGGCTCTCCTGAGCTTCTTAGTGAAAGTTTTAGTTTAGGTTTGTTATTTTCAGTGAGACCTGCTGGCAACAGGCTCACTGCATCGAGGGACTAAGGGGAGAAGAAGCGAACTCACCTGCGTGCAGAGTGGATTGGGCTTCTTGGCTACTGGACATTAGCTCCAGAGGGACGATCACAGGCCCAGCCTGGATGGGTCCCGGAGCCGCGCCGCCAACCCCCTTACAGAGCCAGAAGAGCGAAGAGGTCCGGAAAAATCGGCGGCAGAAGACGTTCCTGTCTTCAATAAGGTAGCGCACAGCACTGCAGCTGTGCGCCATTGCTCTCAGCACACTTCATACTCCGGTCACTGAGGGTGCAGGGCGCTGGGGGGGGCGCCCTGAGACGCAATAAAACATGATAAAAATACCTTACATGGCAAAAAATACATCACATATAGCTCCTGGGCTATATGGATGCATTTAACCCCTGCCAGAATATACAGAAAAACGGGAGATAAGGCCGCCGAAAAGGGGGTGGAGCCTATCTCCTCAGCACACTGGCGCCATTTTCCCTCACAGCTCAGTTGGAGGGTAGCTCCCTGGCTCTTCCCTGCAGTCACTACACTACAGAAAGGGTTAAAAAAAAGAGGGGGGCACTAATTAGGCGCAGTATTAAAACATACAGCAGCTATAAGGGGAAAAACACTTATATAAGGTTATTCCTGTATATATATATATATAGCGCTCTGGTGTGTGCTGGCGTACTCTCCCTCTGTCTCCCCAAAGGGCTAGTGGGGTCCTGTCCTCTATCAGAGCATTCCCTGTGTGTGTGCTGTGTGTCGGTACGTTTGTGTCGACATGTATGAGGAGAAAAATGATGTGGAGACGGAGCAGAGTGTCTGTAACAGTGATGTCACCACCTAGGGGGTCGACACCTGAGTGGATGTACTGTTGAAAATTACGTGACAGTGTCAGCTCTGTATAAAAAAACAGTGGTTGACATGAGACAGCCGGCTACTCAGCTTGTGCCTGTCCAGACGTCTCATAGGCCGTCAGGGGCTCTAAAGCGCCCGTTACCTCAGATGGCAGATACAGACGCCGACACGGATACTGACTCCTGTGTCGACGGTGAAGAGACAACCGTGATTTCCAGTAGGGCCACACGTTACATGATTGAGACAATGGAAAATGTTTTATACATTTCTGATAATACGAGTACCACCAAAAAGGGGTATTATGTTCGGTGAGGGAAAAACTACCTGTAGTTTTCCTGAATCTGAGAAATAAAATGAGGTGTGTGATGATGCGTGGGTTTCCCCCCGATAACAATTGATAATTTCTTAAAAAGTATTGGCTGTATACCCTTTCCCGCCAGAGGTTAGGGTGCGTTGGGAAACACCCCCTAGGGGGGATAAGGCGCTCACGCTTGTAAGAACAAGGGCTCTACCCTCTCATGAGATGGCCGCCCTTAAGGATCCTGCTGATAGAAAGCAGGAGGGTATCCAAAAATGTATTCACACACATACTGGTGTTATACTGCGACCAGCAATCGCCTCAGCCTGGAGGTGCAGTGCTGGGTTGGCATGGTCGGATTCCCTGACTGGAAATATTGATATCCTAGATAAGGATAGTATATTATTGCCTATAGAGCATTTAAAAGATGCATTTCTATATATGCATGATGCACAGCGGAATATTTGCCGACTGGCATCAAGTATAAGTGCGTTGTCCAATTCTACCAGTAAAATGGTCAGGTGATGCGGATTCCAAACGGCATTTGGAAGTATTGCCTTTGAAAGGGGACATTTGGGGTCGGTCTTTTAGACCTGGTGGCCACGGCAACAACTGGGAAATCCACGTTTGTACCCCAGGTCGCCTCTCAAAATAAGACGCCGTATTATCAGGCGCAGTCCTTTGTTGGCAAGCGGACAAAAGGTTCCTCTTTTCTGCTCGTGACAGAGGGAGAGGAAAAAGGCTGAAGAGATTACCCAGTTCCCAGGAACAGAAATCCTTTCCCGCCTCTGCAAAGCCCTCAGTATGACGCTAGGGCCTTACAAGCTCAGGCACGGTGGGGGCCCGTTCTCAATGAATTTCAGTGCGCAGTGGGCTCACTCGCAAGTAGACCCCTGGATCCTTCAGGTAATATCTCAAGGGTACATATTGAAATTCGAGACGTCTCCCCCTCGCCGTTTCCAAAAGTCGGCTTTACCGACGTCTCCCTCTGACAGGGAGGCAGTTTTGGAAGCCATTCACAAGCTGTATTCCCAGCAGGTGATAATCAAGGTACCCCTCCTGCAACAGGGAACGGGGTATTATTCCACACTATTGTGGTACCGAAGCCAGACGGCTCGGTGAGACCGATTCTAAAATCTAAAATCTTTGAACACTTACATACAGAGGTTCAAATTCAAGATTGAGTCACTCAGAGCAGTGATTGCGAACCTGGAAGAAGGGGACTACATGATGTCTCGGGACATCAAGGATGCTTACCTTCATGTCAAAATTTACCCTTCTCACCAAGGGTACCTCAGGTTATGGTACAGAACTGTCACTATCAGTTCAGACGCTGCCGTAGGGATGGTCCACGGCACCCCGGGTCTTTACCAAGGTAATGGCCGAAATGATATCCCTTCGAAGGAAGGGAATTTTAGTTATCCCTTACTTGGACGATTCCCTGATAAGGGTAAGATCCAGGGAACAGTTGGAAGTCGGTGTAGCACTATCTCAGGTAGTGTTGCGGCAGCACGATTGGATTCTCAATATTCCAAAATCGCAGCTGGTTCCGACGACTTGTCTTCTGTTTCCTAGGGATGTTCCTGGACACAGTCCAGAAAAAAGGTGTTTCTCCCGGAAGAGAAAGCCAGGGAGTTATCCGAGCTAGTCAGGAACCTCCTAAAACCGAACCAAGTCTCAGTGCATCAATGCACAAGGGTTCTGGGTAAAAATGGTGGCTTCCTACGAAGCAATCCCATTCGTTAGATTCCACGCAAGAACTTTCCAGTGGAACCTACTGGACAAATGGTCCGGGTCGCATTTTCAGATGCATCAGCGGATAACCCTGTCACCAAGGACAAGGGTATCCATCATGTGGTGGTTGCAGAGTGCTCATCTTCTAGAGGGCCGCAGATTCGGCATTCAGGACTGGGTCCTGGTGACCACGGATGCCAGCCTGCGAGGCTGGGGAGCAGTCACACAGGGAAGGAATATCCAGGGCTTAGGGTCAAGCCTGGATACATCACTTCACATAAATATCCTGAAGCTAAGTGCCATTTACAATGCTCTAAGCTTAGCAAGACCTCTGCTTCAAGGTCAGCCGGTGTTGATCCAGTCGGACAACATCATGGCAGTCACCCACGTAAACAGACAGGGTGGCACAAGAAGCAGGAGGGCAATGGCAGAAGCTGCAGGGATTCTTCGCTGGGCGGAAAATCATGTGATAGCACTGTCAACAGTATTCATTCCGGGAGTGGACAACTGGGAAGCAGACTTCCTCAGCACGACCTCCACCCGGGAGAGTGGGGACTTCACCCAGAAGTCGTCCACATGATTAAAAAACTCGACAGGTATTGCGCCAGGTCAAGAGACCCTCAGGCAATAGTTGTAGACGCTCTGGTAACACCGTGGGTGTACCAGTCAGTGTATGTGTTCCCTCCTCTGCCTCTCATACCCAAGGTACTGAGATTGATAAGATGGAGAGGAGAAAGCACTATATTCGTGGCTCCGGATTGGCCAAGAAGGACTTGGTAACCGGAACTTCAAGAGATGCTCACGGAGGATCCGTGGCCTCTACATCTAAGAAGGGACCTGCTCCAGCAAGGACCCTGTCTGTTCCAAGACTTAACGCGGCTGCGTTTGACGGCATGGCGGTTGAACGCCGGATCCTGAAGGAAAAAAGGCATTCCGGATGAAGTCATCCCTATCCTGATCAAAGCCAGGAAGGATGTAACCGCAAAAACATTATCACCGCAATTGGCGAAAATATGTTGCGTGGTGCAAGGCCAGTAAGGCCCGACGGAGGAAATTCAACTGGGTCGATTCCTACATTTCCTGCAAACAGGAGTGTCTATGGGCCTGAAATTGGGGTCCATTAAGGTTCAAATTTTCGGCCCTGTCAATTTTCTTCCAAAAAGAACTAGCTTCAGTCCCTGAAGTTCAGACGTTTGTAAAAGGGGTACTGCATATACAGCCTCCTTTTGTGCCTCCAGTGGCACTTTGGGATCTCAATGTAGTTTTGGGTTCCAAAAGTCACATTGGTTTGAACCACTTAAATCTGTGGAGTTAAAATATCTCACATGGAAAGTGGTCATGCTGTTGGCCCTGGCCTGGGCCAGGCGCGTGTCAGAATTGGCGGCTTTATCCTGAAAAAGCCCTTATCTGATTTTCCATTCGGACAGGGCGGAATTGAGGACTCGTCCTCAGTTTCTCCCCAAGGTGGTTTCAGCGTCTCACCTGAACCAACCTATTGGTGGTGCCTGCGGCTACTAGGGACTTGGAGGCCTCCAAGTTGCTAGACGTTGTCAGTGCCCTGAAAATATATGTTTCCAGGACGGCTGGAGTTAGGAAATCTGACTCGCTGTTTATCCTGTGTGCACCCAACAAGCTGGGTGCTCCTGCTTCTAAACAGACTATTGCTCATTGGATTTGTAGTACAATTCAGCTTGCACATTCTGTGGCAGGCCTGCCACAGCCAAAAATCTGTAAATGCCCACTCCACAAGGAAGGTGGGCTCATCTTGGGCGGCTGCCCGAGGGGTCTCGGCTTTACAACTTTGCCGAGCAGCTACTTGGTCAGGAGCAAATACGTTTGTAAAATTCTACAAGATTGATATCCTGGCTGAGGAGGACCTGGAGTTCTCTCATTTGGTGCTGCAGAGTCATCCGCACTCTCCCGCCCGTTTGGGAGCTTTGGTATAATCCCCATGGTCCTTACGGAGTCCCCAGCATCCACTTAGGACGTTAGAGAAAATAAGAATTTACTTACCGATAATTCTATTTCTCATAGTCCGTAGTGGATGCTGGGCGCCCATCCCAAGTGCGGATTGTCTGCAATACTTGTACATAGTTATTGTTACAAAAATCGGGTTATTATTGTTGTGAGCCATCTTTCAGAGGCTCCTCTGTTATCATGCTGTTAACTGGGTTCAGATCACAGGTTATACGGTGTGATTGGTGTGGCTGGTATGAGTCTTACCCGGGATTCAAAATCCTTCCTTATTGTGTACGCTCGTCCGGGCACAGTATCCTAACTGAGGCTTGGAGGAGGGTCATAGGGGGAGGAGCCAGTGCACACCAGTTAGTCCTAAAGCTTTCTTTAGATGTGCCCAGTCTCCTGCGGAGCCGCTATTCCCCATGGTCCTTACGGAGTCCCCAGCATCCACTACGGACTATGAGAAATAGAATTATCGGTAAGTAAATTCTTATTTTATAGTGGGATCCCTGTGTTATATAGCGCTCTGGTGTGTGCTGGCATACTCGCTCTCTGTCTCCCCAAAGGGCTTTGTGGGGTCCTGTCCTCTGTCAGAGCATTCCCTGTGTGTTTGCGGTGTGTCGGTATGGCTGTGTCGACATGTTTGATGAGGATGCATATGTGGAGGCGGAGCAGATGCCTGTAAATGTGATGTCACCCCCTGCGGGGTCGACACCTGAGTGGATGGTGCTGTGGAAGGAATTACGCGACAGTGTCGACTCCTTACATAAAAGGTTTGACGACATAGCTAACGTGGGACAGTTGGCTTCTCAGCCTGTGCCTGCCCAGGAGACTCAAAAGCCATCAGGAGCTCAAAAACGCCCGCTACCTCAGATGGCAGACACAGATGTCGACACGGATACTGACTCCAGTGTCGACGACGACAAGACTAATGTAACTTCCAGTAGGGCCACACGTTACATGATTGAGGCAATGAAAAATGTGTTGCACATTTCTGATGTTACCCCTGGTACCACAAAAAAGGGTATTATGTTTGGAGAGAAAAAACTACCAGTAGCTTTTCCTCCATCTGAAGAGTTAAATGAAGTGTGTGAAGAAGCGTGGGCTTACCCTGATAAAAAGATGGTAATTTCTAAGAGGTTACTAATGGCGTACCCTTTCCCGCCAGAGGATAGGTCACGCTGGGAAACATCCCCTAGGGTGGATAAAGCGCTCACACGCTTGTCAAAGAAGGTGGCACTACCGTCTCCGGATACGGGCGCCCTGAAGGAATCTGCTGATAGAAAGCAGGAGGCTATCCTGAAATCTATATATACACACAGGTGTTATACTGAGACCGGCTATTGCTTCAGCCTGGATGTGCAGTGCTGCTGCTGCGTGGTCAGATTCCCTGTCAGAAAATATAGATACCCTAGACAGGGACACTATATTGCTAACCGTAGAGCATGTAAAAGACGCACTTTTATACATGAGGGATGCACAGAGGGATATTTGCCGGCTGGCATCCAAAATTAGTGCAATGTCCATTTCTGCCAGGAGAGGGTTATGGACTCGGCAGTGGACAGGAGATGCAGATTCCAAAAGACACATGGAAGTTCTGCCTTTATAAGGGTGAGGAGTTGTTCGGGGATGGTCTCTCGGACCTCGTTTCCACAGCAACAGCTGGGAAGTCTACATTTTTACCCCATGTTCCCTCACAACCAAAGAAAGCACCGTATTATCAGGTACAGTCCTTTCGGCCCAATAGGGGCAAGCGGGTTAAAGGCGCGTCCTTTCTGCCCAGAGGCAGAGGTAGGGGATAGAAGCTGCAGCATACAGCCAGTTCCCAGGAGCAAAAGTCCTCCCCCGCTCCCTCTAAGTCCACAGCATGACGCTGGAGCTCCACAGGCGGAGCCAGGTACGGTGGGGGCCCGTCTCAAATTTTTCATCAATCAGTGGGCTTGCTCACGGGTGGATCCCTGGATCTTTCAGATAGTATCTCAGGGGTACAAGCTGGAATTCGAGACGTCTCCTCCCCGCCGTTTCCTCAAATCTGCCTTGCCAACCGCTCCCTCAGGCAGGGAGGCAGTGTTACAGGCAATTCACAAGCTGTATTCACAACAGGTGATAGTAAAGGTACCCCTACTTCAACAAGGAAGGGGTTACTATTCCACAATGTTTGTGGTACCGAAACCGGACGGTTCGGTGAGACCCATTTTAAATTTTAAATCCTTGAACACATATATAAAAAAATTCAAGTTCAAGATGGAATCGCTCAGGGCGGTTATTGCAAGCCTGGACGAGGGGGATTACATGGTATCACTGGACATCAAGGATGCTTACCTGCATGTCCCCATTTCTCTGACGTCCTAGTGGATGCTGGGAACTCCGTAAGGACCATGGGGAATAGACGGGCTCCGCAGGAGACTGGGCACTCTAAAAGAAATATTAGTTACTATCTGGTGTGCACTGGCTCCTCCCTCTATGCCCCTCCTCCAGACCTCAGTTAGATTTCTGTGCCCGGCCGAGCTGGATGCACACTAGGGGCTCTCCTGAGCTCCTAAAAAGAAAGTATATGTTAGGTTTTTTATTTTACAGTGAGACCTGCTGGCAACAGGCTCACTGCAACGAGGGACTAAGGGGAGAAGAAGCGAACCTACCTGCTTGCAGCTAGCTTGGGCTTCTTAGGCTACTGGACACCATTAGCTCCAGAGGGATCGACCGCAGGACCCGTCCTTGGTGTTCGTTCCCGGAGCCGCGCCGCCGTCCCCCTTACAGAGCCAGAAGCATGAAGATGGTCCGGAAAATCGGCGGCAGAAGACTTCAGTCTTCACCAAGGTAGCGCACAGCACTGCAGCTGTGCGCCATTGCTCCTCATACACACTTCACACTCCGGTCACTGAGGGTGCAGGGCGCTGGGGGGGGGCGCCCTGAGCAGCAATAAAAACACCTTGGCTGGCAAAATAATCACAATATATAGCCCCAGAGGCTATATATGTGATAAATACCCCTGCCAGAATCCATAAAAAAGCGGGAGAAATGTCTGCAAAAAAGGGGCGGAGCTATCTCCCTCGGCACACTGGCGCCATTTTCTCTTCACAGTGTAGCTGGAAGACAGCTCCCCAGGCTCTCCCCTGTAGTTTTCAGGCTCAAAGGGTTAAAAAGAGAGGGGGGGCACTAAATTTAGGCGCAATATTGTTTATACAAGCAGCTATTGGGGAAAATTCACTCAGTGATAGTGTTTATCCATTATATAGCGCTCTGGTGTGTGCTGGCATACTCTCTCTCTGTCTCCCCAAAGGGCTGTGTGGGGTCCTGTCCTCAGTCAGAGCATTCCCTGTGTGTGTGCGGTGTGTCGGTACGGCTGTGTCGACATGTTTGATGAGGAGGCTTATGTGGAGGTGGAGCAGATGCCGATAAATGGGATGTCGCCCCCTGTGGGCCGACACCAGAGTGGATGGATAGGTGGAAGGTATTAACCGACAGTGTCAACTCCTTACATAAAAGGCTGGATGACGTAACAGCTATGGGACAGCCGGCTTCTCAGCCCGCGCCTGCCCAGGCGTCTCAAAGGCCATCAGGGGCTTAAAAAACGCCCGCTCCCTCAGATGGCAGACACAGATGTCGACACGGAGTCTGACTCCAGTGTCGACGAGGTTGAGACATATACACAATCCACTAGGAACATCCGTTACATGATCCCGGCAATAAAAAAAATGTGTTACACATTTCTGACATTGATCCAAGTACCACTAAAAAAGGGTTTTATGTATGGGGAGAAAAAGCAGGCAGTGTTTTGTTCCCCCATCAAATGAGTGAATGAAGTGTGAAAAAGCGTGGGTTCCCCCGATAAGAAACTGGTAATTTCTAAAAAGTTACTGATGGCCAGAGGATAAGTTACGCTGGGAGATATCCCCTAGGGTGGATAAGGCGCTCACACGTTTGTCAAAAAGGGTGGCACTGCCGTCTTAGGATACGGCCACTTTGAAGGTACCTGCTGATAAAAAGCAGGAGGCTATCCTGAAGTCTGTATTTACACACTCAGGTACTAGACTGAGACCTGCAGATAGTGCTGCTGCAGCGTGGTCTGTAACCCTGTCAAACAGCAATACTATTTTGCGAACATAAGACGTCGTCTTATATATGAGGGATGCACAGAGGGATATTTTGCCGGCTGGCATCCAGAATTAATGCAATGTCCATTCTGTCAGGAGGGTATTAGAGACCCGACACTGGACAGGTGATGCTGACTTTAAAAGGCACATAGAGCCTTATAAGGGTGAGGAATTGTTTGGGGATGGTCTCTGGGACCTCGTATCCACAGCAACAGCTGGGAAGAAAATTTTTTACCTCAGGTTTCCTCACAGCCTAAGAAAGCACTGTATTATCAGGTACAGTCCTTTCGGCTTCAGATAAGCAAGCAGGTCAAAGGCGCTTCCTTTCTGCACAGAGACGAGGGAAGAGGGAAAAAGCTGCACCAGTCAGCCAGTTCCCAGAATCAAAATTCTTCCCCCGCTTCCTCTGAGTCCACCGCATGACGCGGGGGCTCCACAGGCGTAGCCAGGTACGGTGGGGGGCCGCCTCAAAAATTTCAGCGATCAGTGGGCTCGCTCACAGGTGGATCCCTGGATCCTTCAAGTAGTATCTCAGGGGTACAGGCTGGAATTCGAGGCGTCTCCCCCCCGCCGTTTCCTCAAATCTGCCTTGCCGACAACTCCCTCAGGCAGGGAGGCTGTGCTAGAGGCAATTCACAAGCTGTATTCCCAGCAGGTGATAGTCAAGGTGCCCCTACTTCAACAAGGACGGGGTTACTATTCCACACTGTTTGTGGTACCGAAACCGGACGGTTCGGTGAGACCCATTTTAAATTTGAAGTCCTTGAACACATACATAAAAAAATTCAAGTTCAAGATGGAATCGCTCAGGGCGGTTATTGCAAGCCTGGAGGAGGGGGATTACATGGTATCCCTGGACATCAAGGATGCTTACCTACATGTCCCCATTTACCATCCTCACCAGGAGTACCTCAGATTTGTGGTACAGGATTGCCATTACCAATTCCAAACACTGCCGTTTGGACTGTCCACGGCACCGAGGGTCTTTACCAAGGTAATGGCAGAAATGATGATACTCCTTCGAAAAAAGGGAGTTTTTAATTATCCCGTACTTGGACGATCTCCTTATAAAGGCGAGGTCCATGGAGCAGTTGTTGGTCGGAGTAGCACTATCTCGGGAAGTACTACAACAGCACGGATGGATTCTATACATTCCAAAGTCACAGCTGGTTCCTACCACACGCCTGCTGTTCCTGGGGATAGTTCTGGACACAGAACAGAAAAAAGTGTTTCTCCCGCAGGAGAAAGCCAAGGAGCTGTCATCTCTAGTCAGAGACCTCCTGAAACCAAAACAGGTATCGGTGCATCACGGCACACAAGTCCTGGGAAAAATGGTAGCTTCTTACGAAGCAAAATTCCATTCGGCAGGTTCCATGCAAGAACCTTTCAGTGGGACCTCTTGGACAAGTGGTTGGAATCGCATCTTCAGATGCATCGGCTGATAACCCTGTCTCCAAGGACCAGGGTATCTCTACTGTGGTGCTCATCTTCAAGAGGGCCGCAGATTCGGCATACAGGACTGGGTCCTGGTAACCACGGATGCCAGCCTTCGAGGCTGGGGGGCAGTCACACAGGGAAGAAATTTCCAAGGACTTTGGTCAAGTCAGGAGTCGTCCCTACACATAAATATTCTGGAACTGAGGGCCATTTACAATGCCCTAAGTCTGGCAAGGCCTCTGCTTCAAAACCAGCCGGTACTGATCCAATCAGACAACATCACGGCAGTCGCCCATGTAAACCGACAGGGCGGCACAAGAAGCAGGATGGCGATGGCAGAAGCCACAAGGATTCTCCGATGGGCGGAAAATCACGTCTTAGCACTGTCAGCAGTGTTCATTCCGGGAGTGGACAACTGGGAAGCAGACTTCCTCAGCAGACACGACCGACACCCGGGAGAGTGGGGACTTCATCCAGAAGTCTTCCAACTGTTGGTAAACCGTTGGGAAAGGCCACAGGTGGACATGATGGCGTCCCGCCTAAACAAAAAAACTAGAAATTGCGCCAGGTCAAGGGACCCTCAGGCAATAGCTGTGGATGCTCTAGTGACACCGTGGGTGTACCAGTCGGTTTATGTATTCCCTCCTCTGCCTCTCATACCAAAGGTACTGAGAATAATAAGAAAACGAGGAGTAAGAATGATACTCGTGGTTCCGGATGGGCCAAGAAGAGCTTGGTACCCAGAACTTCAAGAAATAATATCAGAGGACCCATGGCCTCTACCGCTCAGACAGGATCTGCTACAGCAGGGGCCCTGTCTGTTCCAAGACTTACCGCGGCTGCGTTGGACGGCATCGCGGTTGAATTCCGGATCCTAAAGCAAAAGGGCATTCCGGAGGAAGTCATTCCTACGCTGATAAAAGCCAGGAAAGAAGTAACCGCAAACCATTATCACCGTATTTGGCGAAAATATGTTGCGTGGTGTGAGGCCAGGAAGGCCCCAACAGAGGAATTTCAGCTGGGTCGTTTTCTGCACTTCCTACAGTCAGGAGTGACTATGGGCCTAAATTTGGGTTCCATTAAGGTCCAGATTTCGGCTCTGTCGATTTTCTTCCAGAAAGAACTGGCTTCACTGCCTTGAGTTCAGACATTTGTAAAGGGAGTGCTACATATTCAGCCCCTTTTTTGTGCCTTCTGTGGCACCTTGGGATCTCAACGTGGTGTTGAGTTTCTTCAAATCACATTGGTTTTAGCCACTTAAAACTGTGGATTTGAAATATCTCACGTGGAAAGTGGTCATGTTATTGGCCTTGGCTTCGGCCAGGCGTATGTCAGAATTGGCGGCTTTGTCATGTAAAAGCCCTTATATGATTTTCCATATGGATAGGGCAGAATTGAGGACTCGTCCCCAGTTTCTCCCTAAGGTGGTATCAGCTTTTCACTTGAACCAACCTATTGTAGTGCCTGCGGCTACTAGGGACAAAAGATTCCAAGTTACTGGACGTAGTCAGGGCCTTAAAAATTTATATTTCCAGGACGGCTGGAGTCAGGAAAACTGACTCGTTTTTTTATCCTGTAGGCACCCAACAAAATAGGTGCTCCTGCTTCTAAGCAGACTATTGCTCGCTGAATTTGTAGCACAATTCAGCTGGAGCATTCTGCGGCTGGATTGCCGCATCCTAAATCAGTAACAGCCCATTCCACGAGGAAAGTGGGCTCATCTTGGGCGGCTGCCCGAGGGGTCTCGGCTTTACAACTTTGCCGAGCTGCAACTTGGTCAGGGGCAAACACGTTTGCTAAGTTCTACAAATTTGATACCCTGGCTGAGGAGGACCTTGACTTCTCTCATTCGGTGCTGCAGAGTCATCCGCACTCTCCCGCCCGTTTGGGAGCTTTGGTATAATCCCCATGGTCCTTACGGAGTTCCCAGCATCCACTAGGACGTCAGAGAAAATAAGATTTTACTCACCGGTAAATCTATTTCTCGTAGTCCGTAGTGGATGCTGGGCGCCCATCCCAAGTGCGGATTGTCTGCAATACTTGTATATAGTTATTGCCTAACTAAAGGGTTATTGTTGAGCCATCTGTTGAGAGGCTCAGTTATATTTCATACTGTTAACTGGGTATAGTATCACGAGTTATACGGTGTGATTGGTGTGGCTGGTATGAGTCTTACCCGGGATTCAAAATCCTTCCTTATTGTGTCAGCTCTTCCGGGCACAGTATCCTAACTGAGGTCTGGAGGAGGGGCATAGAGGGAGGAGCCAGTGCACACCAGATAGTACCTAATCTTTCTTTTAGAGTGCCCAGTCTCCAGCGGAGCCCGTCTATTCCCCATGGTCCTTACGGAGTTCCCAGCATCCACTACGGACTACGAGAAATAGATTTACCGGTGAGTAAAATCTTATTTTACCCTCCTCACCAGGAGTACCTCAGTTTTGTGGTACAGGACTGTCATTACCAATTCCAGACGTTGCCGTTTGGTCTGTCCACGGCACCGAGGGTATTTACCAAGGTAATGGCCGAAATGATGATACTCCTTCGGAAAAAGGGAGTTTTAATTATCCCGTACTTGGACGATCTCCTTATAAAGGCGAGGTCCAGGGAACAGTTGTTGATCGGAGTAGCACTAGCTCGGGAAGTGCTACAACAGCACGGCTGGATCCTGAATATTCCAAAGTCGCAGCTAGTTCCTACAACGCGTCTACTGTTCCTGGGGATGGTTCTGGACACAGAAGAGAAAAAAGTGTTTCTCCCGGAGGAGAAGGCCAAGGAGTTGTCATCTCTAGTCAGAGACCTCCTAAAACCAAAACAGGTGTCGGTGCACCACTGCACGCGAGTCCTGGGACAGATGGTGGCTTCTTACGAAGCAATTCCATTCGGAAGGTTCCATGCAAGGATCTTTCAGTGGGATCTGTTGGACAAGTGGTCCGGATCGCATCTTCAGATGCATCGGCTGATAACCCTGTCTCCAAGGACCAGGGTGTCGCTGTTGTAGTGGCTGCAGAGTGCTCATCTTCTAGAGGGCCGCAGATTCGGCATACAGGACTGGGTCCTGGTGACCACGGATGCCAGCCTTCGAGGTTGGGGGGCAGTCACACAGGGAAAAAACTTCCAAGGACTATGGACGAGTCAGGAGACTTCCCTACACATAAATATTCTGGAACTAAGGGCCATTTACAATGCCCTAAGTCAGGCAAGACCCCTGCTTCAACACCAGCCGGTGCTGATTCAGTCAGACAACATCATGGCGGTCGCCCATGTAAACCGTCAGGGCGGCACAAGAAGCAGGATGGCGATGGCAGAAGCCACATGGATTCTCCGATGGGCGGAAAATCATGTGTTAGCACTGTCAGCAGTGTTCATTCCGGGAGTGGACAACTGGAAAGCAGACTTCCTCAGCAGGCATGACCTCCACCCGGGAGAGTGGGGACTTCATCCAGAAGTCTTCCAAATGGTTGTACACCGTTGGGAAAGGCCACAGGTGGACATGATGGCGTCCCGCCTCAACAAAAAGCTAAAAAGATATTGCGCCAGGTCAAGGGACCCTCAGGCGATAGCTGTGGACGCTCTAGTGACACCGTGGGTGTACCAGTCGGTTTATGTGTTCCCTCCTCTGCGTCTCATACCCAAGGTACTGAGAATAATAAGAAGGAGAGGAGTAAGAACTATACTTGTGGTTCCGGATTGGCCAAGAAGAGCTTGGTACCCAGAACTTCAAGAAATGATCTCAGAGGACCCATGGCCTCTGCCGCTCAGACAGGACCTGCTGCAGCAGGGACCCTGTCTGTTCCAAGACTTACCGCGACTGCGTTTGACGGCCGGATCCTGAAGGAAAAGGGCATTCCGGAGGAAGTCATCCCTACACTGATTAAAGCTAGGAAAGAAGTTACCGCAAACCATTTTCACCGCATTTGGCGAAAATATGTTGCGTGGTGTGAGGCCAGGAAGGCCCCAACGGAGGAATTTCAGCTAGGTCGATTTCTGCACTTCCTACAGTAAGGGGTGACTATGGGCCTAAAATTGGGTTCCATTAAGGTCCAGATTTCGGCTCTATCGATTTTCTTCCAGAGAGAACTGGCTTCACTGTCTGAAGTTCAGACTTTTGTTAAGGGAGTGCTGCATATTCAGCCCCCGTTTGTGCCTCCAGTGGCACCGTGGGATCTCAACGTGGTGTTGCATTTCCTGAAGTCGCATTGGGTTGAGCCACTTAAATCCGTGGAGCTAAAATACCTCACGTGGAAAGTGGTCATGCTGTTGGCCTTGGCGTCGGCCAGGCGTGAATCAGAATTGGCGGCTTTGTCATGCAAAAGCCCTTATCTGATTTTTTTATATGGATAGGGCGGAATTGAGGACTCGTTCCCAATTCCTTCCTAAGGTGGTATCAGTTTTCATGTGAACCAACCTATTGTGGTGCCTGCGGCTACTTGGGACTTGGAGGATTCCAAGTTACTGGACGTAGTCAGGGCCCTGAAAAATATATGTTTCCAGGACGGCTGGAGTCAGGAAAACTGACTCGCTATTTATCCTGTATGCACCCAACAAGCTGGGTGCTCCTGCTTCTAAGCAGACTATTGCTCGCTGGATCTGTAGCACGATTCAACTTGCACATTCTGCGGCTGGACTGCCGCACCCTAAATCTGTAAAAGCCCATTCCACGAGGAAAGTGGGCTCTTCTTGGGCGGCTGCCCGAGGGGTCTCGGCTTTACAAATTTGCCGAGCTGTTACTTGGTCGGGTTCAAACACTTTTGCAAGAGTCTACAAGTTTGATACCCTGGCTGAGGAGGACCTGGAGTTTGCTCATTCCGTGCTGCAGAGTCATCCGCACTCTCCCGCCCGTTTGGGAGCTTTGGTATAATCCCCATGGTCCTTACGGAGTCCCAGCATCCACTTAGGACGTCAGAGAAAATAAGATTTTACTCACCGGTAAATCTATTTCTCATAGTCCGTAGTGGATGCTGGGCGCCCATCCCAAGTGCGGATTGTCTGCAATACTTGTATATAGTTATTGCCTAACTAAAGGGTTATTGTTGAGCCATCTGTTGAGAGGCTCAGTTATATTTCATACTGTTAACTGGGTATAGTATCACGTGTTATACGGTGTGATTGGTGCGGCTGGTATGAGTCTTACCCGGGATTCAAAATCCTTCCTTATTGTGTCAGCTCTTCCGGGCACAGTATCCTAACTGAGGTCTGGAGGAGGGTCATAGTGGGAGGAGCCAGTGCACACCAGGTAGTCCTAAAGCTTTCTTTAGTTGTGCCCAGTCTCCTGCGGAGCCGCTATTCCCCCATGGTCCTTACGGAGTCCCAGCATCCACTACGGACTACGAGAAATAGATTTACCGGTGAGTAAAATCTTATTATATATAATATATATTAATGCGGTCTTAAGAGATATATATATATATATATATATATATATATGAAACATGCCCAAAGAGACATGAGTATACTGGGTCCTAGAGACAAAGCTATGTCGGTTTCTGCTTGGCGTGTCCTGTAGAATATGCAATGGACAGATGATGCCGACTTAAGAGGCATATGGAAGGCTGAGGATTGTGTGGAGAAGGGTTCTCGGACCTGGTCTCCACAGCTATAGCTGGTAATTCTGTTGTTTTGCCTTATATTCCTGCACAGCCTAGGAAAGCACGACATTATCAAATGCAGCCTTTAGAACAAAGAAACAAGAAAGTCCGAGGTGCGTCCTTTCTTGCCAGAGGCGGGGGCAGAGGAAAGAAGCTGCACAACACGGCTAGGTCCCAGGAACAGAAGTCCTCCCCGGCCTCTACAATAATCCACCGCATGTCGCTGGGGCTCCACAAGGCGGAGCTAGGCCCGGTGGGGGCACGCCTGCGTAAGTTCAGCCACAAGTGGGTTCACTCCCTGTTAGATCCCTGGGCAATAGATATTGTGTCCCAGGGATGCAAGCTGGACTTTGAGAAGATGCCACCTCACCGACGGCCCTGCCGGCTTCCCCCTCACGAGAGGGAAACAGTGTTAACTGCAATTCACAAATTGTATCTTCAGCAGGTGGTGGTCAAGATTCCCCTCCTTCAACGAGGAAAGGGTTACTATTCGACCATGTTTGTCGTACCGAAACCGGACGGTTCGGTCAGACCCATATTGAATTTAAAATCCCTGAACATATACCTGAAAAGGTTCAAGTTCAAGATGGAATCGCTCAGAGCGGTCATCGCAAGCCTGGAAGGGGGGGGATTTTATGGTGTCTCTGGACATAAAGGATGCATACCTTCATGTCCCCATTTATCCACCTCATCAGGCGTACCTCAGATTTGTGGTACAGGATTGTCATTACCCATTCCAGACACTGCCGTTTGATCTGTTCACGGCACCGAGAATATTTACTAAGGTAATGGCAGAAATGATGGGCTTCTGCGAAAGCGAAATTATCCCATACTTGGACGATCTCCTCATAAAGGCGAGGTCCATAGAGCAGTTGCTGATCAGCGTAGCACACTCTCGGGAAGTGTTGCAACAGCACGGCTGGATTCTGAATATTCCAAGGTCGCAGCTGATTGCTACGACGCGTCTGCCCTTCCTGGGCATGATTCTGGACACAGACCAGAAGGTTTTTCTCCCGGCGGAGAAGGCTCAGGAGCTCGTGACTCTGGTCAGAGGCCTCTTAAAACCAAAACAGGTGTCGGCGCATCAATGCACGCGAGTCCTGTGAAAGATGGTGGCGTCTTACGAAGCCATTCCCTTCGGCAGGTTCCATGCGAGGAACTTTCAGTGGGACCTGTTGGACAAGTGGTCCGGATCGCATCTTCAGATGCATCGGCTGATCACCCTATCCCCCAGGGCCAGGGTGTCTCTTCTGTGGTGGCTGCAGAGTGCTCACCTTCTCGAGGGCCGCAGGTTCGGCATACAGGACTGGGTCCTGGTGACCACGGATGCAAGCCTCCGAGGATGGGGGGCAGTCACTCGGAAGAAACTTCCAAGGGCTGTGGTCAAGTCAGGAAACTTGTCTGCACATCAATATCCTGGAACTAAGGGCCATATACAACGCCCTGAGTCAAGCGGAGCATCTGCTTCGCAACCAACCGGTGCTGATTCAGTCAGACAACATCACCGCAGTGGCTCATGTAAACCGCCAGGGCGGCACAAGAAGCAGGGTGGCGATGGCAGAAGCCACCAGACTTCTTCGCTGGGCGGAGAATCACGTGCAAGCACTGTCAGCAGTGTTCATTCCGGGAGTGGACAATTGGGAAGCAGACTTCCTCAGCAGGCACGACCTCCACCCGGGAGAGTGGGGACTTCATCAAGAAGTCTTCACACAGATTACAAATCGTTGGGAACTGCCACAGGTGAACATGATGGCGTCCCGCCTCAACAAAAAGCTGCAAATGTATTGCGCCAGGTCAAGAGACCCTCAGGCGATAGCTGTGGACGCACTAGTGACACCGTGGGTGTTCCAGTCGGTTTATGTGTTTCCTCCTCTTCCTCTCATACCCAAGGTGCTGAGAATCGTAAGAAAAAGAGGAGTGAGAACAATACTCATTGTTCTGGATTGGCCAAGAAGGACTTGGTATCCGGAACTGCAAGAAATGTTCACAGAGGACCCATGGCCTCTGCCTCTCAGACAGGATCTGTTGCAACAGGGGCCCTGTCTGTTCCAAGACTTACCGCGGCTGCGTTTGACGGCATGGCGGTTGAACGCCGGATCCTAACAGAAAAAGGCATTCCGGATGAGGTTATTCCTACGCTAATAAAGGCTAGGAAGGACGTGACGGCTAAGCATTATCACCGTATATGGCGCAAATATGTTGCTTGGTGTGAGGCCAGGAATGCCCCTACAGAGGAATTCCAGCTGGGCCGTTTCCTTCACTTCCTACAGTCGGGAGTGACTTTGGGCTTAAAATTGGGGTCCATTAAGGTCCAGATTTCAGCCCTATCCATTTTCTTTCAAAAGGAACTGGCTTCTCTTCCTGAAGTTCAGACGTTTGTAAAGGGAGTGCTGCATATTCAGCCCCTTTTGTGCCACCAGTGGCACCTTGGGATCTTAACGTGGTGTTGAGTTTCCTGAAATCACACTGGTTTGAGCCACTTAAAACCGTGGAGTTAAAATATCTCACGTGGAAGGTGGTCATGCTATTGGCCTTAGCTCCGGCTAGGCGTGTGTCAGGGCTTTTACATGACAAAGCCGCCAATCTATCTGGTTTTCCATATGGACAGGGCAGAATTACGGACTCGTCCGCAATTTCTGCCAAAGGTGGTGTCATCCTTTCATTTGAACGAACCTATTGTGGTGCCTGCGGCTACTCGTGACTTGGAGGATTCCAAGTTACTAGATGTAGTCAGGGCTTTGAAGATTTATGTAGCCAGAACGGCTGGAGTCAGGAAAACTGACTCGCTGTTTATCCTGTATGCATCCAACAAGCTGGGTGCTCCTGCTTCAAAGCAAACTATTGCTCGCTGGATCTGTAACACGATTCAGCAGGCTCATTCTGCGGCTGGATTGCCGCATCCAAAATCAGTGAAAGCCCATTACACAAGGGAAGTGGGCTCTTCTTGGGCGGCTGCCCGAGGGGTCTCGGCATTACAGCTTTGCCGAGTAAGCTACTTGGTCGGGTTCAAAACTTTTTTGCAAAATTATACAAGTTTGATACCCTGGCTGAGGAGGACCTTGTATTTGCCCATTCGGTGCTGCAGAGTCATCCGCACTCTCCCGCCCGTTTGGGAGCTTTGGTATAATCCCCATGGTCCTTACGGAATCCCCAGCATCCACTAGGACGTTAGAGAAAATAAGATTTTACTCACCGGTAAATCTATTTCTCGTAGTCCGTAGTGGATGCTGGGCGCCCGTCCCAAGTGCGGACTTCTTCTGCAATGCTTGTATATAGTTATTGCTTACATAAGGGTTATGTTATAGTTGCATCAGGGTTGATCTGATGCTCTGTTGTTGTTCATACTGTTAACTGGGTAAGTTATCACAAGTTATACGGTGTGATTGGTGTGGCTGGTATGAGTCTTACCCTGGATTCCAAAATCCTTTCCTTGTAATGTCAGCTCTTCCGGGCACAGTTTCCTTAACTGAGGTCTGGAGGAGGGGCATAGAGGGAGGAGCCAGTGCACACCAGTAGTCCTAATTCTTTCTTAGAGTGCCCAGTCTCCTGCGGAGCCCGTCTATTCCCCATGGTCCTTACGGAGTCCCCAGCATCCACTACGGACTACGAGAAATAGATTTACCGGTGAGTAAAATCTTATTTTTCCTGTGTGTGTATGCAAATTATCACATAACCATGTTCAGGGACTCTGTGTCTTGTGCTGCAGAATATGTATCTTCACCAGAGACATCCATTCCATGTACTCGGGAATGTAATTTTTTGTCTCGGCCTTCCGAACTCGAGCACCAGTGGGTAGCTTCTATTAAGGGAATGATATCCCAGATTTCTACTAGGATTGCACATTATGAGACTGAATCACAGATTTTAAAACAATCTGTGGAGGTTTTGTCTGGTTCTGTCCCCACTACCTCAAAATCCCCTGGTGTAGAAACGTGCGCTTGCTCAGATTATGCAGGTCGACACCGACTCTGACACGGCAGAGGGTGATGCGGATTTGCGAGGGCGTGAGGCTTCCCTGGCAAGAGGGGTGCAACTCATGATTGCGGCTATTAGGGATGTGCTACACATTACTGACAAACCACGTGAACAGGTAAAGGAGGCTTACTTTACAGACAATAAGAAAGCTTCCCTGCGTCTAAGGAATTAAATACATTATTTGAAAAATCCTGGGAAAATCCAGAGAAATTCCAGATCCCAAAGAGGGTTCTTGTGGCTTTTCCTTTCCCTGAGGACGATAGGAAAAAGTGGGAAAACCCGCCTATAGTAGACGCTTCTGTATCTAGACTGTCTGAAAAGGTGGTTTTACCTGTCCCGGGGTCTACTGCTTTGAAAGAACCGGCAGACCGCAAGATTGAAACTACACTCAAATCCATATACACTGCTTCAGGAGTAGAGTTAAGGCCCACTATTGCCTGTGCATGGATTTCTAAAGCCATAGTAAAGTGGTCAGGCACATTACTAGAGGACTTAGATTCTATGGATAGAAGTGACATTGAATTGTTTTTACATAACATACAGAATTCTCTGCGGGTTTCATGGTGGAGGCCATGAAGGACCTCGGTAATCTGACTACGAAAACATCGTCCATGGCTGTCTCAGCACGCAGGGGACTCTGGCTATGCCAATGGTCTGCAGACGTGGAATCCAGGATAAGTGTGGAGAACCTACCCTTCGCAGGTCAGGCTCTTTTTGGGGAAGCATTGGATGTGTGGATCTCCACGGCAACAGCTGGTAAGTCTACCTTCCCTCAGCTTCTCAGATGACTAAGAAACCCTTTTCTACTTCTTCGGTGCAGTCCTTTTGGTCTGCAAAAGCTAAAAAGTCCCAGACTCCTACCACGTTCTTCAGGGGTGGTCGAACTAAATCCAAAAAAAGGCACCTGCAGGTTCCCAAGACCAGAAACCTGCCTCTGTGTCCTCAAAATCCTCAGCATGACTGTGGACCTCCCTGCCTGGAGAATGGGCAAGTGGGAGCGAGGATCAAAAGTTTTTTTTTTTTTTTTCCCATGTCTGCGTGTCGTCCGGCCTGGATCCCTGGGTACAGGATATTGTGTCCCAGGGGTACAAACTGGAGTTTCAAGAGCTCCCACCCCACAGGTTCTTAAAGCTGACAGACAGGGCTATCCTTCAGGAAGCCATTCACAAATTGGAAAGGGCAGATGTAATTGTTCCAGTTCAACCTCATCTGTTAAACCAGGGTTACTATTCAAACCTCTTTGTGGTACCGAAACCGGATGGTTCGGTCAGGCCAATTTGAACCTGAAGTCGCTAAACCCTTATCTAAGGGAATTCAGGTTCAAAATGGAGTCTCTGAGAGAGGTGATCTCAGGACTGGAGGAGAGTGAGTTTCTGGTATCCTTGGACATCAAGGATGCATACCTGCACATTCCCATTTGGCCGCTACACCAGGCTTATCTCAGTTTTGCGCTATTGGGCTGTCATCATCAGTTTTAGGCACTGATGATCCTCCTCCGCAGGCAGGGGGTGAATATAATTCCTTATCTGGACGATCTGCTAATAATGGCATCTTCCAGGGAGAGGTTGTTGCAGTCCATTGCTCTCACGACTCGACTGCTCAGGGAACATGGATGGATCCTGATTCTTCCAAAATCATATTTGGAGCAGACAAGGAGATTCTTTCCTGGGGATGGTGCTCGACATGGAAGTGCAGAGGGTATTTCTATTTCATCCATCTGGGGGACGCTGCACCGTTACTTGTGGGTTAGAGGTGTGTGGTTGTGGAGTTTGGCACAGAACTATTAAAAACCTGACTCCTCCCCCCTCTAACCCCTCCCATCTCCTTCCTGTCTAGCCAGCACCTCAGTTTTAGTTTTGTGCCTGTGGAGTACAGACACAGATTTCTCTGACGTCCTAGTGGATGCTGGGAACTCCGTAAGGACCATGGGGAATAGCGGCTCCGCAGGAGTCTGGGCACAACTAAAAGAAAGCTTTTAGACTACCTGGTGTGCACTGGCTCCTCCCACTATGACCCTCCTCCAAGCCTCAGTTAGATTTTTGTGCCCGGCCGAGCTGGATGCACACTAGGGGCTCTCCTGAGCTCTTAGAAAGAAAGTATAATTTAGGTTTTTTATTTTACAGTGAGACCTGCTGGCAACAGGCTCACTGCAACGAGGGACTAAGGGGAGAAGAAGCGAACCTACCTGCTTGCAGCTAGCTTGGGCTTCTTAGGCTACTGGACACCATTAGCTCCAGAGGGATCGACCGCATGGAACTGGCCTTGGTGTTCGGTCCCGGAGCCGCGCCGCCGTCCCCCTTACAGAGCCAGAAGCAAGAAGAAGTCCGGAAAATCGGCGGCATGAAGACTTCTGTCTTCACCAAGGTAGCGCACAGCACTGCAGCTGTGCGCCATTGCTCCTCATACACACTTCACACTCCGGTCACTGAGGGTGCAGGGCGCTGGGGGGGGGGCGCCCTGAGCAGCAATAAAAACACCTTGGCTGGCAAAACAATCACAATATATAGCCCCAGAGGCTATATATGTGATAATTACCCCTGCCAGAATCCTTAAAAAAATGGGAGAAAAGTCAGCGAAAAAGGGGCGGAGCTATCTCCCTCAACACACTGGCGCCATTTCTCCCTCACAGTTCCGCTGGAAGGAAGCTCCCTGGCTTTCCCCTGCAGTCTACACTACAGAAAAGGGTAAAAAAGAGAGGGGGGGCACTAAATTTAGGCGCAGTAAATATTATAGCAGCTATAGGGGACATAATTCAGTTAGTCCCTGCATTATATAGCGCTCTGGTGTGTGCTGGCATACTCTCTCTCTGTCTCCCCAAAGGGCTTCTGTGGGGTCCTGTCCTCTGTTAGAGCATTCCCGGTGTGTGTACGGTGTGTCGGTACGGCTGTGTCGACATGTTTGATGAGGAAAATTATGTGGAGGCGGAGCAGATGCCTATAGAAGTGATGTCACCCCCTGCGGGGCAGACACCTGAGTGGATGGTTTTATGGAAGGAATTACGTGCAAGTGTCGACTCCTTACACAAAAAATTTGACAACATGCCAAATGCGGGACAGCCGGCTTCTCAGCTCGTGCCTGCCCAAGTGTCTCAAAGGCCATCAGGGGCTCTAAAACGCCCGCTACCTCAGATGGCAGAAGCAGATGTCGACACGGATACTGATACCAGTGTCGACGACGATGAGTCAAATCTAATGTCCACTAGGGCCATTCGTTGCATGATTGAGGCAATGAAGGAGGTATTACACATTTCGGATATAAACCCAGGTACCACTAAAAAGGGTATTATGTTTGGGGAGAAAAAACTACCCGTAGTTTTTCCCCCATCTGAAGAATTAAATGAAGTGTGTGAAGAAGCGTGGGCTTTCCCCGATAAAAGATTGGTAATCCCTAAAAAATTACTAATGGCGTTCCCTTACCCGCCAGAGGATAGGGCACGTTGGGAAACACCTCCTAAAAAGGTTTGTCTAAAAAGGTGGCACTTCCGTCTCCGGATACGGCCGCCCTAAAGGAGCCTGCGGATAGAAAGCAGGAGGCGATCCTGAAGTCTGTATATACACACTCAGGCATTATACTTAGACCAGCTATTGCGTCAGCATGGATGTGCAGTGCTGCCGCTGCATGGTCAGATTCCCTGTCAGAAAATATTGACACCCTAGACAGGGACACTATTCTCCTAACCATAGAGCATATAAAAGACTCAGTCTTATACATGAGAGATGCACAGAGGGAGATCTGCCGGCTGGCATCTAAAATAAGTGCATTGTCCATTTCTGCTAGGAGAGGCTTATGGACTCGGCAGTGGACAGGGGATGCAGATTCCAAAAGGCACATGGAAGTTTTGCCTTATAAGGGTGAGGAGTTATTCGGGGATGGTCTCTCGGACCTAGTTTCCACAGCAACAGCTGGGAAGTCAGCATTTTTACCCCAGGTTCCCTCACAGCCTAAAAAAGCGCCGTTTTATCAAGTACAGTCCTTTCGGACCCAGAGAAACAGGCAAGGAAAAGGCGGGTCCTTTCTGTCCAGAGGCAGAGGTAGGGGAAAAAGGCTGCAACAAACAGCAGGTTCCCAGGAGCAAAAGTCCTCCCCCGCTTCTTCCAAGTCCGCCGCATGACGGTGGGGCTCCACAGGCGGAGCCAGGTACGGTGGGGGGCCGCCTCAAAAATTTCAGCGATCAGTGGGCTCGCTCACAGGTGGATCCCTGGATCTTGCAAGTAGTATCTCAGGGGTACAGACTGGAATTCGAGGCGTCTCCCCCCCGCCGTTTCCTCAAATCTGCCTTGCCAACAACTCCCTCAGGCAGGGAGGCTGTGCTAGAGGCAATTCACAAGCTGTATTCCCAGCAGGTGATAGTCAAGGTGCCCCTACTTCAACAAGGACGGGGTTACTATTCCACACTGTTTGTGGTACCGAAACCGGACGGTTCGGTAAGACCCATTTTAAATTTGAAATCCTTGAACACATACATAAAAAAGTTCAAGTTCAAGATGGAATCGCTCAGGGCGGTTATTGCAAGCCTGGACGAGGGGGATTACATGGTATCCCTGGGCATCAAGGATGCTTACCTGCATGTCCCCATTTATCATCCTTACCAGGAGTACCTCAGATTTGCGGTACAAAATTGCCATTATCAATACCAGACGCTGCCGTTTGGACTGTCCACGGCACCGAGGGTGTTTACCAAGGTAATGGCGGAAATGATGATACTCCTTCGAAAAAAGGGAGTTTTAATTATCCCGTACTTGGACGATCTCCTAATAAAGGCGAGATCCAGGGAGCAGTTGTTGGTAGGAGTAGCACTATCTCAGGAGGTGCTACACCAGCACGGTTGGATTCTGAATATTCCAAAGTCACAGCTGGTTCCGACGACACGTCTACTGTTCCTGGGAATGATTTTGGACACAGTCCAGAAAAAAGTGTTTCTCCCGGAGGAGAAAGCCAAGGAGCTGTCATCTCTAGTCAGAGACCTCCTGAAACCAAAACAGGTGTCGGTGCATCACTGCACGTGAGTCCTGGGAAAGATGGTGGCTTCTTACGAAGCAATTCCTTTCGGCAGGTTCCATGCCAGAATCTTTCAGTGGGACCTGTTGGACCAATGGTCCGGATCGCATCTTCAGATGCATCGGCTAATAACCCTGTCTCCAAGAACCAGGGTGTCTCTGCTGTGGTGGCTGCAGAGTGCTCATCTCCTAGAGGGCCGCAGATTCGGCATACAGGACTGGGTCCTGGTGACCACGGATGCCAGCCTTCGAGGCTGGGGGGCAGTCACACAGGGAAGAAACTTCCAAGGACTATGGTCGAGTCAGGAGACTTCCTTACACATAAATATTTTAGAACTAAGGGCCATTTACAATGCCCTAAGTCAGACAAAACCCCTGCTTCTACACCAGCCGGTACTGATCCAGTCAGACAACATCACGGCGGTCGCCCATGTAAACCGACAGGGCGGCACAAGAAGCAGGACGGCAATGGCAGAAGCCACAAGGATTTTCCGATGGGCGGAAAATCACGTGTTAGCACTGTCAGCAGTGTTCATTCTGGGAGTGAACAACTGGGAAGCAGACTTCCTCAGCAGGCACGACCTCCACCCGGGAGAGTGGGGACTTCATCCAGAAGTCTTCACACTGATTGTAAATCGTTGAGAACGGCCACAGGTGGACATGATGGCGTCCCGCCTAAACAAAAAACTGGAGAGATATTGCGCCAGGTCAAGGGACCCTCAGGCGATAGCGGTGGACGCTCTAGTGACACCGTGGGTGTACCAGTCAGTTTATGTGTTCCCTCCTCTGCCTCTCATACCAAAGGTACTGAGAATAATAAGAAAACGAGGAGTAAGGACAATACTCGTGGTTCCGGATTGGCCAAGAAGAGCTTGGTACCCGGAACTTCAAGAGATGATCTCAGAGGACCCATGGCCTCTGCCGCTCAGACAGGACCTGCTGCAGCAGGGGCCCTGTCTGTTCCAAGACTTACCGCGGCTGCGTTTGACGGCATGGCGGTTGAACGCCGGATCTTAAAGGAAAAGGGCATTCCGGAGGATGTCATTCCTACGCTGATTAAAGCCAGGAAAGATGTAACGGTAAAACATTATCACCGCATATGGCGGAAATATGTTGCTTGGTGTGAGGCCAATAAGGCCCCAACAGAGGAATTTCAGCTGGGTCGATTTCTGCACTTCCTACAGGCAGGAGTGACTATGGGCCTAAAATTAGGCTCCATTAAGGTACAGATATCGGCTCTGTCGATTTTCTTCCAAAAAGAACTAGCTTCACTACCTGAAGTTCAGACATTTGTAAAAGGAGTGCTGCATATTCAGCCCCCCTTTGTGCCTCCAGTGGCACCCTGGGATCTCAACGTGGTGTTGAATTTCCTAAAATCACATTGGTTTGAGCCACTAAAGACCGTGGATCAAAAATATCTCACGTGGAAAGTGGTCATGTTATTGGCCTTGGCTTCGGCCAGGCGTGTATCAGAATTGGCGGCTTTGTCATTTAAAAGTCCTTATCTGATTTTCCATATGGATAGGGCAGAATTGAGGACTCGTCCCCAGTTTCTCCCTAAGGTCGTATCTGCTTTTCACTTGAACCAACCTATTGTAGTGCCTGCGGCTACTAGCGACTTGGAGGATTCCAAGTTACTGGACGTAGTCAGGGCCTTGAAAATGTATGTTTCCAGGACGGCTGGAGTCAGGAAAACTGACTCGCTATTTATCCTGTATGCACCCAACAAACTGGGTGCTCCTGCTTCTAAGCAGACTATTGCTCGCTGGATTTGTAGCACAATTCAGCTGGCGCATTCTGCGGCTGGACTGCCGCATCCTAAATCAGTAAAAGCCCATTCTACAAGGAAGGTGGGCTCATCTTGGGCGGCTGCCCGAGGGGTCTCGGCTTTACAACTTTGCCGAGCTGCTACTTGGTCAGGGGCAAACACGTTTGCAAAATTCTACAAATTTGATACCCTGGCTGAGGAGGAACTTGAGTTCTCTCATTCGGTGCTGCAGAGTCATCCGCACTCTCCCGCCCGTTTGGGAGCTTTGGTATAATCCCCATGGTCCTTACGGAGTTCCCAGCATCCACTAGGACGTCAGAGAAAATAAGAATTTACTCACCGGTAATTCTATTTCTCGTAGTCCGTAGTGGATGCTGGGCGCCCGTCCCAAGTGCGGATTGTCTGCAATACTTGTACGTAGTTGTTGTTCACAAAAGGGTTATTGTTATGAGCCATCTGTTGAGAGGCTCAGTTAAATTTCATACTGTTAACTGGATATGGTATCACGAGTTATACGGTGTGATTGGTGTGGCTGGTATGAGTCTTACCCGGGATTCAAAATCCTTCCTTATTGTGTCAGCTCTTCCGGGCACAGTATCCTAACTGAGGCTTGGAGGAGGGTCATAGTGGTGAGGAGCCAGTGCACACCAGGTAGTCTAAAAGCTTTCTTTTAGTTGTGCCCAGACTCCTGCGGAGCCGCTATTCCCCATGGTCCTTACAGAGTTCCCAGCATCCACTACGGACTACGAGAAATAGAATTACCGGTGAGTAAATTCTTATTTTTTTTTCTCTGTAAGATTTTAGTTAGGTATTTTATTACTTGGAGTGCCTAGTCCTTGTATACAGGTGGCAGGTACTATTAGAGTGGAGTTAGCTAGGATTTTCCCACGCTATTCTGCTGCTGGAGGCCACCACACTTCGGTCACTGGGGCTGGATTCCTGTCTCTGAGAAGTTGAGCGCTTCCTTGTTTCACGAAGGGACAGATTCCCGCCCCGCCCTGCACGGCCACGCGCGCTCTCCCCTCCAGCGTATACAGGGCTCCGGCCGCCATCTTCTCCAGAGGCAGTACGGGGGATGCTGTGCAGCACTTGCAACACTTGTTTGGCTCAAAACAGCAAGTATATTTTGGGGCACAGTATAATTCACAGTATATTTACATTGTGTCATTCTATACTCTGAGGGGATGTAATTTTTGCAATATATAATATACATTGCACAGTATAATTCACAGTATATTTACAATATACATTGCACAGTATAATTCAAAGTACTGTTCACTACTCTACTGAGTTTATTGTTCATTTGTAGTGCATTTGCTATTTCATTAAAAAAAAAAAAAAAAAAAAAAAAAGATTAAATTAATTAATTAATTATGACCATAAGCCAGACAAATCTACAAAGGGTAAGACCACCTCGGTGGTTTATTTTTCCTGCTCACAATGTGGGTCATAGCTAGCGAAGGGTAGCCCGGACGCAGGTACCCCCTGTGCTTCATGCTCTGGTGCATCTGTGGCAGACCAGCAGGGAAGTTCCGCGGATCAGTCCTCCATGGCTACAGTGGAAGCTCTATGGGCTCAATCTCTAAACAAATTTGTAAACTCTGCCGGGGTGACTTCTGGCATTTACCATAGGGTATGGCGTATTTACATTGCTTGGTGCGAAAAGCGGGGCTTGACTCCGCATTTGTTTAGACTTCCTCGCCTGCTATCTTTCCTTCAAGAGGGCCTCGAGAAGGGTCTGAGGCTTTCTTCACTGAAGGGTCAGGTTTCGGCCTTGTCGGTTCTTTTTCAAAAGAAACTAGCGATCATTCCAGAGGGTCAGACATTCCTTCAGGGAGTACTTCGGATTCAACCACCTTTTGTTCCTCCGGTTCCTCCCTGGGATTTAAACTTGGTCCTTACAGCCCTTCAAAAATCTCCATTTGAGCCTTTGGAATCTGTAGAACTAAGTTATCTAACACTAAAAGTTGTTTTTCTTTTAGCTATTGTCTCAGCTTGACGAGTGTCTGAGTTGGCGGCTCTTTCTTGCAGGCCGCCCTTGTTAGTGTTTCATGAGAACCGGGTGGTTCTGCGGACTAAGCCTTTCCTTCCAAAGGTTGTTTCAGCATTCCATTTAAATCAGGACATTGTCCTTCCAGCATTTACTCTGTCGTCTTCTCCTCGGGAGAACTCCCATTTGGCCCTCCTGGATGTTGTTCGGGCCTTACGTGTTTATTTGTCTCGCACGGAGTCTTTCCGTCGAACGGATACCTTGTTGGTATTGATTGATGCTCCCAAACGAGGTTGGCCGGCTTCCAAGAACACTGTGGCCCGTTGGGTAACTTCGGCCATCAGACAGGCGTACGTGTCTTCATATGTTTCGGTTCCTGACTCAATTAGGGCTCATTCGACTAGAGCTGTTGGAGCCTCTTGGACTGTTCGCGGTGGCGCATCTATTGAGCAGCTGTGCAGGGCTGCGACCTGGTCGTCGGTCCATACTTTCACAGTTTTACCGTTTTCATACTTTTGGTTTGGAGACTGCCTCTGTTGGGCGTCATTTTTTACAGACTGCTATGCCGTCACCGTCTCCCTCCTCTCAGCTTGCTTTGGGAAATCCCACAAGTAACTGCGCAGCGTCCCCCAGATGGATGAAAGAGAAATAGAGATTTTTGTTTACTTACCGTAAAATCTCTTTCTCTGATTCCATCTGGGGGACGCTGCGATCCCTCCCATGGGTTTGTCTGGTTTAACCGGTTAATTTTTTTTGGTTTATCTCCTTTGGCTTGGCTAAACGTTAACTGAGGTGCTGGCTAGACAGGAAGGAGATGGAAGGGGTTAGAGGGGGGAGGAGTCAGGTTTTGTAATAGTTCTGTGCCAAACTCCACAACCACACACCTCTAACCCACAAGTAACGGCGCAGCGTCCCCCAGATGGAATCAGAGAAAGAGATTTTACGGTAAGTAAACAAAAATCCCTATTTCTACCGGTGGAAAAGGCGTTGGTGATCCAAAGTATGGTCCGGGATGTCTTGAAGCCTACCCGGGTATCGGTTCATCAGTGCATTCGCCTTCTGGGGAAAATGGTTGCCTCATACAAGGCTCTTCAGTACGGAAGATTTCTTTGGCTGGGTCCACAGGATTATCCACAGGATAACATTGGGATATGGTTGAGCGACAGCAGAAATGGCACCAACACGGTCACAAGCTTTCTGGCCTCCCAGGATGCATCGGAGCCTTCACCATATAGTCCCGCCCACTGACTCGGTCAAATCAGTTTTTTGCTTGGTGCGGCAGGAAGCCGCATGGTCACAGGGCTGCTGTAGTAATGCAGCCTCAAGCTTTTTATTTTATTTTCTCTAACGTCCTAGAGCACAGGTTCTCAAAGTCGGTCCTCAGGACCCCACACAGTGCATGTTTTGCAGGTCTCATCACAGAATCGCAAGTGAAATAATTTGCTCCACCTGTGGACCTTTTAAAATGTGTCAGTGAGTAATTAATGCACCTGTGCGCTTGCTGGGTTACCTACAAAACATGCACTGTGTGGGGTCCTGAGGACCGAGTTTGAGAATCCCTGTCCTAGAGGATGCTGGGACTCCGTAAGGACCATGGGGATAGACGGGCTCCGCAGGAGACATGGGCACTTTAAGAAAGACTTTGACTCTGGGTGTGCACTGGCCCCTCCCTCTATGCCCCTCCTCCAGACCTCAGTTTGATACTGTGCCCAGTGGAGACTGGGTGCTTTCAGGGAGCTCTCCTGAGTTTCCTGTAAGAAAGCATTTTTGTTAGGTTTTTTATTTTCAGGGAGCCTGATGGCAACAGACTCCCTGCATTGAGGGACTGAGGAGAGAGAAACAGACCCACTTCTCTGAGTTTCAGGGCTCTGTTTCTTAGGCTACTGGACACCATTAGCTCCAGAGGGATCGGTACGCAGGTCTCACCCTCGCCGTCGGTCCCAGAGCCGCGCCGCCGTCGTCCTCGCAGAGCCGGAAGAAAGAAGCCGGGTGAGTATGTGAGGAAAAGATCATCACAGGCGGCAGAAGACTTCAGATTGTTCACGGAGGTAACGCACTGCAGCTGTGCACCATTGCTCCCCTTCACCTCACACACCTCGGTCACTGTAAGGGTGCAGGGCGCAGGGGGGGTCGCCCTGGGCAGCAATATAAACCTCTCTTATGGCAAATACACATATATACATGTACAGCTAGGCACTGTACATGTATATAAAGAGCCCCCGCCATGTTATTGGAAAATTTGAGCGGGACAGAAGCCCCCCGCCGAGGGCGCAGGGCTTCTCCCTCAGCACTCACCAGCGCCATTTTTCTCCACAGCACCGCTGAGAGTAAGCTTCCTGGACTCTCCCCTGCTTGACACACGGTGAAAGAAGGATTTTAAAGTAGAGGGGGGGCACATAATTGGCGCATATATACAACAACAGCGCTACTGGGTAAACATACTGTGTTTTTTCCTGGGTCATATAGCGCTGGGGTGTGTGCTGGCATACTCTCTCTCTGTCTCTCCAAAGGGCCTGGTGGGGAACCTGTCTTCAGAAAAGGGCTACCCTGTGTATGTGTGGTGTGTCGGTACGTGTGTGTCGACATGTCTGAGGTTGAAGGCTCACCTAAGGAGGAGGGGGAGTGTATGAAGGTTAGGTCTGCGTCGGCAGTGCCGACACCTGACTGGATGGATATGTGGAATGTTTTAAGTGCTAATGTTAATTTATTGCACAAAAGACTAGACAAAGCTGAAGCTGGGGTACAGTCAGAGAGTCAACCCATGTCTGTCCCAATGTCGCCTGGACCTTCGGGGTCTCAGAAGCGCCCACTATCCCAAATAGTTGACACAGATACCGACACGGATTCAGACTCCAGTGTCGACTATGATGATGCAAAATTACAGCCAAAGGTGGCTAAATGTATTCGATATATGATTATCGCAATAAAAGATATTTTGCATATCACTGAGGAACCCCCTGTCCCTGACACGAGGGTACACATGTATAAGGAAAAGAAACCTGAGGTCTCCTTTCCCTCCTCACATGAGCTGAACGAATTATGCGAAAAAGCGTGGGAAACTCCAGACAAAAAACTGCAGATTCCCAAAAGGATTCTGATAGCGTATCCTTTCCCGTCGCAGGACAGGATACGGTGGGAATCCTCCCCTAGGGTAGACAAAGCTTTGACGCGCTTATCATAAAAGATAGCGCTTCCATCCCAAGATACGGCTACCCTTAAGGATCCTGCTGACCGCAAGCAGGAGGTTACCTTGAAGTCCATTTACACACATTCTGGTACGTTACTCAGACCGGCTATTGCGTCGGCCTGGGTTTGTAGTGCTGTAGCAGCATGGACAGATTCCTTATCAGCGGATATTGAGACCCTTGATAAGGATACCATTTTCTCCTTCATCCACTAGGGGCCACAGTGTAGTTACAATGGGGAAATAGTAGGCAGTAAATGGGAGCTGGCACTTTAAAATTCTCACACTGTGGCTAGCTCCTCCCCTACTATCTCCCCTCCAAGGCAGTCTTAGTTAGTGCCCGATGTGAGCTGGTTCACTTGGGTTTAGCTGAAGAAATTTTTCTTTTTTCTTTATTATTTTATTTTTCTTTCTTACACTCACAGACTGGCAGCTCTGCCACTGCCAGTCTGCACCGTGGGAGCTGCCGGCGGGGCCCCATCGCAGCTGCGTGCGGCTCGGGATGGGCCCCGGCTGAGGGAGACACTGAGCTCTCCTGAGATGGCCGGACACCGCTGCGTGCGGCGCGCGTCGGGGCCACTCCGTCCAGCAGAAGATTCCGGCAGCATGGCAGCGGTGAGTATAAAGGGCCGGACACCGCTGCGTGCGGCGCGTGTCGGGGCCGCTACACCAGCAGACACCGCTGCGTGCGGCGCGTGTCGGGGCCGCTCTGTCGAGCAGTGTAACACCGCTAAGTGCGGCGTGTATCGGGAAGGACAGCGGTGAGTACAATCTCTCCCCTCTCCCCCCCCCCCCCCTCCTCCTTCCACTGTCTGTTTTAATGTTTGCATATGTGGCCCCCTATACCGGAGCGTATAAAGGGCGCATTTGGGGTTTTAGATGGGAGCTTCAGCCCGCTCTGTAAACGGGCTCAGCGATCTCCACTCCCCGGCCGCAGTATACAGGCAGCCGGTTATGCAGAGCTTATTTTTACACAAAATAAAAAAGTTTGAATTGGGCGCCAATAGTGGAGGGGGCGGAGCTAACTCCCGCTCCGTTCGGCGCTAAGCACTCTACGCTCCCCGGCCGCAGCATACAGGCGGCCGGGGAGATACAGTCGCTTCCCGCTTCATGTGCAGCGGGTTTCACTTTTGAAATTGGCTCCGGAGCGGGGGGGCGGAGCTAACTCCCGCGCTGTAGGCTCAGCGCTCTCCGTCCCCCGGCCGCGGCAGCTGCAGCAGCGCGTACAAGTCCCTGGCCGCTCCAGCAGCGCGTACTCCGGCCTCTCCAGCACTTCCGCTCCACGGCCGCTCCAGTACCTCCGCTCCCCGACCGCTCCAGTACCTCCGCTCCCCGGCCGCTCCAGCACATTTAAAAGGTGAGGCTGACATTCCTGCTTTGCTCAGCGGGCTCCCGGCGGCGGCTCCCAGCGCTCATTGTCACAAAGGGCGATTTTAGTTTTCTGTGCAGGGAGATAAGATATTGTGTATATCTCACTTTGGCAGCCATTCCTTCCTGCATGAGAGTCCTCTGCCCGGCATTCCATACAAAAGGCTGTAGATCAGGGAGCCTGCTATATAACAGGAGCTGGGGATCAGCTCATTAAGGATTTAAATCTAGTGTGCAATAACAGTTTTTCACACAGTATTTATCTACCCTGTTGGGTGTTTGTTTGTGTATATAGATATTTGTATGTGTGCGGGTGTAATATATATATATATTTAGATATATATGCATACAATGCCAGATATAGGGGGTAAAACAAACCACTTCCGCAATGTTTTATAACGACAAAATGCCCCGCCTTGCCACATAACACTTTCCCCCATCTCTTCTCGCAGGCTGGCCACCATTTTGAAAAGCCAGCGGAACCTCCAAAAACATCTGGTGCACCTTAATTAGCGATACGCTACATACAGGGCGGGGTGTTGCCTTCCCTTTCTTATTCCTTGGTGTCACTGGGTACTAATGCTATTGGCAATTTGGGGAATGTGTATATATAAAACAGTGTGGCTCAGCACACTAATCCCCTAAACACCCAACCACAGAGGCCTGGGTTCAAGTACCACAACAGATACTTTTAGCGTTGCGGCTCAGTACGCTAGTAGCGGGTATCTCAACAGGGGGACCGGGGTTTTGAATCCCAACAGAGCACAAATAGCTCAGTCAGTAGAACAGCGCAGCGCTACGGGTTCACTAGAAAGTTTATATGGAATTGTGTAGGTCTCTACACATTATAGTGCAGACCTTACATAGCGCTGTGTTTATTTAACCCACCTTTTCTCCTTTCGTTTGTCTCACCTGGGATAGTCAAAGAATTCCCTTTTAGGTGTGAAGTATGCGGTGGAGCCATCTGCTTAGCCCTCCACGCACCTGCAGGACACTCCTGTTGGAACAGCTCAGATTACGCAACGTCCTTTCACCTCTCCAGGTTTCTAAAAGAACCTTGCTAGCCTCCCAGATTACACGACTCGGCAGTGGAAAGGCCCCTCGGGGAGGAGACGAGAGATGCCCAGGATACAGTGGATGTCTGTTTTCGGTGCAATCTCAACCAGTGTCTCAGAATATCCAGGTGCATTATACAGCAGTTTGTCTGATACTGCAGGTAAAGAAGGCGGCCACGTCAGATCCATCAGGGTTCGGCGCCGATGACGAAATGGTCCAGTTTCGGATGAGCTGGACAGGCTCCGGTAGGCGGCTTGCAGACACCCGCATACACAATTTCAGGTATAAAACAATGTTTGTTTTCCTATCTTTTCCCCGCAGAAGGAGGGAAATGGGATCAGAATCTCTCCAAGGTTTACCCTCGAGGTATCACCGGTCCAACAAGCTGCCGTTTTCCTGAGGCAACATTGCTCAGGTATCCATCGAAGCATATACGGCAGCAGGGTTCTACCTTGTCCGGAGCAGGTAGGTTGTGGACCAATTGTCCTCTAGGTTACAGGATATTTCGCATCAGGAAACTGATATTTTGGTACAGGTCAGAATCACGATTCTGCTTTATCTTCTTTGGAGGTCTCCACGTCTGCAGACTCGGAACCTGCATTTTCGCTTGGGCTGTCTTAACCAGACGACCTCTGGGGCTGCGACAGTGACAGGTGAACATGAAATCCTACGGGGCAGATGGTTCAGGGGAAGGAACTATCTGCAGGATTTCTTGAACCATTGGAGGTAAGTCCACTTTTCTTTCTCCTACTGCTGCCCCAGCTTCAGGACAGACCTTTACCGTTTTTTCATCTAGATCTTTCCGTGCCTTTCAAGCTTTCGACTCCACACACGATATCTATGTCGCCAGGGTGACAGGCTGAAGCAGCGGTTCAACATCCTCGGTCCAGTCCGAGTTTAGGTCATCCTATACACTCACTACAGGTCAAACCTTCCTACCAGCTGGAGGGTCCCAGGGTAGGCACATGTCGGTGGTCCTACGGGGAGTACTGAGAAGGATTGGGCGGTTACAGACTAGATTTTGCTGTACAACCTTTTCAGGAATCAAGAGAGTCATACTGCAGGTGGCACTCCATATGCTTTTAACCGAAAAGGATGTTGATCCCTGTTTCTCAGATATCCTTTGAATCGGGACAGTACTCAGGCCTTTGTTTTCTGTTCACGTTCCGAAGCCAGTTGACTAGGCCAGGCCTATTCTGGCCTTACAATCCTTTCAGTCTGTGATTGCTAGTTTTGAACAAGAAAGGGGGTTTTACGTGTCCCTTTTCTTCAGGGATGCCTGTTTGCTGATTTCCGTTGGACGGGCTTTTCTCAGAGTCGCATTACAGGATTCTCATTTTCGCTGTCAGTCCTTTCCTTTCGGTCTCTCTCTTCCGCTCCCACAGGGTTCAGGAAGATCGCACAATAACTCTTTTTCAAGGACAGTAGGTGACGTTGGTTCCCTAATGGGACAATCTGCTGCTACTATCCCACTCTGTACATTAGGTGGCTTCGGAATATCCGGAGGATCCAGGAGCTTCTGGTTCGACACAGATCCTATCTATGCTCCTCGTAGACGTTTCTCAACACGGTTCGTCAGAGGATTTTTCCTTCCTCGGCACCAGGTACTCTATTCCTTCAATCAAGTTGCGACGCAATGAGTGGTCGCCTACATTCCTCTCTGAGCGGGGGACAACAATCTTCTTTCCAGGTCAAGCCACCAGGTCAGACTCCCAGGTGAGGGAACATTCCCCGGAGTTTTGTCAGCCGGTCCGCTGTGGGCGGAGATTTCGGATCGACCTCAGGGCGTTCTGACTGACTCTTTAACCCTTTACTACTCTCGGACGTGAGCTCTGGCGGCAGTAGCCGAGGAGGCCCTCAGGGCTCCGGGGAGTTTTCTGGTTACTCTATCCTGCCTCCTTTTCTATTTCTACCTCATGTTCTGTAACACAGGAGGGAATTATGTGTGCTAGTCCTCTCGGTGGCGCTGGTTGGGCCCCGCATGACTTGAAGATACAGATACACCTGTTGTCAGTAGAGGAGCCTGGGCTCCTACCTCGACTGGACTGTCTACTTCAACTGGGTCCTTTTTTCTTTGTTCAATCTTACACTTGTTTCATTTAAACGGGTGACTGTTCACGAGACCTCAGGAGGGAGGAGTTCCCTAGTTCGGTTAGGCCTACTGGGCACCGATTTCAGAAGTCTGTTACCTCTTCTCGCTTTTGCCACTTTTGGAAAACTTTATGGGACATAATAAGGATAAAAGGGGTTTTTCCCCTTCTTTCAGTTACCATTCATCTGTGGTTTCTCTGGGAGATTTGGCTCCGCTGCGCTTCAGACCACAATGACCGGAATTTTAGCTCTCTGCCTTTTTCGGTTTTCTTCCAAAAGAAATTAGTCTAGCGACCGTAAGTTCGGCCTCTTTTTCAGGGAGTACTCTATTGGCAACTCCCCCGGCTGAGCTTCGGCCTCAGCAGTCGTTTCTTCCAGAGGGGATATCCATTTTTCAGATAAATCTGACACTAGTGTTTTTCGGTCTTCTTTGAAGGCTTGTCAGGGCTCGCCGACTCTCTCTACAGAGGTCTTCGGCTATTCGACGAAGTGTTTTTCTTCTTTGTCTCTGTACGATGCTCCCGTGCTAAATAGCCGGGGTCCCAGCGTACGCTGGGCCGTTGGATACATCTGACCATCAGACAGTCTTCTTGGCAGTTGCTAGGGAGCCTCCGTTTTCCATTTCAGCACACTTTACGCGCGTTGTAAGACCTTCGTGGGCGGCTGCCCGTGGGGTCTCCATGAATACTTTGTCGGGCGGCTACTTGGTCAGACCGACATTCGTTTTGTCAAATTCTACAAGTTTGACACTTTTGCGGCCTCTGCATCACAGTTTGGCCGAGCAGTTTTTACAGGACTCTCAGCGCTCTCCCACCCGTTTTTGGGAGCTCTGGGACGTCCCCATTGTAACTACACTCCAGTGGCCCCTAGTGTATGAAGGAGAAATCAGGATTTTGGTACTTACCGATAAATCCCTTTCTCCGATTCCACAGGGGCCACTGGACGCCCGCCCAGCGCTGTTTCTCCTTGTATTTTGCTTAAAGGTTTGCAGATCACCATATGACTGCTTGTTGAGTTCAGGCTAGCCTGGTTTTTTGTCAGGTTCTGTTCCAGGTTTAGTTTGGGTTATCCTGGTTTACAGGGCGTCATTAACCTCCTCTACCTTAAGGTTTGTTTATTCCATCTCTCATCGGGCACAGTTTTACGTAGACTGCCTTGGAGGGGAGATAGTAGGGGAGGAGCTAGCCACAGTGTGAGAATTTTAAAGTGCCAGCTCCCATTTACTGCCTACTATTTCCCCATTGTAACTACACTCCAGTGGCCCCTGTGGAATCGGAGAAAGGGATTTATCGGTAAGTACCAAAATCCTGATTTAATGACCCTAGGGCATATAAAAGATGCTGTCTTATATATGAGGGATGCTCAAAGAGACATTAGTTTACTGGGTTCCAGGATAAACGCTATGTCTATTTCTGCTTGGCGTGTCTTATGGACCCGACAGTGGACAGGTGATGCCGACTCCAAGAGACATATGGAGTTGTTGCCTTACAAGGGTGAGGAATTTTTTGGAGAGGGCCTCTCGGACCTCGTCTCCACGGCTACGGCAGGTAAATCAAATTTTTTGCCATATATTCCCTCACAATCTAAGAAAGCGCCTCATTATCAGATGCAGTCCTTTCGTTCCAATAAAAGCAAGAGAGTACGTGGATCGTCCTTTCTTGCCAGAGGTAAGGGCAGAGGGAAAAAGCTGCACAACACAGCTAGTTCCTAGGAACAGAAGTCCTCCCCGGCCTCTGCAAAATCCACCGCATGACGCTGGGGCTCCCCTGAGGGAGTCCGCTCCAGTGGGGGCACGTCTTCGACTGTTCAGCCACATCTGGGTCCACTCACAGGTGGATCCCTGGGCAATAGAAATTGTTTCCCAGGGTTACAAGCTGGAATTCGAAGAGGTGCCTCCTCGCCGGTTTTTCAAATCGGCCCTACCGGAAAAAACCCCTGGAAAGGGAGATAGTGTTACATGCGATTCACAAATTGTGTCTTCAACAAGTGGTGGTAGATGTTCCCCTGCTTCAAAGAGGGCAGGGGTACCACTCAACTCTGTTTGTGGTCACGAAACCGGACGGTTCGGTCAGACCCATTTTGAATTTAAAATCCCTGAACCTTTACTTAAAACGGTTCAAGTTCAAGATGGAATCGCTCAGAGCGGTCATCGCCAGCCTAGAAGGGGGAGATTTTATGGTATCTCTGGACATAAAGGATGCATACCTGCATGTTCCCATATATCCTCCTCATCAGGCGTACCTGAGATTTGCGGTACAGGATTGTCATTACCAATTTCAGACGTTGCCGTTTGGGCTTTCCACGGCCCCGAGAATTTTCACCAAGGTAATGGCGGAAATGATGGTGCTCCTGCGCAAGCAGGGTGTCACAATTATTCCGTACTTGGACGATCTCCTCATAAAAGCGAGATCACGGGAGAAGTTGCTGAACAGCGTATCACTTTCACTGAATGTGTTACAGCGACTCGGCTGGATTCTCAATATTCCAAAGTCGCAGCTGAATCCTACAACTCGTCTGCCCTTCTTGGGCATGATTCTGGACACAGACCAGAAGAGGGTTTTTCTTCCGACGGAAAAAGCGCAGGAACTTATGACTCTAGTCATGAACCTGTTGAAACCAAAACAAGTGTCAGTACATCATTGCACTCAAGTTCTGGGAAAGATGGTGGCAACATACGAAGCCATTCCATACGGCAGATTCCATGCAAGGATCTTCCAATGGGACCTATTGGACAAATGGTCCGGGTCACATCTGCTACTGCATCAGCGGATCACCCTGTCCCCCAGGGCCAGAGTATCTCTCCTGTGGTGGCTGAAAAGTGCTCACCTTCTAGAGGGCCGCAGGTTCGGCATTCAGGACTGGATCCTGGTGACCACGGACGCGAGCCTCCGAGGTTGGGGAGCAGTCACACAGGGAAGAAATTTCCAAGGCCTTTGGTCAAGTCAAGAGACTTGTCTTCACATCAACATCCTGGAACTAAGGGCCATATACAACGCCCTACGTCAAGCGGAGATCTTACTTCGCAATCGACCAGTTCTGATCCAGTCAGACAACATCACCGCAGTAGCTCATGTAAACCGCCAAGGCGGCAGAAGGAGCAGAGTGGCGATGGCGGAAGCCACCAGAATTCTTCGCTGGGCGGAGAATCATGTAAGCGCTCTGTCAGCAGTGTTCATTCCGGGAGTGGACAACTGGGAAGCAGACTTCCTCAGCAGACACGATCTGCATCCGGGAGAGTGGGGACTTCATCAGGAAGTCTTCGCGCAGATTGCAAGTCGGTGGGGACTGCCCCAAATAGACATGATGGCATCCCGTCTCAACAAAAAGCTACAAAGGTATTGCGCCAGGTCAAGAGACCCTCAGGCGGTAGCTGTGGACGCCCTAGTGACACCGTGGGTGTTCCAGTCGGTATATGTGTTTCCTCCTCTTCCTCTCATACCCAAGGTGTTGAGGATAACAAGGAAAAGAGGAGTGAGAACAATTCGCATTGTTACGGATTGGCCACGAAGGACCTGGTATCCGGATCTGCAAGAAATGCTCACAGAAGATCCGTGGCCTCTTCCTCTTTGTTACAACAAGGTCCCTGTCTGTTCCAAGACTTACCGCGGCTGCGTTTGACGGCATGGCGGTTGAACGCCGGATCCTAGTGGAAAAGGGTATTCCGGATGAGGTCATTCCTACGCTAATAAAGGCTAGGAAGGACGTGACGTCTAAACATTATCACCGAATATGGCGAAAATATGTTTCTTGGTGTGAGGCCAGGAATGCTCCTACGGAAGAATTCCATCTAGGCCGTTTTCTTCACTTCCTACAAACTGGAGTGAATTTGGGCCTAAAATTAGGCTCCATTAAAGTTCAGATTTCGGCCTTATCCATTTTCTTTCAAAGGGAATTGGCCTCTTTACCTGAAGTACAGACTTTTCTCTGACGTCCTAGTGGATGCTGGGACTCCGTAAGGACCATGGGGAATAGCGGCTCCGCAGGAGACAGGGCACAAAATAAAAGCTTAAGGATCAGGTGGTGTGCACTGGCTCCTCCCCCTATGACCCTCCTCCAAGCCTCAGTTAGATTTTTGTGCCCGGCCGAGAAGGGTGCAATCTAGGTGGCTCTCCTGAGCTGCTTAGAATAAAAGTTTAGTTAGGTTTTTTTATTTTCAGTGAGTCCTGCTGGCAACAGGCTCACTGCATCGTGGGACTAAGGGGAGAAGAAACGGACTCACCTGAGTGCAGAGTGGATCGGGTTTCTTAGGCTACTGGACACTAGCTCCAGAGGGACGATCACAGGTTCAGCCTGGATGGGTCACCGGAGCCGCGCCGCCGTCCCCCTTACAGAGCCAGAAGAGACGAAGAGGTCCGGTGAAATCGGCGGCAGAAGACATCCTGTCTTCAGACTAAGGTAGCGCACAGCACCGCAGCTGTGCGCCATTGCTCTCAGCACACTTCACACTCCGGTCACTGAGGGTGCAGGGCGCTGGGGGGGGGAGCGCCCTGAGACGCAATATAACAGAATACCTTAGGTGGCAAAACAGAATACATCACATATAGCTCCTGGGCTATATGGATGTATTTTAATCCCCTGCCATTTTACACAAAAAAGCGGGAGATAAGGACGTCGTGAAGGGGCGGAGCCTATCTCCTCAGCACACAAGCGCCATTTTCCCTCACAGCTCCGCTGGAAGGACGGCTCCCTGACTCTCCCCTGCAGTCCTGCTTCAGAATCAGGGTAAAAAAGAGAAGGGGGGGCACGTTTGGCAGCAAATAAATATATTAACAGCAGCTATAAGGGAGTAACACTTATATAAGGTTATCCCTGTATATATATATAGCGCTGGGTGTGTGCTGGCAGACTCTCCCTCTGTCTCTCCAAAGGGCTAAGTGGGGTCCTGTCCTCTATCAGAGCATTCCCGGTGTGTGTGCTGTGTGTCGGTACGCGTGTGTCGACATGTATGAGGAGGAAAATGATGTGGAGGCGGAGCAGTTGCCTGTGTTGGTGATGTCACCCCCTAGGGAGTCGACACCTGACTGGATGATTGTATTTAAACAAACAGCCGGCAAATCAATTAGTGCCTGTCCAGGCGTCTCAAACACCGTCAGGGGCGCTAAAACGCCCGTTACCTCAGTGGGTCGACACAGACCCTGACACAGATACTGAGTCTAGTGTCGACGGTGACGAGACAAACGTAATGTCCAGTAGGGCCACACGTTACATGATCACGGCAATGAAAGAGGCATTGAACCTTTCTGACACTACAAGTACCACAAAGAAGGGTATTATGTGGGGTGAGAAAAAACTACCAATATTTTTTCCTGAGTCAGAGGAAATAAATGAGGTGTGTGAAAAAGCGTGGGTTTCCCCCGATAAAAAACAGCTAATTTCTAAAAAATTATTAGCATTCTATCCTTTCCCGCCAGAGGTTAGGGCGCGTTGGGAAACACCCCCTAGGGTAGATAAGGCGCTCACACGTTTATCAAAACAAGTAGCGTTACCGTCTCCTGATACGGCTACCCTCAAAGAACCAGCTGATAGAAGGCTGGAAAATATCCTAAAAAGTATATACACACATACTGGTGTTATACTGCGACCAGCAATCGCCTCAGCCTGGATGTGCAGTGCTGGAGTCGCATGGTCGGATTCCCTGACCGAGACTATTGATACCCTGGATAGGGACAATATTTTGTTAACTATAGAACATTTAAAGGATGCATTACTATATATGCGTGATGCACAGAGGGATATTTGCACCCTGGCATCAAGAGTAAGTGCTCTGTCCATCTCTGCCAGAAGAGCGTTATGGACGCGACAGTGGTCAGGGGATGCGGATTCCAAACGGCACATGGAAGTATTGCCGTATAAAGGGGAGGAGTTATTTGGGGCTGGTCTATCGGACCTGGTGGCCACGGCAACGGCTGGAAAATCCACCTTTTTACCCCAGGTCACTCCACATCAGCAGAAAAAGACACCGTCTTTTCAAACTCAGTCCTTTCGTTCCCATAAGTACAAGCGAGCAAAAGGCCACTCCTTTCTGCCCCGGGGCAGAGGAAGAGGAAAAAGACTGCACCATGCAGCCGCTTCCCAGGAGCAGAAGCCCTCCCCTGCTTCTGCCAAGTCTTCAGCATGACGCTGGGGCTTTACAAGCAGACTCAGATATGGTGGGGGCCCGTCTCAAGAATTTCAACGCGCAGTGGGCTCACTCGCAAGTGGATCCCTGGATTCTACAGGTAGTATCGCAGGGGTACAAACTGGAATTCGAGGCGTTTCCCCCTCATCGGTTCCTGAAGTCTGCTTTACCAAAGTCTCCCTCCGACAGGGAGGCAGTTTTGGAAGCCATTCACAAGCTGTATTCCCAGCAGGTGATAATCAAGGTACCCCTCCTGCAACAGGGAAAGGGGTATTATTCCACGCTGTTTGTGGTACCGAAGCCGGACGGCTCGGTGAGACCAATTTTAAATCTGAAATCCTTGAACACTTACATAAAAAGGTTCAAATTCAAGATGGAGTCACTCAGAGCAGTGATAGCGAACCTGGAAGAAGGGGACTATATGGTGTCTCTGGACATCAAAGATGCTTATCTCCACGTCCCAATATACCCTTCTCACCAAGGGTACCTCAGGTTTGTAGTACAAAACTGTCATTATCAGTTTCAGACGCTGCCGTTTGGATTGTCCACGGCACCTCGGGTCTTTACCAAGGTAATGGCCGAAATGATGATTCTTCTACGAAGAAAAGGCATTTTAATTATCCCTTACTTGGACGATCTCCTGATAAGGGCAAGATCCAGGGAACAGTTAGAAGTCGGAGTAGCACTATCTCAGGTAGTGTTACGTCAGCACGGGTGGATTCTAAATATTCCAAAATCGCAGCTGATTCCAACGACACGTCTACTGTTCCTAGGAATGATTCTGGACACAGTCCAGAAGAAGGTGTTTCTCCCGGAGGAGAAGGCCAGGGAGTTATCCGAGCTAGTCAGGAACCTCCTAAAACCAGGACAGGTCTCAGTGCATCAGTGCACGAGGGTCCTGGGAAAAATGGTGGCTTCTTACGAAGCGATTCCATTCGGAAGATTCCATGCAAGAACGTTTCAGTGGGATCTACTGGACAAATGGTCCGGATCGCATCTGCAGATGCATCAGCGGATAACCCTGTCGCCAAGGACAAGGGTGTCTCTCCTGTGGTGGCTGCAGAGTGCTCATCTACTAGAGGGCCGCAGATTTGGCATTCAGGATTGGATCCTGGTAACCACGGATGCCAGCCTGAGAGGCTGGGGAGCAGTCACACAGGGAAGGAATTTCCAGGGCTTGTGGTCAAGCATGGAAACATCTCTTCATATAAACATTCTGGAACTAAGGGCCATTTACAATGCCCTAAGTCAAGCAAAACCTCTGCTTCAGGGTCAGGCGGTGTTGATCCAATCGGACAACATCACGTCAGTCGCCCACGTAAACAGACAGGGCGGCACGAGAAGCAGGAGGGCAATGGCAGAAGCTGCAAGGATTCTTCGCTGGGCGGAAAATCATGTGATAGCACTGTCAGCAGTGTTCATTCCGGGAGTGGACAACTGGGAAGCAGACTTCCTCAGCAGACACGACCTTCACCCGGGAGAGTGGGGACTTCACCCAGAAGTCTTCCACCTGATTGTAAACCGTTGGGAAAAACCAAAGGTGGACATGATGGCGTCACGTCTAAACAAAAAACTGGACAGATATTGCGCCAGGTCAAGGGACCCTCAGGCAATAGCAGTGGACGCTCTGGTAACGCCGTGGGTGTACCAGTCAGTGTATGTGTTCCCTCCTCTGCCTCTCATACCAAAAGTACTGAGAATCATAAGAAGGAGAGGAGTAAGAACTATACTCGTGGTTCCGGATTGGCCAAGAAGGACTTGGTACCCGGAACTTCAAGAGATGCTCACGGACGAACCGTGGCCTCTACCTCTAAGAAAGGACCTGCTACTGCAGGGGCCTTGTCTGTTCCAAGACTTACCGCGGCTGCGTTTGACGGCATGGCGGTTGAACGCCGGATCCTGAGGGAAAAAGGCATTCCAGAAGAAGTCATCCCTACTCTGGTCAAAGCCAGGAAGGACGTAACCGCAAAACATTATCACCGCATTTGGCGTAAATATGTTGCGTGGTGTGAGGCCAAGAAGGCCCCTACAGAGGAATTTCAACTGGGTCGTTTCCTTCATTTCCTGCAAACAGGACTGTCTATGGGCCTAAAATTGGGGTCCATTAAGGTTCAAATTTCGGCCCTGTCGATTTTCTTCCAGAAAGAACTGGCTTCAGTACCTGAAGTTCAGACTTTTGTAAAAGGGGTGCTGCACATACAGCCTCCTTTTGTGCCTCCAGTGGCACCTTGGGATCTCAATGTTGTGTTGAGTTTTCTAAAGTCACATTGGTTTGAAGTTGAACCACTTTCCACTGTGGACTTAAAATATCTCACATGGAAGGTGTCGATGCTGTTAGCCTTGGCTTCAGCCAGGCGTGTGTCAGAATTGGCGGCTTTATCATATAAAAGCCCTTACTTAATTTTTCATTCTGACAGGGCGGAATTGAGGACTCGTCCTCAATTTCTACCTAAGGTGGTTTCTGCATTTCACATGAACCAACCTATTGTGGTACCTGCGGCTACCAGGGACTTAGAGGACACTAAGTTGCTTGACGTTGTCAGGGCCTTGAAAATATATGTTTCCAGGACGGCTGGAGTCAGAAAATCTGACTCGCTGTTTATCCTGTATGCACCCAACAAGCTGGGTGCTCCTGCTTCAAAGCAGACGATTGCTCGTTGGATTTGTAGTACAATTCAGCTTGCACATTCTGTGGCAGGATTGCCACAACCAAAATCAGTAAAAGCCCATTCCACAAGGAAAGTGGGCTCATCTTGGGCGGCTGCCCGAGGGGTCTCGGCTTTACAACTTTGCCGAGCAGCTACTTGGTCAGGGGCAAACACGTTTGCTAAATTCTACAAATTTGATACCCTGGCTGAGGAGGACCTGGAGTTCTCTCATTCGGTGCTGCAGAGTCATCCGCACTCTCCCGCCCGTTTGGGAGCTTTGGTATAATCCCCATGGTCCTTACGGAGTCCCAGCATCCACTAGGACGTCAGAGAAAATAAGATTTTACTTACCGATAAATCTATTTCTCGTAGTCCGTAGTGGATGCTGGGCGCCCATCCCTAGTGCGGATTGTCTGCAATACTTGTATATAGTTATTGTTACAAAAATTCGGGTTATTATTGTTGTGAGCCATCTTTTCAGAGGCTCCTTTGCGTTTATCATACTGTTAACTGGGTTCAGATCACGAGTTGTACGGTGTGATTGGTGTGGCTGGTATGAGTCTTACCCGGGATTCAATATCCTTCCTTATTATGTACGCTCGTCCGGGCACAGTATCCTAACTGAGGCTTGGAGGAGGGTCATAGGGGGAGGAGCCAGTGCACACCACCTGATCCTTAAGCTTTTATTTTGTGCCCTGTCTCCTGCGGAGCCGCTATTCCCCATGGTCCTTACGGAGTCCCAGCATCCACTACGGACTACGAGAAATAGATTTATCGGTAAGTAAAATCTTATTTTGTGAAGGGAGTACTGCATATTCAGCCTCCTTTTGTACCTCCGGTGGCTCCTTGGGACCTTTAACGTGGTGTTAAGTTTCCTTAAGTCACATTGGTTTGAACCACTTAAAACAGTGGAGTTGAAGTATGTCACTTGGAAGGTGGTCATGTTGTTAGCCTTGGCTTCGGCTAGGCGAGTTTCGGAATTGGCGGCTTTATCACATAAAAGCCCCTATCTGGTTTTCCATATGGATAGAGCGGAGTTGCGGACCCGTCCTCAATTCCTACCTAAGGTGGTCTCATCCTTTCATATGAACCAACCTATTGTCGTGCCTGTGGCTACTCGTGACTTGGAGGATTCCGAGTCCCTTGATGTGGTCAGGGCTTTGAAAATTTACGTGGCCAGAACGGCTAGGATCAGATAAACAGAAGCACTGTTTGTCCTGTATGCTGCCAACAAGGTTGGCGGCCCTGCTTCAAAGCAGACTATTGCTCGCTGGATCTGTAACACGATCCAGCAAGCACATTCTACGTCAGGATTGCCGTTACCAAAATCGGTTAAGGCCCATTCCACTAGGAAGGTGGGCTCGTCTTGGGCGGCTGCCTGAGGGGTCTCGGCACTACAGCTGTGCCGAGCTGCTACTTGGTCGGGGTCAAACACCTTTGCAAAGTTTTATAAGTTTGATACCCTGGCTGAGGAGGGTTTGCTCAATCGGTGCTGCAAAGTCATCCGCATTCTCCCGCCCGTTTGGGAGCTTTGGTATAATCCCCATGGTCCTTACGGAGTCCCAGCATCCTCTAGGACGTTAGAGAAAATAAGATTTTAAACCTACCAGTAAATCTTTTTCTCGTAGTCCGTAAAGGATGCTGGGCGCCCGTCCCAAGTGCGGACTACTTCTGCAAGACTTGTATATAGTTATTGCTTACATAAGGGTTATGTTATAGTTTTCATCGGTCTTGGACTGATGCTATGTTGTTTTTCATACTGTTAACTGGGTAGTATATCACAAGTTATACGGTGTGATTTGTGTGGCTGGTATGAATCTTGCCCTTGGATTACAAAAATCCTTTCCTCGTACTGTCCGTCTCCTCTGGGCACAGTTTCTCTAACTGAGGTCTGGAGGAGGGGCATAGAGGGAGGGGCCAGTGCACACCCAGAGTCAAAGTCTTTCTTAAAGTGCCCATGTCTCCTGCGGAGCCTGTCTATCCCCATGGTCCTTACGGAGTCCCAGCATCCTCTACAGACTACGAGAAAAAGATTTACCGGTAGGTTTAAAATCTTATTTTTATAGACTTACTATATTTTTTTTGAGCGACTTTTCTTAACAGCGTCTTAAACGCATACTAGAAAGAGTCGCTCCAACAACCCACCACCGGGTTGCAACAACGCTTACCGTCGTGGTATTAGTTCTGTCTCGACGGGCGTCTGTGTCGGATGTTCTAGCGGGTCCAGCAGACGTAACCAGGCTGTGGCCGGAGCATGGGGGGACGGTAAGTCTATGGATTTCCTCTTACTAGAGGGGTCAGGACACAGCTACACTGATTTTGGTGGAGACTACAAACAGTGTGATGCGCCGAACATCTCGAGGGCGACAGCGCTACGCTCCAGGGATCAAAGGCACCAGGACTAGGTAGAGGCCGCGATCCTTAGAGTTTAAGTCAACAGGGGGATTCAGACGCTCTCCTGGCCGCCCCTCCTCTGAGTTCATGACCAGTTCCCGCGTGTCTCTCGTCCATGAACTGAATGACCTCACTTCCGGCTCAGACGCTGCCACGAGGGTACTCGGTCGCAGCTTAGACGCTGCGGTTGTGTACACTAGAAATCCCGCCTAGACCGAGTCGCAGGCCTTAGCGTCTGCATACACGTGGAAGTCGCTGAGTGTCCCGTGTCCGTCAGTGAGCGACTGTGTCCGTTATCAAGAGCGGTAGTGTACATCAGTAGCGTCTGAATCCACTCAGCGTCTTACGAGCGTATTTGCTTGGATATGGAAGTGTGGTGAGTCTCCCTGTATCCCACTCTCCGTAGGCAGGGTATACAGTACTAAAAATTCTCTCTACTTCTTAGTATGAATTGTTAATTTTTAGTACCTATTGCATATGAGATCTGTGTATTACTGTGTTTTCTGCATGTTATGTTGAAAAAGAACCAGTTAAAAACAGAAGTACAATTTTCCTACTTATGTATAAGTTGTTATGGGGGTTGTATTCTCATGACAATGTCTAATGCTTTAACATGTGACTGACTGCTAGTATGTGTGCTGACTTTTCTGTGTAATGTCAGTCCTGTTCTGACCCTCAATTCAGGTGCACTGTGGTCAGATTGATCTCACTTCTATATACTTATATATAGGTGATTTTCAGTCACAAATTGTGTAGTCATTAACAGATTATTACCATGTCTGTGAGCGGCAAAAGTGACGAGGAGAATTTATCAAGCACTCCTACATCACTAACATGCTTATCTTGTAAGACAGGGTTAATTGGTATGGACCAATTGGTCACTTATGAGGGCTTGTGTGCGAACTGTTTTGCTTTTCAGCAAAGTAAAAAACAGGAGTTGGTTCAATCACCAACAGAGCCACCATGGAATATGTTCACAAAGATGCGGACAGGTTAACTCCGGTAGCACCACCTCAAGGGTTAGGTTACACTATTAACCCATACATGCAGCTCCCTTCCTACGGCTTGGTTCCAGTAGCCTCTACAAGCAACCAAGGGACAGGTAAGACTAACACAGATACGTCTATGTGGCAGACTACACAAGATGATGCAACAGATGATGATACAGTAGATTCGAGTACTCCGTATGATGATCAGTAGCAGAGTTTTAGTTCAGAAGATGTAGCTTAACTTATTAATGCTGTGAAGGCTGTTCTCTTGTTGGAAGAGCCAGCCAAGACGGTGTTAAAATCTAAAGCACCTGTGTTTTAAACGAACAAAATCAGTGAAAGCTGAATTCCCAGCGTCAGATGAGCTGACGGAAATGATGGATGAGTCTTGGGCTATGCCCAGTAAGAAATATAAGATTCCTAAAAGATAGGATTCTTATTATCCATTTCCAGCTGTGGAGTGTTCGAAAAGAGAAGTTCCTCCAAAAGTAGATGCACATGTTCTGCGACTTGTGCATAAATCTGCTTTACCACTGTCATCTACCTCACTAAATGATGTCACAGACAGAAGGGTAGATAGCCTTTTGAAAAATATATTTTCTCTAGTAGGAGCAGTGGTAAGACCTGCTATGGCTTCGGCCTGGGTAGCAAAGGCAATGGGCGAATGGATAGAGGAACTAGAGAATGACATCTCTTCTCCTACTAGGGAGCAAGAGGATCGTTTTAGCCGTTTAAGACAATCTGCCCAATACTTGGAAGAAGCAGCAATTGATGTAGGTACAGTTGCTTCTAAAGCTTCAGCCTTGACAGTAGTCGCTCGCAGAGCAGTTTGGCTACGTACCTGGAAGGCAGATGCGGAATCCAAGAAGGAATTGGAAGCATTGCCTTTCGTTGGTAGTATATATTAGGAAAACCTTTATCGGATATCCCAGAATCAGGCTGAATCGAAAAAGGTCTGATTTCCGGCTACCTATAACCCTAAGTCCAAGGGTCTAAAATTTTGCTCTTTTCGTTGGCAAAGCGAAAGCTAAAGAGGAGCCTAAGCAACCCCAGTTTAAAACCAGGGGTAGGAAGCAGTGGGCTAGCAAAAAGCCAGCTTCCAAGCCTGAATAGAAACCGTCAGCCTGAAGAGACGGGCCTCCGCCTGGAGGATTCCAAGGTTGGGGGCCGACTTCTTCATTTTGCACACATATGGCAACAGTCGACGACAGATGCTTGGGTGCAGAAGGTGGTATCTCAGGGGTATGGGTTCCCATTCAGGAGGCAGCCATATTGGGTTCAGACCTACAGAAAGTTCTCTTACCAGAGGAGAAAAAGATAGTCAAGGTGCAGGTCATGACTCAGGAAGCGTGGCACGCCCAGACAATGTCAGTCCATGCAGCAATGCGACTGTTGGGTCTAATGGTATCAACCTTCGACATGGTGGAATATGCGCAATTCCACTTCAGACCATTGCAGCACCTTATTCTGACCAAATGGGACGGAAATCATCAGACGATAAAAAAGCAGATGATAAAGTTTCCAGTAAACGTAAAAAGGTCTCTAGCGTGGTGGCTACAGACAGACAATTTAAACAAGGGGAGACCCTTTTGGATAAAAGAGTGGCAAGTCCTGACAACAGATGCCAGCCTGCAAGGCTGGGGTGCGGTACTCGGAAGCCTGTGGTTCCAGGGAAAATGGACCGCAAGGGAAAGTCGCCTGCCAATAAATCTGTTAGAAATAAGGGCCATTTACTTGGCTCTAGTCCAGGCAAAGGACAGAGTGCAAGGAAGACCAGTCCAGATTCGCTCAGACAATGCGACAGCAGTAGCATACCTCAATCATCAAGGAGGAACTCACAGCAATAGACTGATGGAGGAAGTAACTCCCATTCTAAGATGGGCAGAACTCCATCTCCCAGCATTGTCAGCAGTATTTGTCCCAGGTGTACTGAACTGGGAAGCGGATTTTCTCAGTCGCCACACCATTCAGGAAACCGAATGGGCATTACACCCAGAAGTGTTTCAGACACTAGTGAACAGATGGGGTTTACCGGAGATAGACCTCATGGCGTCTCGTCTAAACAACAAAGTTCCAAAGTACGGATCGAGAACAAGGGACCCAGGAGCGGTCCTTGTAGACGCACTGACAGTAGAATGGGAATTTCATCTGGCGTATCTGTTCCCTCCATTATCTCTGTTACCCAGAGTAGTGAGAAAAGTGAAGCAAGCAAAGGGAGCAATAATTCTAATAGCTCCAGCTTGGCCAAGAAGGCATTGGTACACAGATCTGCTAAGAATGTCAGTGGAAGCACCGATATTGCTCCCTCAATGTCCAGATCTGCTAATGCAGGGTCCTTGTTGTCACAGCCATCTGGATCGCCTGTCTTTGACGGCGTGGCTGTTGAAACCTCTATCTTAGAGGCTAGAGGATTTTCGAAAAAAAGTAATACAAACTATGCTTAGAGCAAGAAAGCCTTCTTCAGCGCCTATGTATCATAGAATATGGCAAGCCCTATTCATTGGTGTACTGGAAAAAAATTAAATCCAAGATCTTTTAAAGTATCCAGGATTTTGGATTTCCTTCAAGCAGGATTGGATAAAGGTTTGAAAGTTGCTTCCTTGAGAGTTCAAGTATCAGCGTTAACTGTACGGTTTCAGCGAAAGATTGCTGATTTACAGGATGTACGTACTTTCTTTCAGGGAGTTGTACATATTTAACCTCCATTTGTTCCTCCTGCAGCTCCCTCGGATTTGAATTTCGTTCTTAAATTTCTCCAGGGTCCTCTGTTTGAACCACTTAAGAGAGCAGATCTTAAATGGTTAACGGCTAAAGTGCTTTTTCTACTGGCAATGGCGTCAGCCAGAAGAGTGTCAGATTTAGGAGCTTTATCGTGTAAGTCTCCTTTCCTAACTTTTTTCCAGACAGAGCAGTTCTCAGAACGAGATCTGGTTATCTTCCAAAGGTGGTGTCAAAGTTTCACCTCAATGAAGAGATTGTAGTCCCAGCTTTTCAGGTATCGGGACTATCTGCGGGAGAAGCGTCGCTGGACGTGGTCCGAGCTTTAAGAATCTACATAGATCATACTAGTGCCATCAGGAAAACAGACTCTCTCTTCATCCTCTACGGATTTCATAGAAGAGGATGGCCTGCTAGTAAACAGATGCTGGCGAGATGGCTCCGAATGGTAATATCAGAAGCTTATTCTCATGCAGATCTCCCTACTCCGGCTAATGTCTCTGCACACTCTTCACGTAAGGTAGGTCCTTCATGGGCAGCACAACAAGGTGCTTCAGCAGAACAGATATGTAAGGCAGCTACATGGTCTTCCATTAACACATTCATTAGACATTATGCCTTGGATACTTTTGCCTCTCATGACGCAGACTTCGGGCGAAAGGTCCTCCTGTGTAATCAGGAGCGTCCCCACCACTAGAATCAGTTTTGGGACTCCCAATGTTATCCTGTGGACACGGCCAGAGAAATATACGTTATGGTAAGAACTTACCGTTGATAACGTGATTTCTCTTATGTCCACAGGGATCCCACCCTGACGCACCTGATTTGAGGATCTTGATGATCACTAAAACCTCTTCCTTCTTGTATGGAAGGGTGTGCATGTGTGTTCTTATCGCCTAAACAGGTCTCTACCTGATGCTCCTGCCTAAATCGCTGTGGAAAGAACTGATCTGACTGAGTCAGTGGGCGGGATTATATGGGAAAGCCCCGATGCATCCTGGGAGGCCAGAAAGCTCATGACCGTGTTGGTGCCATTTCCGCTGTCGCTCAACCATATCCCAATGTTATCCTGTGGATACCTGCGGATATAAGAGAAATCACGTTATCAACGGTAAGTTCTTACCATAACGTATATTTCATGCACGGTCCTTCCAACTGGACCTCCTGGACAAGTGGTCGGGATCTCATCTGCACATGCACCAGAGGATACGTCTGTCGCTGAAAGCCAGGATTTCACTCCTGTGGTGGCTACAATTGCCTCACCTTCTAGAGGGCCGCAGGTTTGGGATTCAGGACTGGATCCTTCTAACTACGGATGCAAGTCTCAGAGGTTGGGGCGCAGTCACCCAAGGGGAAACCTTCCAAGGAAGGTGGTCAAGTCCTGGAATCCATTCTTCCAATCAACATTCTGGAGCCAAGGGCCGTGTACAATGGTCTTCTACAAGCGGCACATGTTCTACAAGATCGGGCCATTCAGGTGCAGTTGGACAATGTAACGACGGTGGCCTACATAAACCGACAGGGCGGAATGAAGAGCAGAGCTGCAATGTCAGGTAACAGGAATCATCCTCTGGGCAGAAAGGCACGCATTGGCGCTGTCAGCAATCTTCATTCCGTGAGTGGACAACTGGGAAGCGGACTTCCTCAGCAGACACTGTCTCCATCCAGGAGCGTGGGACCTCCATCCGGAGGTGTTCACGGAGGTGACAAATCTTTGGGATGTACCTCAAATAGACATGATGGCCTCCCGTCTCAAAAAGAAGCTTCGGAGATACTGTTCCAGGTCAAGAGACCCGCAAGCAGTGGCGGCGGATGCCCTGGTGACTTGACTCCGTGGGTGTTCCAGTCAGTGTATGTGTTTCCTCCACTTTCACTCATTCCCAGGATTCTAAAGCTCATAAAGAGAACAAGAGTTCAGGCAATCCTCATTGCTCCAGACTGGCCAAGAAGGGCTTGGTATGCAGATCTTCTGGGTCTACTGCTGGAAGATCCAAGGCCTCTTCCTCTTCGGGAGGACCTACTGCAACAGGGGTCGTTCGCTTATCAAGACTTACTGCGGCTACGTTTGACGGCATGGAGGTTTAACGCAAGATATTAGCTTGGAAGGGCATGCCGAACAAGGTTATTCCTACCCTGATACAGGCTAGGAAAGGAGTAACGTCTAAACCAGTGGTTCTCAAACTCGGTCCTCAGGACCCCACACAGTGCATGTTTTGCAGGTAACCCAGCGGGTGCACAGGTGTATTAATTACTCGCTGACACATTTTAAAAGGTCCACAGGTGGAGCAAATTATTTCACTTGCGATTCTGTGAGGAGACCTGCAAAACATGCACTGTGTGGGGTCCTGAGGACCGAGTTTGAGAACCTGTGGTCTAAACATTACTATCGCATTTGGAAAAAGCATGTATCTTGGTGTGAATCCAAGAAGTTTCCTACGGTGGAGTTTCAACTGGGACTGTTTCTCCTCTTCCTGCAAGCAGGTGTGGATATGGGCCTGAAGTTGTGATCCGTAAAGTCCAGATTTCGGCCTTATGCATTTTCTTCCAGAAACAACTGGCTTCCCTCCCTGAGGTTTAGACTTTCTTGAAAGGGGTTCTGCACATCCAGCCTTCCTTTTTGCACCTACGGCACCCTGGGATCTTACCGTGATGTTACAGTTCCTCCAATCGGATTGGTTTGAGCCTCTACGGGAGACTGAGGTCAAGTTTCTCACGTGGAAGGCTGTCACTTTGTTGGCCTTCGCTTCTGCTAGACGTGTGTCGGAGTTGGGGGCTTTGTCTTATAAAAGCTCCTACTTGATCTACCACGAAGATAGAGCTGAGCTCCGGACACATCAGCAATTCCTTCCAAAGGTTGTGTTGGCTTTCCATATCAACCAATCTATTGTGGTGCCAGTTGCTACTGACTCAATTTCATCAAAGTCCTTGGATGTTGTAAGGCTCTGAAAATTTGTGACGAGGACTGCTCGTCACAGAAAATAGGACTGTTTGTCCTGTATGATCCCAAGAAAATTGGGTGTCCTGCTTCTAAGCAGACTATCCCTCACTGGATCAGGATCACTATCCAGCATGCATATTCTATAGCAGGATTGCCGCATCCGAAATCTGTTAAGGCCCACTCTACTTGTTTCGTGGGTTCATCCTAGGCTGCTGACCGGGGTGTCTCTGCTTTACAGCTCTGCCGAGCGGCTACTTTGTTTGGGTTGAACACGCTTGCTAAGTTCTACAAGTTTGATACTTTGGCAACTGAGGACCTAAAGTTTGACCAATCAGTTCTGCAGGAGCTTCTGCGCTCTCCCTCCCGTTCTGGGAGCTTTGGTACATCCCCATGGTACTAATATGTACCCCAGCATCCTCTAGGACGTAAGAGAAAATAGGATTTCTCATATGTCCTAGAGGATGCTGGGGTCCACTTCAGTACCATGGGGTATAGACAGTTCCGCAGGAGCCATTGGGCACTTTAAGACTTTTCCAGAGTGTGAACTGGCTCCTCCCTCTATGCCCCTCCTCCAGACCTCAGTTTAGAAAATGTGCCCAGGCAGACTGGTCGCACTCTAGTGGAGCTCTACTGAGTTTCACTAAAAGACTTTGTTAGGTTTTTTATTTTCAGGGAGACTGCTGGCAGCAGTCTCCCTGCTTCGTGGGACTTAGGGGGAAGAAGTAGGAACCAACTTCCTGGATAGTTTCATGGCTCTGCTTCTTGCTGACAGGACACCATTAGCTCCTGAAGGGTACTGAACACTAGCTGCGGCTATGCGCTCACTCCCACAGCACGCCGTCACCCCCCTAACAGCCAGAAGACGCGTGAGTATTATTACCGGAGATCTGCAAGAGGGACCTCCGGTCATCGTGACAGCTCAAGGTACCGCGCAGCGAGCGGGAACGCTGCACGGACATGCTATCCATACACGGTGCACAGCAGGGGGGGGGGGCGCCGCCCTGGGCAGCATGAAAACCTACTCTGACTGACAAAAAGGTAGCATATTGGGACGTGGCACAATCCTACACCCCCGCAGTATAAATATTACCTCATGTTTTCTGAGGGGAAACGTGCCATTGCAGGGGGCGGGGCTTCCTCAGTCAGCCATCGCTGCTCAGCGCCGTTTTCTCCAGGAAAGCTGCAGGGAGAAGACACACTGGCCCTCCTCCACGTCTAAATCAAGTATCACGTGTATATTAAGGGGGGCAGAGTGAAAAATGGTGCTTAAATTGGCATATAAAAGCGCTAAAGGTCTCTGTAGATACACAGCAATTTTTTACATTGGCGCTGAGTTGTGAACTGGCAAGTCTCTTCTGTGTCCTTCTGACAGATTTACTGTGGGTTTGTCCCCTATAAGCCCCGGAGTGTTTGTGGTGTGATTGTGCACGTGTGTGACATGTCTGTGGCAGGGAGCTCTTCCCCTGAGGGAGCCATTTTAGGGACACAGAGTTGTAATGTGGTGGTGCTGCCGGCACACCATGAGCCTGAATGGGTGAAAGAATTACGTGATAGTGTGAATCATATCAGTAAGAGATTAGATAAGTCCGAGTCTCATGCAGAAAACTGGAGAAAATCTGTCGAAGATGTGATTTTTAATAGTTCTGCCTTTTCATCCACAGGGGACTAATCTGGGTCACATAAAAGGTTATTTGCACAAATAGTACATACTGATACCGACACGGACTCTGATTCCTGTGTCGACACTAGTGATACCAGGGGAATAGATCCAAAGTTAGCGAAAAACATTCAGTACATGATTGTTGCTATAAAGGAGGTGTTAGAAGTTACAGAGGCCCCTCCTTTACCACAGGAGAAGGCTTACTTTTGTAAAGAAAAGAAAATGAATGTCACTTTTCCTCCATCTCATGAGCTGAACAGTCTCTTTGAGGGACTCTGGACAAATCCTGAAAAGAAATTCAGGTAGCTTACCCTTTCCCTGCAGAGGAGGAAAAGGTAGGAGTCAACCCCCCCCCCCCCCGTTTTAGACCGTGCCTTGTCGCGCTTAACAAAAAAGGTGATTCTCCCTGCGCCTGGGACGGCTTCACTAAAGGAGCCGGCAGACCGCAAGTTAGAGACTACGTTGAAATCTATTTATGTGGCCAATGGAGCACTACTCGGGCCTACCATTGCCTGTGCATGGGTAAGTAGTGCTATTGAAAAGTGGTCAGAAAACTTGTCATCAGACATAGACACAATAGATAGAGACGAGATACTCCTAACGTTAGGTCATATCAAAGACGCTGCTGCGTACATGCTAGAAGCCATGAAAGATATTGGTCTCTTGGGATCAAGAGCCGCTACCATAGCAATCTCAGCACGGAGGGCATTGTGGATTCACCAATGGAATGCTGACGCAGATTCCAAAAGGAATATGGAGGCTCTCCCGTACAAAGGTGAGGCCTTGTTTGAAGATGGGCTGGATGCTTTAGTCTCTGCGGCTACCGCAGGTAAGTCGACATTCTTGCCTTATGCTCCTGCACCGGCGAAAAAGACATCACTCTCAGATGCAGTAATTTCCAGTCTGGAGGAGGGGGAATTCATGGTGTCAGTGGACATAAAAGATGCCTACTTATATGTTCCCATTTATCCAACGCATCAAGCTTATCTGAGATTCGCAGTACAGGATTGTCATTACCAATTTCAGACGTTGCCGTTCGGACTCTCCACGGCACCGAGGGTGTTCACCAAGGTGATGGCGGAGATGATGGTCCTCCTTCGACAGCAAGGAGTCAATATAATTCCTTACCTGGACGATCTCCTGATAAAGGCAAGGTCCAGGGAAAGGTTGGTGCAGAACATTGCACTCTCCCTGACAGTACTTCAACAACACGGTTGGATCATAAATTTTCCAAAATCACAGTAGGAACCAACGACAAGATTGTCTTTTCTGGGGATGATACTGGATACAGAACTACACAGGGTATTTCTTCCAGTAGAGAAGGCTCTGGAAATCCAGAAAATGGTCAAACAAATTCTGAAACCAACAAGAGTGTCAATTCATCAATGCATTCGGTTGTTGGGAAAGATGGTATCGGCCTACGAGGCCATACAGTTTGGCCGATTCCATGCCAGAGTATTCCAGTGGGACCTGTTGGACAAGTGGCCCGGATCCCATCTACACATGCATCAGAGGATAATCCTGTCATCCAAAGCCAGAATTTCGCTCCTGTGGTGGCTACAAAGTTCTCACCTCCTAGAGGGACGCAGGTTCGGGATTCAGGACTGGGTCCTAGTAACCACGAATGCAAGTCTCCGAGGCTGGGGAGCAGTCACACAGGGAGAAAGCTTCCAAGGAAGATGGTCAAGTCAAGAAACTTGTCTTCACATAAATATTCTGGAGTTGAGAGCCATTTACAACGGCCCACTACAAGCGGTGCATCTTCTTCAAGATCAACCAGTACAGATCCAGTCGGACAATGTAACAGCAGTCGCGTACATAAACCGTAAGGGCGGAACGAAAAGCAGAGCGGCGATGGCAGAGGTGACAAAGATCATCCTCTGGGCAGAAAGACATGAAAGAGCTCTGTCGGCAATTTTCATTCCGGGGGTGAACAACTGGGAAGCAGACTTCCTCAGCAGACACGATCTCCATCCAGGAGAATGGGGCCTCCACCAAGAAGTGTTCGCAGAGGTGACAGGTCTTTGGGGGAGTTCCTCAAGTAGACATGATGGCATCTCGTCTCAACAAGAAGCTTCAGATATATTGTTCCAGGTCGAGAGACCCTCAAGCAATAGCAGTGGATGCACTAGTGACCCAGTGGGTGTTTCGGTCAGTATATGTCTTCCCTCCACTTCCACTCATACCGAAAGTTCTCAAGATCATAAGAAGAACTGGGGTTCGAGCGATCCTCATTGTCCCAGATTGGCCAAGGAGGTCTTGGTATCCAGATTTTCAGGAGTTGCTCATAGAAGATCCTTGGCCTCTTCCTCTTTGCGAGGACCTGCTGCGGCAGGGGCCGTGCGTGTATCAAGACTTACCGCAGCTACGTTTGACGGCATGGCTGTTGAGCGCCGGATCCTAGCCTGAAAGGGTATTCCCAAATAAGTAATTCCCACTCTTATTCAGGCCAGGAAAGGAGTAACGTCTAAACATTACCACCGTATTTGGAGAAAATATGTGTCTTAGTGTGAAACCAAGAAAGCTCCAACGGAAGAGTTTCAGTTAGGACGTTTTCTCCATTTTCTTCAGGCGGGTGTGGATGCGGGCCTATGATTGGGTTCAATCAAGGTCCAGATTTCGGCCTTGTCGGTTTTCTTTCAGAAACATTTGGCCTCCCTTCCAGAAGTTCAGACGTTCGCGAAAGGGGTTCTGCACATCCAACCTCCATTTGTGCCTCCTGTGGCACCATGGGATCTTAATGTGGTGTTGCAGTTCCTTCAATCGGATTGGTTTGAACCTCTCCGGGAGATAGAGTTAAAGTTTCTGACTTGGAAAGTGGTCATGCTGTTGGCCTTGGCATCCGCAAGGTGGATGTCTGAGTTAGGGGCCTTGTCTCACAAGAGCCCTTAACTTGATCTTTCATGAAGAACTAGTCAGCAATTTCTTCCAAAGGTGGTTTCTTCTTTTCATATAAACCAACCTATTGTGGTGCCAGTGGCTACTGACACCTTCGCTACTTCAAAGTCTCTGGATGTGGTCAGAGCTTTGAGAATTTACGCCGCAAGAACAGCTCGGATACGGAAAACAGAGGCTCTGTTTGTCCTGTATGCTCCCAACAAGATTGGGTGTCCTACTTCTAAGCAGACTATTGCGCGCTGGATCAAAGGTACGATTCAGCACGCTCATTCCACGGCAGGATTGCGATACCGAATTCGGTGCATGCCCATTCTACTAGAAAGGTGGGCTCATCCTGGGCGGCTGCCCGGGGGGTCTCGGCATTACAACTTTGCCGAGCAGCTACTTGGTCAGGGACAAACACGTTTGCTAAGTTTTACAAGTTTGACACCTTGGCCGATGAGGACCTAAAGTTTGGTCAATTGGTGCTGCAGGGTCATCCGCACTCTCCTGCCCGTACTGGAGCTTTGGTATAATCCCATTGTACTGAAGTGTACCCCAGCATACTCTAGGACGTATGAGAAAACAGGATTTTAATACCTACCGGTAAATCCTTTTCTCCTAGTCCGTAGAGGATGCTGGGCACCCAACCCAGTGCGTAAATTTGCCTGCAGTTGTTATTTTGTTATAGTACACAAGTGTTGTGTTCAAATTATTTTCAGCATGTTGCTGCAATAGTTCATGCCCGTTGGCATGTGTTCTGTTGAATGCCATGTTGTGCGGCATGTTTGAAGTGTGAGCTGGTATGAATCTCACCGTTAACTTAAAAGTAAATCCTTTTCTCGAAATGTCCGTCTCCCTGGGCACAGTTCCTATACTGAGGTCTGGAGGAGGGGCATAGAGGGAGGAGCCAGTTCACACTCTGGAAAAGTCTTAAAGTGCCCATGGCTCCTGCGGAACCGTCTATACCCCATGGTACTGAAGTGGACCCCAGCATCCTCTACGGACTAGGAGAAAAGGATTTACCGGTAGGTATTAAAATCCTGTTTTTAATTGCCTACCGGTAAATCCTTTTCTTGTAGTCCGTAGAGGTTGCTGAGTGCCCACCCAGTGCTTTGTGATCCTGCAGTGGTTACTTAGTTCAGTACTGCTTTGTTCTTGGTTAAGTACTGTTTTTCTTACTTGGTTAAGTAATATTGTTCAGCCGCTGCTGAGTTTTCAAGCTAGTTAGCTTGGTTTGCCTTGTATGTGTGAGCTGGTGTGTATCTCGCCACGATCTGTGTAAAATCCTTCTCTTGAAGTTGTTCGTCTCCTCGGGCACAGTTTCTAGACCAGTGGTTCTCAAACTCGGTCCTCAGGACCCCACACAGTGCATGTTTCTATTTCATCCACTAGGGGTTACTGGAGTACTCTTGGGATATGGACGGCTTCCACAGGAAGAAGGCACTGAATAAATTAATTTTGAAACTACTCCTCCCCTCCATATCCCCGAGTACCTCAGTGTTTTTTCTGTGCTCGACAGTTAGAAGGCTTGTGGAGTTTGTCCACATTTCATTGGAATTTTTTCTAAGTTTTTCAACGATTTGCCACATCCCTTCCCCCCTTCCAATAGGCGCGGGTCCGGAATAGTGAAGGCTGCTATAGCAGCTGTGGGTGTCGGGCCTCTCTAAAAAGAGCTCCCTCACTACCACGTGCAGGACTAAAACCTGCAGTAAAGGCTGGACGGAACTTACAGAAGAAGCCCCGTCATAGCCCTCACCACAGGGTCCAGGTATGTTGATCGGGGCGGTCAGCTCACGCTGCCGCCCCGCTGTGTGGGATACTGTGTGTGTGTGGCCGCCCGCCGCTGCCTTCAGCCGCCCGCCGCCGCTTCCAGCGCCGCTGTTTATGCTGTCTCCCCCGCCGCTCTGAGCCGCGTCGGCCATGTGGTTTTATGCATAGGCCGCTCCACGGCTCTATGCAGCGCGCTCCCCAGCCCTCGATGCCGCTTCGGGCTCCCTCTCCACCATAGCCCGGCTCCGTGTATAGAGAACGGTACACGGAGCACGGGGGGGGGGGGGGGGGGGGCACACAAATGAGAGTTGTAAAAGGCAGGCTCCATAGCCTAGTGGGTAACTTTGCTGCCACAGTGATGTTCCCTGCACACAGAAATGTCAGGGTCACTGGATAAAATCTCATGTTTCAACTCTTATTGATAAAGGGAATACAGCAGCGCTGCATATGTATTACAATAGGCTATGAAGTCTTTGTTAAACAGGATACAAGTTATATGTGCAGGTTTGAATGCAACATAAGATGTTTATTAAATCTGCTTACATAATTATAAGTCGGCACTTTGTGTTATACTGTGAGCATGAGGACATATTAGCCATGCTTCCTGTTGTTTTTTCTGTTGTATTTCCAGAATTTCCTGTGTTACATCTCTCCTCCATTGAAGGCTCAGGGGTGTTAAGGGGAATTTGGATCAGGCATATTGCTGGCGTGCACTGCACTTGGCCAGATATATATTTATAGAGACACCTTAGTGCTATTTACTGAGTCGTGCAAGTTGTCTGTCTTTGTATTTTTTGTATTGTCTGTCTGCATAATGAGTAAGACACCAGCAATTACTAATAAGCTGTTTCCCTGCCATGTCTAAGAGTGTATTACATCGATATACACGCACTTCTCTTACTATTATTTATATCATAACTGTTTATAATGATATTATCCTAAAGACTGCAAATCTGAATCATGGCCGTGGCAGCCAAATACTGGCTTTGTTCACTGTTGTAAAGTAAGATATGTTATAACAATTGGTCAGCACATGGTGCTTATAAAACAGTATCTGTGGAGCACTGCAAGCATTGTGAGTTCAGGTCTCACCTGCAGCAGCTTTGGCTTAATTCACTTGGCCACACCACACTGGATACGCCCAATCTCATCTGATTTTGGAAACTAAGCAGTGTTGGGCCTGGTTAGCCACCTGGGAGTACAAGGTGCTGTAGGTATTTTTAATCTACAGCATACTTACCTACTTTTTGGCAGCTCTCTCCGGGAGAGAGCTGCCAGGACGGCTCAGTGGAGGGACTGGGCTGAACAATGATGAGAGGAGGAGGCGTAATGGGGTGTGGCGGAGGAGGGGCAGAGGCAGAACGAGGGCGGGGTTACAGCGGGACACTGCTTAAGCCACGCCCCCGCTCTGTAATGCAGCTATAACCGGCATTTTACAGCAGGGGGCGTGACTATGATGACGCGATTCAACAAGAATCGCGTCATCTACTGTCCGGACCGCCCACTTTACTCTCAAAGGGGGGTACTGAAAAACCGGGAGACTTGTCTGCTCTTCCGTGGGGCCGGGAGGGTCACCCGATTTTCGGGAGCCTCCCGGCCATTCCGGGAGAGTAGGCAAGTATGATCTACAGCCACACCACACTGGATACGCCCAAACTCATCTGATCTTGGAAGCTAAGCAGTGTTGCATATTGTTTTGCCATCTGGGAGGAAACTGGTGATCCAACTAGATTGCATACTAATGCATGCTAGTTTAAACTGTAAAAAAAAAGATACATTCTGGTTAGCTCAGTTTGGGCTTACACTATCAATATAAACCTACCATAGGTTTTACAGTCATGATAGCTCCCCAGAGCCTGCTCCCTAGAGCGCGCTCCCGGCGCCGGCCACTAGATAGGGCCCATTAACTAAGCTGCGGTTAAGCAGCAGTCATCTCAGGTTTTAAGCCTGTGTGAGGTCACATTTAGTTTCAGACTTCTAAGAATTATTATACCTCTGTATCAGGATATATCTGGATATATGTATATGGGTATATAATATATATGTGTATGTATGCATATATGGAATATATATATATATTTATTAAGGTCTGAGTATGTGTGAATATACATTGTTGTATGTATGTGTGTGTATGTATGTATATATATATATATATATATATATATATAATATGCTGACATTAAAAATCTATTTTGCAGTAAGCAAGACTAATTGGTCAGCACACAGTGCTTATTAAACGGTATCTGTTGAGCACTGCAAACATGGTGAGTTCAGGCCTCACCTGCAGCAGCTTTGCTTATTGTTTTTACAGGTGGCTCAGTAGCCAAGTGGTTAGGCTTCCCGGCCACAGTGAACATTGTGATTGCATGGACACTGGTTCAGATCCTGGTTTAACAGGTGTTTAAAAAAAAAAAAACATGGTAGGACACCATTTTTTAACGTTACTTCCTGGTTCTTTCCCCGGAGGTTGCTGCCCTATAACACTCAGCCTCTGGAGGAGCGGGGTGTTGTTAGGAATTTAATTTATTAATTGTTTTTGTACAGCATGACTCTACAGGAAGATTCACTATTGCTGGTAACTACATGCACGGTAATGCAGGTTTATACACACGTTACTTCCGTGGTGTACTTACTAGTTGGGGTACATGATCACTAAGTCTAATGCATAGTCAAACAAGCAGCTTCGCTGCAAAGTCGGTCACACAGTGTGTCGGACAAATACGAATCTGGGCCAGTGGCGCAATGTATAACGCATCTGACTACGGATAACAAGATTGTAGGTCCTACCTGGCTCGTTTAAGTTGCCGTGATCGTATAGTGGTTAGTACTCTGCGTAAAAACTGCACAGACAGACCCTTACTGGTCCTCTTTGGGGGGAATGCGGGGGCATGTACTGCCTGGAAAAAAAAAACTCTTTTTTCTTTTTTTGTTACTGTTTCAGTTAGATTGTTGCGGCCGATTCGCCGCCAGCCCTCATAGCACCAGACCAGTACGTCAGGTTCTCAGCGAAGGCTGAACAATTTCCAATGAGAGACAATTGCAATTATTGGGCGTTTAACTACCTATCGGAGTGTACCCTACACAGCAGTAGGGCTGTTGCTTCGCCCTGCTTTGGTAAGGGTTTGAGGTAACAAGGCTGTAGTGGCAGGGCACTCCAGTTCAGGTTTGCCCTAAATAAAGACCACCTTACACTTCTTGCTGCCTACAGCTTCTCTGGACGTTGGCAGTTGGTTCTTGCGTTTTCAGCTTCGCTAGTGGCGCATAACTTCCACTTTGGCTACGTTCCTAACAGGCGGAGTCGGATTCCAAACGAGATAGATCGCAGACCAAGTGGGGGGGGGGGGGGGGGGGAATCTGATTTCCTACCATTGTCTACGCAAATTCCTGAATGATTCCGTCTCAACGACTTAAATTCCTAGGTATGATTCTCAATACGGTAAATCAAAGAATTTACCTACCCGAACAGAAAGTACAGGTCATTCGTCATCTGGTACAATTAGTGCTCAAGCCACGCACAGTCTCGGTTCATTTGTGCATTCGCCTATTTGACACAATGGTGGCGGCTTTCGAAGTGCTTCAGTTCGGAAGACTTCATTCACGTCCTTTTCAATTGGATGTGCTCGCACAGTGGTCGGGCTCGCATCTGCACCGTAGGGTGAGGTTGTCTCCAAGGGCCAGAGTGTCTCTACTCTGGTGGCTCAAAGTACAGAATCTAACCGCAGGGAAACGGTTCGGCGCCTGGAAATGGATAATTCTCACGGCGGACGCGAGTCTCAGAGGTTGGGGAGCTGTAGTTCAAAATTATCAGCTCCAAGGTCTCTGGGCGGATCACGAAAGTTTGCTGTCTGTAAATGTCCTGGAACTCCGGGCAATTTACAATGCGCTACGACAAGCAGTGCACATGCTGCAGGCTCAGGCTGTTCAGGTGCAGTCAGACAATGCGACGGCGGTCGCATACATCAACAAACAAGGAGGAACGAAAAGCCTTATGGCAATGCGGGAAGTAGCTTGAATCCTCTATTGGGCCGAGTATCACCAAATGATATTGTCGGCAGTATTCATTCCGGGAGTGGACAACTGGGAAGCGGATTATCTCAGCCGTCGGAATTTTCATCCAGGAGAATGGGCATTAAATCCAGAAGTGTTTCACATGCTGGTCCAGAAGTGGAGTTACCCGCAGGTGGACCTGATGGTATCTCGCCACAATCATCAAATGCCCCAGTTCGTGTCCAGAACGAGAGATCCAAAGGCAGTGGCGGTGGATGCTCTCACAATCACGTGGCCATACAGTCTCGTGTATCTGTTTCCACCGTTTCCACTGCTCCCTCTGTGGCTAAAACGGATCAAAGGAGAGTCCGTCACAGTCATACTAGTGGCGCTTCTTTGGCCTCGGAGAGCTTGGCTCTCGGATCACCGTGGTCTACTCGCAGTCGGTCTTTGGCCGCTCCCACTACGTTCGGACCTGTTACAGCAGGGTCCGTTCCTTTACCCCGATTTAGCGCGGCCGCGTTTGACGGGGCGGCTGTTGAGACAGCCCTCTTAAGAAGAGAGGGCATTCCAGAATCGGTTATACCAACTATGTTACGAGCTAGGAAGCCGGTTACGGCAGCTCATTATTACACAATTTGGCGTGCCTATGTAGGTTGGTGGGAAGCTCGGAAGTTTCCGACATCATCTTTTAAGTTATCCCGTCTTTTGTTATTTCTACAGATGGGGTTAGATGGAGGTCTGAGTTTATCCACACTAAAAGTGCAGATATCGGCGTTGTCAATTTATTTTCAAAGTAGATTGGCCCTGTTGCCGTCGGTTCACACCTTTATGCAGGGTGTCCTCAGTGTTCAGCCTCCATTCACTCCACCTACTGCGCCATGGGACTTGAATCTGGTTTTAGATTTCTTACAGTCTTTTTATTTTGAACCCTTACAACAAGTGGATATTAAATTTCTCACTTGGAAAACAATTTTTCTTTTAGCCTTAGCGTCAGCAAGGCGTGTTTCAGATTTGGGTGCTTTGTCATGCAAGCCACCGTATTTGGTGTTTCATGATGACAGAGCGGAACTTCGGACGAATTCCGCTTTTCTACCAAAGGTAGTGTCATCTTTTCACATCAATCAACCAATAGTAGTTCCTGTGTTAACAGGAGACTCTGGTAGGTTGGATGTGGTACGCGCATTACGCATTTATGTATCCCGAATGTCGACAGTTCGTAAGACGGATACGTTGTTTGTTCTCTATGATGCTGCCAAGATGGGTTGGCCAGCTTCTAAGCAGACCTTATCCAGATGGATTAAACTGACCATACGGCAGGCTTACCTTCATGCTAGGTTACAGCCGCCTACATCAGTAACATCTCATTCCACACGTGCTGTGGGAACGTCATGGGCAGCGAGTCGTGGAGCTTCTACGACACAGCTTTGCCGGGCGGCTACATGGTCTTCGGTGCACACGTTTGTGCGCTTCTACAAGTTTGATACGTTTACGGCATCAGCATCTAGCTTTGGCCGCCTAGTGTTACAGGTGCCAAACAGCTCTCCCGCCCACGGGGGAAACTTTGGTACGTCCCAAGAGTACTCCAGTGACCCCTAGTGGATGAAATAGAAAATAGGATTTTGGTACTTACCAGGTAAATCCTTTTCTTTGAATCCATAGGGGGCACTGGACGCCCACCCAGAGCAGTTTACCTGATTTGGGGTAAGTTCAGTAGATTTTATGGTAACACATTTTCACCGACTGGTTCAGATTAACACGTTCTAATCGGTTATGGTGTCAACTGTTTAGTTGTCAGTAATGTTGTGTCAACTTTATTGTTGTCCGTTATGTTATATGTAATTCTCCATTGACAACCTCTCTATCGCTCCTGTTTGGCTCAGTAAAAAACACTGAGGTACTCGAGGATATGGAGGGGAGGAGTAGTTTCAAAATTAATTTATTCAGTGCCTTCTTCCTGTGGAAGCCGTCCATATCCCAAGAGTACTCCAGTGCCCCCTATGGATTCAAAGAAAAGGATTTACCTGGTAAGTACCAAAATCCTATTTTTGCAGGTAACCCAGCAAGTGCACAGGTGTATTCATTATTCACTGACACATTTTAAAAAGTCCACAGGTGGAGCAAATGATTTCACTTGTGATTCTGTGAGGAGACCTGCAAAACATGCACTGTGTGGGGTCCTGAGTTTGAGAACCTGTGTTCTAGACTATCTGGTAGGAGGGCCATAGAGGGAGGAGCCAGCCCACACTATCAAAGTCTTAAAGTGCCCATGGCTCCTGGTGGACCCGTCTATACCCCATGGTACTAATATGGACCCCAGCATCCTCTACGGACTACGAGAAAAGGATTTATCGGTAGGTAATTAAAATTCTATTTTCTTTAATGCACAGGTGAGTTAACCTATTTTGCTGGAATGGTAATTATCCTACCTGCTTCCACAGACAAATTCTGAAAATATGACCTGCGGGTAAAAAATGATTAGAACTAATGCACTACACATAATGTGTTTTGTACCATTTTTTTTATCTTTATTTTTTTTTTTTGTTTGTTTAAATCCTGTCCAGGCCAAGCATGCTACTGTTCAAAAGTCTTGAGTAATTTCTCCTAGCAAAGGTAAATCTTTACAAAATAGTTATACGTAATTTAATACATTAAGAATACATTTACATACATAACAGTAAGTAAAAGTAATGCTTCTTTAAAAAAAATAATAATTATATATATATATATATATATATATATATATATATATATGTAACACAATACTTTTCTGCCGCGCTATTAGAAATTTACAACTATTTCTCTAGCATCCATAAGGGATATTGGAGGAATCTAGTACAATGGCCCTCATTCCGAGTTGTTCGCTCGCAAGGCGATTTTAGCAGTATTGCACACGCTAAGCCGCCGCCTACTGGGAGTGAATCTTAGCTTCTTAAAATTGCGAACGAAAGATTCGCAATATTGCGATTACACATCTCGTAGCAGTTTCAGAGTAGCTTCAGACTTACTCGGCATCTGCGATCAGTTCAGTGCTTATCGTTCCTGGTTTGACGTCACAAACACACCCAGCGTTCGCCCAGACACTCCTCCGTTTCTCCAGCCACTCCCGCGTTTTTCCCGGAAACGGTAGCGTTTTTTCCCACACGCCCATAAAACGGCCTGTTTCCGCCCAGTAACACCCATTTCCTGTCAATCACACTACGATCGCCTGAGCGAAGAAAAAGCGGTGAGTAAAAATCCAAACTTCATAGCAAATTTACTTGGCGCAGTCGCAGTGCGGACATTGCGCATGCGCACTAAGTGGAAAAACGCTGCGATGCGAAGAAATTTTCCGAGCGAACGACTCGGAATGACCTCCAATGGGTGTAGATGGGGCGTCCAAAGGAGCCAGTGCACTCTCTAAATTTTCTTCAATGGGTGTGCTGGCTTCTCCCCTCTATACCCCCTCCCACAGGCAGTTTAGAAAAAAGTGCTCTCAGGAGAGGATGCACATCTCTGAGCTCCAGAGTTTTCTTCAATTTCTTTATTTTCTGTTTGTTATTTTCGGTATTCTGTCCCTGCAACAGCATACCTGCACCGTGGGAGTTAGGGGGGGATGGTCAACAGCCTTCTGAGGTGCAGAGCCGCTTCCCCGCTGCAGGACCACCGTCCTGAGGGGTTGTTGTTCAGCAGGGCACTGTGCTTTAGCTGTCACAGCCGCAGCATGCTGCACACCACTAACGCTGTCTGAGGGTGACATCAGTGGTGAGTACAAACCTGGGGGCCCCGGTTCAAAGTGCGGCTGACCACGGGTGCGGTGTATGGGATCCTCCTAGGAGAGGGCCCTCTAAGATCCCCCGTGTGGAACTGGTACAAAAACACTTGACTAGCATTGTGATGTTTTGAGCTAAAAGGAGACTATGTCAGTATTATATATTCGTGTACCTCCGGCCCCATTGGAGGGGGCCGAGCTACATCAGAGCGGGACCTGAGGCGTTTTGGCGCCTTCCTCTGCTTACTGCAGCCGCACACAGCGCTTCCTGATTCCTCAGCCACGCTGGATATGTGGTACAGGGTGTAGCAAAGGGGGAGAGCAGCTTGTGTACACTATCTGGATCCTATTTAGGACAGAAATTGTTAGTGTTTACTGTAATATAGTGAGCTGACAGCCTCACTGGGGCTGTGCAGCTCAGGGTGTGCTGGTGTCCTTCTCTCTCTGTCTCCTCTCACATACAGTAGGGCAGGCATGCAATGTAACTGTCTGTGTGTATGTTATTGTGCTTACTGTGAAACATGGGTAAACACAAACTGCAGTGTATGTCCTAACAGATTCCATTATCAGTGAAGGGGTTGGGGGAGAGGGTTCAGAGCCCCACTGGTTAGGGTCTCTTAAAACTAGAGATGTGCGGGTTTGGATTTACTTGGGACTCGAAATGGCATCTTATTGGATCACGGATGTCACGCGTTTTGGATAGCCAATAAGCAAACCCCAAAATACCCGAGTAAAACCGAACCCACTTTCTCTACTTAAAACTATGGGGGTCATTCCGAGTTGTTCGTTCGTTGCCGATTTTCGCTATGCTGCGATTTGTTGCAAATTGCGCATGCGCAAGGCATGCAGGGCGCATGTGCTTAGTTATTTAACACAAAATTTAGCAGTTTTGTTGTGGCTTCTGTGGCGCTTTTCAGTCCCACTGCTGTTCGATAAATGATTGACAGGAAAGGGGCGTTTCTGGGCGGCAACTGAGCGTTTTCCCGGCATTTGCAAAAAAACGCAGGCGTGTCAGGGAAAAACGCGGGAGTGTCTGGAGAAATGGGGGAGTGGCTGGCCGAACGCAGGGCGTGTTTGTGACGTCAAACCAGGAACTAAACGGACTGAGCTGATCGCAATCTGTGAGTAGGTCCGGAGCTACTCAGAAACTGCAAATAATTCTTTAGTAGCAGTTCTGCTAATCTTTCGTTAGCAACTCTGCTAAGCTAAGATACACTCCCAGAGGGCGGCGGCCTAGCGTGTGCAATGCTGCTAAAAGCAGCTAGCGAGCGAACAACTCGGAATGAGGGCCTATATCAGATATGTCATCCCAGTTCACTGCTAATGTGCAGAAGACTCAGCTACTCCTACAAGCTGTTGCAGAATTAGCTGCTAGGGCAGATGCACAGACCCCTCACTCATGCAGGTCCACGGAAATGTGGGTTACCTGCTCTACTCTCTGATACAGATGATATACAGGAGGATGGGGATGATCTGGATCCTGATTCTGCTCAGGGTATTGAACCCCTAATTCTGGCTATACGAGACGTGTTAAAGCTTCCTCTAGAGGAAGCTGCATCACAGCAGTAATTTTTCTTTGTACAAAACAAGCCTAATGTCACTTTCCCTGACTCTACAGCGTTAGATAACCTTTTCAAGCAGGTCTGGAAAAATCCAGACAAAAAATTCCAGGTGTCCAGAAAGTTTTTGCGCACTTTCCCATTTGCTCCTGAAGGTAGAAAATTTGGGGAGGAACCCCCTGGGGTGGATGTGTCAGTCTCTCACCTGTCTAAAAAGGTGGTTCTGCCTGCCCAGGGCTCCTTTACTATGAAGGATCCTGGGGATAGAAAGACAGACTATACTAAAGTCTATATACACAGCAGTGGATATATCTCAAAGGCCGGTCATTGCTGGTTGCTGGATGACCCATGCCATTCATTCCTGGGCCACTCAAATTCAGGGGGGTATCTCGGGGGATATGCCCTTGGTTACTATGGTAACCCTCCTAAAACACTTTCAGGACACTACACGTGTCCTGTGATTCGCTCAAGGAGATGGGGAACATTAATGCTAGGACTTCTGCCATGGCAGTGTCGGCGCGCAGGGCCTTGTGGCTGCGTCAGTGGATTGCGGACGCAGAATCCAAATGTATTGTAGAATTCCTCCCCTTTTCTGGGGAATGGCTCTTTGGGGTTGAATTGGGTACCTGGATTTCCAAAGTTACAGCTGGGAAATCCATGTTTCTTTTTCCTACTTCCTGGCAACCATACAATGGGTTAATGTCCCGTTCTCTCAATGTAGACAGGTTTTTTCGTTCTAACTCCGCCCACTTTGCCTACATAACTGTGCCCCTCCCTTCCTTCCCTGTCTTTTTTACCTGTCTCTCAGATTAGACAGTTGTAGGTTTATTATTTTTAAGGATTACCTCTGCAGTGGAGCCGCATGTGATGGAGTCAGGTCACTCTATTCAGAAGCTTGGAGCTGGTGGTCCTGCCTGAAGCTCTATCCGGTTCTCGATCGGGAGCTGGCGGTGCCTATAAGCTCACATTGTTTTTACAGCCTTCATTAACGTCTATGGAGGAGGGAGCAGGCGGGCACTGCTGTAGTCTCCCCTGGCCATGCGCGGACGGAAGCAGCGGTGAACGGTTGCCGGAGTCCGCGGCGTTTACATTGCTTCCGGGTAGGGCTGGCAGCTGAGTCCCGGAGGTATATGGGCGTCTTCACTGCGCATGCGTCCGGCTGGGAGGTCAAGGGGTGCTTAAAATGGCACTGCGCATCGGAGGAGGCAGTCAGTCTGTTGTGCAGTTTAAGAAAGCGCTATGGAAGAGCCTTCTCCCCAGAAACCTGTCAGAGTCCAGCCGAGGTAAGTCCTCAGAGGAATGTTTTTTTTTTTGTGCAGTCTCTTGTCAGAGTTTAGTTAGGATAGTAATTAGGTTCTCTAATGTATTGTATTGTGTCTGAGGCTCCAAAAAAAGAAAATCTGCAAGAAAAAGAATTTGCTTGGGAAATGTCATGCTTGTGATCAGCCATTTGCAGGGAGTAAGGATGTCAGTCTGTGGAATGATTGTGTTAAGGAAGCTGCTCCTCCAGTTAAGCCGTCTGATCAGATTGTGGAGTTTATGGATTGGATGAAGAAGTCTTTCTGCTGCGGGGTATACTGGGCTCCACAAGGAATAACATCGGGGTGTAGAGTAGGATCTTGATCCGAGGCACCAACAGGTTCAGAGCTTTGACTGTTCCCAAGATGCACAGCGCCGCCTCCTCTATAACCCCGCCTCCGTGCACAGGAGCTCAGTTTGTAAGTTGGTGCCATGCAGTAAGCAGGTACATAACAGGAGAGTTGCCTTTTGCAGCCTATTGATAGCTTATTCTGAAGAAAAAAGAAGAATACTTCTACAAGACTTAAGGGCTGCAGCGTGTAAAGTCACATAGACTTTCCTGGCTGTAGCTTCATCATCCCCAGCGGCGCTGTATACTCCCGGGACCTGGTTGCCGGGTCACTGCAGCGGAGGCTGCGGTTCCTTCCAGCGTCAGTCACACACACGCCATTGTCCTCCTGGATTACGTGGCCGCAGGTACGGGGAAGGTAAGGGGTCTATTTGGCCACACTTTACTGCGATCCAGCGCGACCGTGGGAGGCGGGCCGCGCGCGCTGGCGTGGACACTGTTATTGGGCAGCCGCTCCACTAGCCACCAGGAACATTGGGCACAGGTCTGGGGGTTTTTACTCTCAAAAACCCCGTTTTCAAAGCCCGCAGCGCCCGGTGGGGATGCCAGCAGGGGTAGCATGCCTAAACTGTAGCCCCTCCCCCAGCCCCAGGGCACCATTTTTGTAAATGTTCCCGTCCTGGAGCTGCATTTCTCTCCCTCACTCCCTGTCAGCAGCCATCAGAAACGGAGCTGAGCTGTTCCTGGGACTGCTGGGGCAAATCCTCCTCTGTAAAGCCACCTGATCGCCAGCGCTGTGCATATTACAGGACACTTAAGTATTCTACCTGTCACTGGGACAGTGTTAGTTAAGAAAGAGTGCATACATTCAGGGTTGTGTGGTACAAACACCCTGTGATATACATCCAGTATTTACTGTGCTTTGTTATATCTATTGTTGACACATATAGCCATACTGAGTATTACTTTGTATTGCTAGTCCAGAGCAGTTTTATGGTGCATCATTTCTGCATGGTACGCTTGTGACTATATATGCGTGTGTGCATGTAGCTGCTGCGTGGCTGCCTTATTGGGTATTTCACTCAGCATGCTACTCCTATATTCCTATACCTGAGGGGGCTAAGTGTATCAGGTTTTTTCTGTATAACATAGGATTTGTTCACAAGATATACTTGCTGTGTATTTTTACTTGTGATTTATAGTCACCCTATATATCTCTTGAACTCCTGGTTTGTGCTGTCACGGTCACACTTCACTGGGTGTTCTTGCTAGGTATATCGCTGCTAAGACCTGTACCAGGTTGCCCGATATTGTGCACATTAGTATGTCAGATACACGTGGCAACGGAGCTGGGGCTTCTCCCACATTGTGTGGTGGTGATGCTGCAGACGCGTTGGAGGAAAATATGGCAGCTGAGAGTTCAGGTTCAGGGGGTTCCTTACCCCCCCAGTGGGTGTGTAGCACCGGGGGCATCACAGGACCCACCTTGGGCTACCTTTTCCACGCTGTTAAATACGCTTGTAACTAAATTGGTGCCCCCTGTGGGACCACCTGTGCCAATGCAGCAGTTTATGGTCCCTGCTATTAATCCACCATGGGCAGATCAAATCTCCACTCAGTTACAGCAATTGAACCGGTGATTGACTAAATCTAAGTGTCACTCTCACCCGCCTAAGACTAAGTCGTCTTCTAAACGGGCCATTACCTCCTCCCAATCCACTGCTCTCCCAGACATGTCCTCTGAGGAGGATGGTGCATATACTGATCCTACAGACACTGACTCAGATGCTTCTGATGGGGAAGGGAAATCATTGGTGGATGTCCCGGATTTGATTGAGGCATTTAGGCTCATTCTTCAGGTGTCTGATGATCCTGATCCTGAGGCTGTCTCTAAAAAGCCGAATAGGTTTAAATGTAAGAAGGTGATTAAACAAGTTTTACCTCATTCTGAACACCTGGTTGACATACGTCAGGAATCCTGGGAAAATCCGGGGACAAAATTCACACAAAATAAGAGACTTTTGGCTCGCTATCCTCTCTCTGCGGAGATATGTAAGAATTGGGAAACTCCTCCGCCTGTAGATTCTCATGTGGTGCGCATGGTTGTTTCCTCTGCTCTGCCAGTAACTACCGTTACCTCTCTGAAGGAACCGACGGATAGACGTGTGGAGGGTTGTCTGAAAGCGATTTACACCCTAACGGGGGCTGTGCATACGCCAACCATTGCAGCGACATGGGCTGCTGAAGCTGTTGAGGCGTGGGCTCAGGAGCTTGAGGCGGAACTGCCTTCCAACGCATCTCAGTATGCTCGACAATGTCTCTCATATATTACCACGGCTTCTCTGTACCTTAAGGAGGCGGCCTCCGAATTTGGTTGTTTGTTGTGGTATCGTTTGGACACCCAGCAGGCTTTAATCCAGGACGGACAGGAGTATACCTGTTACCCCGGAGGAGAGTCGTTTTTGGAGCGATTTCTACATTTGTAGGTAAGTACCACATGTGGTCTGGCGTTGCATGTATGTGTTTGTGTAGTGGGGGGGTGCCATGAGGTGTACATGTGGCGTTGCTTTGGGGTGTTTGGGGTATATATATGTGTGCAGGTATATCTATATAGCTCCTGCTTGTATTGCTGCATTTTTTTTTGGAGTTTTGTGTTTGGGGGTAGTTTTTCACGTTTTTTTTTTCCATAAAATGTTTTTTGGGTCATGCTTTTGCATTGGTGTACCTCCAGCATGTGCAGGGATGCTTTTTGGCTTGTTTGGGGTGATTTTAGACCGTGTCGGTATCCACCATGTGGTCGACAGGTGATGTCGTTTGTTTCCAAAACATGTTTTTTTGCTCCTATTTTAGCACTGGTGCATCCTTTCACATGCTGGAGGTAATTTCTGGCTTGTTTGGGGTGATTTTCATCGTGTTTGTATCAGCCATGTGGTCGACATGTGATGTCGTTTGTTTCCAAAACATGTTTTTATGCTCCTATTTTAGCACTGGTTGACCTCCAGCATGTGCAGGGATGCTTTTTGGCTTGTTTGGGGTGATTTTAGACCGTGTCGGTATCCACCATGTGGTCGACAGGTGATGTCGTTTGTTTCCAAAACATGTTTTTTTGCTCCTATTTTAGCACTGGTGCATCCCTGCACATGCTGGAGGTACTTTTTGGCTTGTTTGGGCTGACATTCACCGTGTCGGTATCTGCCATGTGGCCGACGTGCTGCTGTTTGTTTCCAAAACATGTTTTTTTGCTCCTTTTTTAACACTGGTTGACCTCCAGCATATGCAGGGATGCTTGTACGGGAGTTTTGGCTTGTTTGGCTGAGGTTTTTTTCAATGTTTCAATTTTTTTTGTTGTGTTTGGCCCTGCTTGAGCACTGGGGTCCCAGCAGCATGACGTGTGGTTGCATGAAATTATGCAATGTGTGTTAAATTTGTAAAAATATATTTTTTTCTTTTTACAACAGAGATGTCCAAGGAAAAGCGGCCCCGATCCCCCCCCCCCCCTCAGAAGAATTTTCCTGCACAGCAATGAGGAGTGGGAGCCGACCCAGGAGGAGGATACGACCGAACAGGCATCCAGTGACCAGCCGCGGTCGTCAAGGGACCAAAGACAGAAGCAAAAGAAAAAGAAAAGGCCTAGAAAGGTAAATACTGACAACACCTGCAGACACAATAGCAACCAACTTGACACACCCTAGTTTGCGCACTGCCATGCACACCTACAGGTATCTTTGCGCACTGCCAGGGATACTGACACACTCGCAGGTACATACCGATCTTATTAAATGCATGTTTGTTTGTTTTTTATCCCTAAAGGCAAGAAGCCAGCCAGAGGAGCAGTCGGAGGAGGAAGCCTCTGGTGAAGATGCAGGACAGAAGAAGCCGCGTGGACCCAGATACACGGAGGCGGAAAACTGTGCCCTAGTGATGGCGTCGACAGGTCCTACGACGTTCTGTATGGACCAAGGGCACAGACCACAGCAGCTAAGACCAAGCAAAACATCTGGGATGCCATCGCGAGGCAAGTCACTGCAGTATCTGGAAACCGCCGGAGCACCAGAAACTGCATGAAGCGGTACAGAGATTGCCGCAGACAGACCAAGAAGAAGATGGGGATTCAGCGCCGACATGAGACAGCTACAGGAGGTGGTCCGGCTCTCAATCTGAAGTGGCTACCCTGGGAGAACGTTATTAAAAGGCGCATGAACCCTGTCATGGTCCAAGGAGTTCGCGGAGGTGTGGACTCTAGCCGTCCTGCTGGCTTTCCCGAGGAGGAAGAACCGCCCAGAAGACGGAAGACGGCGGGAGACAAGCAGTCCAAAAGGAGGCCTGATGGTAAGAATACATTCAGATGAGCTGCACTAATCTTTTTTTTTTTTTTTGCTAATGTGTTTGTTCTTTTTCCCCAGACACGCCTGCCCAGAGGACATCACCTGCGCGCAGGACATCACCTGCGCGCAGGACATCGCCAGCGCGCGGACCATCACCTGCGCAGCAGGCATCGGCAGCAGCGCGCGGACCATCACCTGCGCAGCAAGCATCAGCAGCGCGCAGATCATCACCTGCGCGCCACACATCGTCAGCGTGCAGAAAGTCACCTGCGCGCCAGACATCGTCAGCGCGCAGACCATCACCTGCGCGCCAGACATCAGCGCGCAGAACGTCACCTGCACGCCAGACACCGTCGGCGACCGCACCACCAGCTGGGCGCCAAACTACATCTCCTGCGCGCAGGCCATCACCAGCTCGTCATCTCTCCAGGAGCTCTGGGTCTGTGACCGAAGAGCCTCAACAAGACACTACCCTTGTGGACCCATCACCCGAACTGTTTGAGTCAACAGGGTTAACGGACGAGACTTTTCTTGGGTTTGAAGACAGCCGTGCAGACGTATCCAGCCATACCCTTGAAAAGTCTCCAGAATTGAGGATAAGTGAAGTTCCTGGAGCAGCGGCACCACCGGATGGAGAAGGTTTTTATTTATTTATTTTGTGTGTGGGGGGGGGGGGGGGGGCGCCATTTTTGTATAGTTTATTAACTTTATTTTTTTTTTCTTTTGCAAACAGAGGTGCCACGGACCAGCAGTGGACTTGCGTCGGGGATTGGTTCCTTCTTCAGGCCGGATCTCCTACAGGATTCGTCGGACGACGAGGTGGAAGTGCAGCAGCCCGCTGTTTCTACATCCCTGTGTGAGTAATTATCAAATTGTGAGCCTTCAAACAAATGTATGAGTGTGTATACTAATTTCTAATTTTCTTTTCAGCTGCACAAATGCAATTGGTGGCAGACGTACAGGAAGTTCAGGATCCCTCAAATGTTCAGAGGGTACACACCCTGGCAGCAGAGATGACTGCCCGCCAGGATACCTACACGAATGTCGTTGAAACCAGACTTGACGCCATTGAGAAGATAATGGAGCAGATGGCAAACGGTCTGGTTGAAATGCAAAAGGCTCATGCCGACAGCACGGCAGAAATGCAAAAGACCAGACGAGAAGAACACAGGGAGACTATGGACATCCTTCACGTTCTGGCCACATCCATCAACCGGCTGGTGGAGAACACATCATGCCTGGCACACAGCGTTGACAACATGTCGGAGAGCCAACGACTTTCGGCATCCAGCAACCAGATCATCGCAACCACACTGCAGATGATGTACGATAAGCTCCCAGAGCCAGCTCATCAACACGCTGGTGAACCACCACATCCGCCATCACAAGCCACACGGACGCCTCCTTCCCTTCCTCCACCACCATCCTGGTATGGACGGTCACAGCTGTACCAAGGATATACAGGGATGTACCACACCCACCAGATGCCTCCACCACCAACACCGGCCGCATCATCTACACCCGCACGGCCACCGAGGCCAAGTCAACGCACTCCACAGCCGCCCAGGGCATCGACGCCCCATCAGGAGGAAGAAGAGGATCCGGACGGACAACCACCATAAGCCCGGTCGTATTGTTTTATTATTTACTCTTATGTTTCATGTTTCCCTTTCTCCCCCTCCCATTAGTTTGTTTTTTTTCTTAATGTTTTATGTTTGTGTTGGGCTCCCCCACTCTCGACCGGATACTACCAAGGAGCTTTATGTCTAGGCATACATGCGTGGGCATGTATGCTGGCGCGTGTGGTAACTGATGAAAGCTCCTTGTGGCTACATGTATGATGGGCCAAAGAGCTATTCTGATACCACTTTTTTTTTTTTTAAACAAACTCCTTTTTGTATTGGTGTAAAATAGGCTTTCACTGTTGTGTGAATTTACTATTCACTAGTGTTTATTTTTGGCTTCTTCATAGGATTGGGTGGAAAATTGAAGTGGACGGCGTAGTTCGTGTTGTGGGTACCAAGGTGAGTATAGCCATGTTTCAATGTATATATTCAAGAAACTTTGGACCGCCTGCCCTTGGGGAACAACACAGTCCAGCAATGGGTCATGCTGGGCTGTGTGGTTCCACAAGTGCAGGTGTGACAAAGTACTGACCACTGACACCACTCTGCCACTTTGGACCGCCTGCACTTGGGGAACAACACAGTCCAGCAATGGGTCATGCTGGGCTGTGTGGTTCCCCAAGTGCAGGCGTGTCAAAGTGCTGACCACTGACACCACTCTGCCACTTGGACCGCCTGCACTTGGGGAACAACACAGTCCAGCAATGGGTCATGCTGGGCTGTGTGGTTCCACAAGTGCAGGCGTGACAAAGTGCTGACCACTGACACCACTCTGCCACTTTGGACCGCCTGCACTTATGGAACAACACAGTCCAGCAATGGGTCATGCTGGGCTGTGTGGTTCCACAAGTGCAGGCGTGACAAAGTGCTGACCACTGACACCACTCTGCCACTTTGGACCGCCTGCACTTGGGGAAGAACACAGTCCAGCAATGGGTCATGCTGGGCTGTGTGGTTCCACAAGTGCAGGCGTGACAAAGTGCTGACCACTGACACCACTCTGCCACTTTGGACCTCCTGCACTTGGGGAACAACACAGTCCAGCAATGGGTCATGCTGGGCTGTGTGGTTCCACAAGTGCAGGCGTGACAAAGTGCTGACCACTGACACCACTCTGCCACTTTGTACCGCCTGCACTTGTGGAAGAACACAGTCCAGCAATGGGTCATGCTGGACTGTGTGGTTCCACAAATGTTCTTGGGAAAGGAATGAACATGACATCATTAGTGTCTTTACTTAATATGGAATTTCTTTTTTTCCCCACAGATCTCTACACAAGAAAAGAATGTAAAGAAGAACACACACTACTTTTTTTGTTTTTATTACATTTTATTTTTTTAATAAAAAATAAATAAAATTTTAATTCTTCAATAAATTTTTCAAATGAGAAGTTTTGTGTGGTTTTTCTTTAAATTATTAGTTAATAAAATGTAAAATAGGGCATTTCAGAGATGCAGTGGTATTGTGGTAGGTTGCCCATAGTACAGCAGGGGAACTGTCTTGTCCCTTGACATCCACGCTGGTTCCTGCACCTTGGGAAGGATACTCCGCAAGACCTGTGGAAGAGAATAGTATGGTGTCATCCAAAGACAAGGTACAAGCAACACTTGAACACAAGCAGGTTACATTGGCCTTTGTCCCAAATGCAACCCTCCGGCACTTGAGAAACTACACATCCAAGCATGCCCTGACACAGCGTAAGCATTGCTGTGTCAGGGCATGATTGGATATGCAGTTTTGCAAATGCCGGAGTGCCGCAGTTGGGACATGCCTGGGTTACTTAGACAAGAAGGAGTTTTGGGCAATACATCTCACCTGAGGAAGGGGTGTCTGCTACATGGCATGGAGGTTCAGGTCCACATCACAAGTAGGTCGCCCATGGTACAGCAGGGGAACTGTCAGGTCCCTTCATCCACGCTGGTTCCTGCACCTTGAAGGATACTCCACAACACCTGTGGAAGAGAATAAGGAGGTAATTTGAGAGTGTTTCCTCCACCCTGGGAAAGAACAAAAGGTCCCAGCAACACTGCGCATATACACAAGTTACTCAGACAAGATGGAGTTTTGGCCAATACATCTCACCTGAAAGAGTGACTCTAACATGGCGGTGGTTCAGGTCCACATCACAAGTAGGACATCCATGGTGGAGTGGGGTAAACTGGTCCAATACTGGAGTGGTTTTGCAGAAGTGTATCCTGGGTAAAACTGTTGAAGCATGGGTACATTCCCCTCAGCAGAGTGAAGAAAAAAATATTATTTTTAAAAATCTATTAAAAAATACTTGTGAGTCAAAAATAGACAATCCAAGTACATAATCCCTTCTAATAAAAATAGATATGCTATTAGCAATAAAAAAAACACAAAAAAAACATGTTTTTAAATTTTTTTATTAGATTCCGCCAGCAAAGTGAGGTGGAATGAAATTGACGAAATTACTGTCGAAAAGCACTGTTGTCAAATCGACAATCTTCAATTGAATATACTTTTGTCGAAAAGCCGCATTTTGACCATTGCAGACATGTCGAATTTTGAAAATGTCGATTTGCAAAAAGTCGAATCTAAAAACGGCAGGTATTTTGACGAAAAGTACTGTATTGCATTGTCGAATCCAATTCGACATGGTTTTTTTTTGTCGAAAATGCCCCGTTTTTCGACTTTCGCGGCAATTCGACCGCAATTGCATATACCCCTATGTGTTAACACCGTTAACTGGTATTAAATATTGGTTTAAGAAAAACGGAGCTGAAATTGAATAGCCTCAGGCGATAAAACCAGAGGTTTCCCTTTTTTCACCCGTTAACAGGGCTAAATGAATTTGCCCATTAATCTGTATGTGTGTTGCTAGTTCAGTAATCTTCTAGCCTTATGTAGCTTGTCCAACCATTAAATGCAACCGTTAAAAAAGAAATAGAACAGTTAAAAAATTGTGTTTGTATTCTCTAGCGCAGGGCTGGCCAAACCAGTCCTCGAGATCTACCAACAGTTCACATTTTCTAGACCACCTAGCTGGTGCACAGGTGTAGTCATTACTAATTAAGATGTGCTGCATTCATTCCTAACTGACAATTCTACAGATCTCCAGGAGGCCTGGAAAACATGAACTGTTGGTAGATCTCGAGGACCGGTTTGGCCAGCCCTGCTCTAGCGCATAGGTTCTCAAACTCGGTCCTCAGTACCCCACACAGTGCATGTTTTGCAGGTCTCCTCACAGAATCACAAGTGAAATAATTAACTCCACCTGCAGACCTTTTAAAATGTGTCTGTGAGTAATTAATACACCTGTGCACCTGCTGGGTTACCTGCAAAACATGCACTGTGTGGGGTCCTGAGGACTGAGTTTGAGTTAACCTGTGCTCTAGCGTATTGGTTCTCAAACTCAGTCCTCAAGACCCCAATAAGTTCATGTTTCCAGGTCTCCTCACTGAATCACTAGTGAAATAATTACCTCCACATGGTTGATCTTTAAAAATGTGTCAGTGAGTAATGAATACACCTGCTAGGTGACCTGGAAAACATGAGCTGAGGCCGGAGTGGTTGATATAATACTAAAGAGTAATGTCAGATAAGGAACTGAGGGAATTTCACAATGGTTTCAGTTTCAAGTGAAATAACAAGTGGAATTATACTGGTTATGGAATTTATGCTACAACTGTCTCTGGACAGTCTCTGGAAATGTTGAAGACTTTATATTGTGTGTGGCAACTACATCAAATATAACATCAGAAGCCAATAGGGCTACAATGCCTAAAAAAAGTGCGGGAACAGAGAAGCCATACCTCCCAACATGACCCTCTCCAGGAGGGACAAAATGCTCTGCTTCTGGACTTTGTCTCTTAATTTATTTTCTGTTACGTCCTTGAGGATGTTGGGGACACCAAAAGAACCATGGGATATAGACGGATCCGCAGGAGACATGGGCCCTTTAAGACTTTCAAAGGGGGCGTGACCTGGCTCCTCCCTCTATATCCCTCCCCAGACTCATTTTAGAAAATGTGCCCGGCGAAATGGAGGCACTCAGGGGAGCTCTTAGAGTTATTCTGAAAAGACTTAATGTTAGGTTTTTTATTTTGGGGAGATCTGCTGGCTACAGACTCCCTGCTACGTGGGAAAGAGGGGAGAGCAGTCTAGACCCACTTCTAATGAGTTTCAGGGCTCTGCTGCTGCTGACAGGATGCCTTCAGCTCCTGAGGGGAGATGAACGCCGGGCTCTCCTGGATGCTCGCTCCCACAGCTTGCCGTCCCCCCTCTTTATGCCAGAAGTCAGAAGACAGGTGAGTATGTGAGGCAAAGACATCTTCTCTTCAACAAAGACGGCATATAGAGGTACCGCGCAGCATGATTTGCTCAGTGCGCGCAGGCTCCCGGACTGTACACACCGCTGGGTGCAGGGCGCTGGGGGGGCTGGCATATCTGTACAGTGCCCTGGCACTGCCCGCAAACCCCCGCCAGGATAAACATGTAAAAATAAGCGGGAAGAAGCGTGCCATGTTGGAGGCGGGGCTTCTTCCTCCAGGCTCACGCAGTGCCATTTCCTCCTCCAAGCAGCAGCGCTGGTCCTTCCTCACAGCAGACAAGTACCAGGGGCTATAAAAACGAGGGGGGGGCAGATTATTTCTATACAGATAATATAGCGCTGCGGCTCTGTGACACTTGAGGGTGTTTTCAGACCTGCACTTTGGTGCTGGGGTGTGAGCTGGCTCCTTTCCTTTTGTTCCCTCACAGGCTTTTCTTTGGGTGCTGTTAGGGAGACAACATGTCTGAGGCAGAATTTTCCTCTCAAGGGGATAATTTATTGGGGACACCAAATGTTTTGGGGGTCCTGTCGGCACCGCCGGCGGCTGATTGGTTAACTGCTTTAAATGCTTTAAATGCTAATGTTACACTGTTAAATCAAAAGTTTACTGAATCTGACTCTCAACTGCAGATTTGGAAGAAATCAGTAGATGACGCTTTATTTCAAGGGTCACTGAAACGTAGTGTTGACCAATTAGATGACACAGATACCGACACGGACTCTGATACCGGTGTCGATTATGCCGAGTCTAGGTTAGATACTAAATTGGCTAAGAGTATTCAATATTTGATTGTGGCTGTCAAAGACATATTACGTATTGACGAGGACCCCTTTACACCAGAAACGAGGGTCCTTATTTACAAAGAAAAGAGACGCTCGGTTTCTTTTCCTCCTTGTTTTGATCTAAATTACCTTTTTGATGGCATTTGGAATACACCTGATAAGAAATTTTTCATTCCTAATAGGATCAAGGTGGCATACCCCTTTCCCGCAGCGGGTAGGGATAAGTGGGAAATACCACCCACAGTAGACAAAGCCCTAGCACGCTTGTCTAAACAGGTAGCGCTCCCTGCGGCTCAGTCGACGACTCTTAAGGAGCCGGCTGATCGTAAGCAGGAGGCTACTTTAAAAGCTATTTTTACTACCACGGGGACGCAGCTTAGACCGCTTATTGCGTCAGCGTGGGTTAGTAGCGCCATTGAAAAATGGGCTGAAAGTTTATCTGCGGATTTAGATACTCTGGATAGGGATAGCATCCTAGTGACGCTTGGTTATATCAGGGACGCGGCTGCGTACTTGAAAGAGGCTGCAAGAGATGCTGGCCTCCTGGGGGCTAAGGCTAATGCTATGTCAATTGCGGCTAGGCGTGCTCTATGGACTCATCAATGGAATGCTGACGCTGATTCCAAGAAAGATATGGAGTCCCTTCCCTTTAAGGGTGGGGAACTGTTTGGTGACGGCCTTGCTGATTTAGTATCAGCGGCCACAGCGGGTAAATCTACTTATTTACCTAATGCTTCTGCGCAACAGAAGAAACCGCACTATCAAATGCAGTCCTTTCGGCCCAATAAATATAGAAAAGGCCGAGGTAACTTCTTCCTCGCTACCAGAGGTAGAGGAAGGGGCAAGAGAACTCCCGCCTCCTCGAGTTCACAAGAGCAGAAGTCCTCCCCGGCTTCCACCAAATCCACCGCATGACGCCGGGTCTCCCTTACAGGAGACCGCAGCGGTGGGGGCACGTCTAAGGCTTTTCAGTCAGGTTTGGGTTGGCTCGGACCTGGACCCTTGGGTGTTACAAATTGTGACCCAAGGGTACAAACTGGAATTCCAAGACGTTCCCCCTCGCCGTTTTTTCAAATCACCCTTACCAGTTTCGCTTCCAGACAGAGTTCTAGTCTGTGGAGCAATACAAAAATTATGTCAAAATCAGGTTGTGATCCCGGTCCCCCGGGCGCAACAAGGGGAAGGGTTTTATTCAAGCCTATTTGTAGTGCCGAAGCCGGATGGCTCGGTACAACCAATCCTCAACCTAAAATCTCTAAATTTTTTCCTGAAGAAATTCAAATTCAAGATGGAGTCTCTCCGAGCGGTGATCTCCAGCCTGGAGGAGGGGGAATTCATGGTGTCTTTGGACATAAAGGATGCCTACCTTTATGTTTCCATTTATCCCCCTCATCAGAGTTATCTCCGATTTGCAATCCAGGATACTCATTACCAATTTCAGACATTGCCGTTTGGCCTGGCCACGGCTCCGAGGATTTTCACAAAAGTCATGGTAGAAATTATGGTTCTCCTCAGAAAAAGAGGAGTTACAATTATCCCGTACTTGGACGATCTCCTGATAAAGGCGAGGTCCAAGGAAAAACTGGTACAGGACATTGCACTGTCTCTGTCGCTTCTACAACAGCACGGCTGGCTCTTGAACCTGCCAAAATCACACTTAATTCCAACAACCCGGTTGGCATTTTTGGGTATGATTCTGGACACGGTCCAGCTGAGAGTGTTCCTCCCTCCGGAGAAAGCACTGGAAATTCAGAGTTTGGTAAAACTCATTCTGAATCCACCAACTGTCTCCATTCATCAATGCATTCGATTGCTGGGGAAGATGGTGGCGGCATACGAGGCCCTCCAATTCGGAAGGTTCCATGCCAGAGTGTTTCAGTGGGACCTGTTGGACAAATGGTCCGGATCCCACATTCATATGCACCGGAGGATAGTTCTATCCCCCAACACCAGAATCTCACTCCTGTGGTGGCTACACAGCTCTCACCTCTTAGAAGGACGCAGATTCGGGATCCAAGACTGGATCCTAGTGACCACGGATGCAAGTCTCCGGAGTTGGGGAGCAGTCACACAAGGGGTGACCTTCCAAGGAAGATGGTCGAGTCAGGAAACTCTTCTTCACATAAACGTGCTGGAGTTGAGGGCCATTTACAACGGCCTTCTACAAGCGGAGCATCTTCTTCGAAACCGGCCTGTCCTGATCCAATCGGACAATGTGACAGCAGTAGCGTACATAAACCGCCAAGGCGGCACAAAGAGCAGAACAGCAATGGCAGAAGCCACAAAGATTCTTCGCTGGGCAGAGACTCGGGTAAGCGCTCTGTCTGCAATTTTTCTTCCGGGAGTGGACAACTGGGAAGCAGACTTCCTCAGCAGACACGATCTACATCCAGGAGAGTGGAGCCTCCATCAGGAGGTCTTCTCCCTACTAACGAATCTATGGGGGGTTCCCCACATAGACATGATGGCGTCCCGTCACAACAAAAAACTACTAAAGTATTGTTCCCGGTCCAGGGACCCTCAGGCGGCGACAGTGGATGCACTGACGTCACCTTGGGTGTATCCGTCGGTGTACGTTTTCCCTCCGCTTCCTCTCATTTCAAAGGTTCTGAGAATCCTAAGAAAATCACAGATTCCAGCACTCCTTGTAGTTCCAGACTGGCCAAGGAGAATTTGGTACCCGGATCTTCAGGAGTTGTTAGTCGAAGATCCATGGCCTCTTCCTCCTTGCGAGGATCTGCTGCGGCAGGGGCCGTTCGTCTATCAAGACTTACAGCGGCTACGTTTGACGGCATGTCGGTTGAACGCCAGATTTTAGCCCGTAAGGGTATTCCCGATGAAGTCATCCCCACTCTTATCCTTGCTAGGAAGGGTGTGACGTCGAAACACTATCACCGTATTTGGAGGAAATATATTTCCTGGTGCGAGTCCAAGAAAGCTCCAGTGGAGAAGTTTGACCTTGGACGTTTTCTCCATTTTCTACAAAATAGAGTGGATGCGGGCCGTAAATTAGGCTCCATAAAAGTGCAGATTTCTGCTTTGTCAATTTTCTTTCAGAAACAATTGGCCTCACTTCCTGAGGTGCAGACCTTTGTAAAAGGGGTCCTGCACACCCAACCTCCTTTTGTGCCACTTGTGGCACCTTGGGACCTTAATGTGGTTTTGACATTCCTAAAATCACATTGGTTTGAACCTTTAAGTAAAGTGGAGTTGAAATTCCTCACTTGGAAGGTTGTTATTTTGTTAGCATTGGCATCCGCAAGGCGGGTGTCTGAATTGGCGGCCTTGTCTCACAAGAGCCCTTATTTGATCTTCCATGAAGATAGGGCATAATTGAGAACTCATCAACAATTTCTGCCAAAGGTGGTTTCCTCTTTTCATATTAACCAACCTAATGTGGTGCCAGTGGCTACTGGCACTTTGGCTGAGGAAAAGTCTCTGGATGTCGTCAGAGCTTTGAAAATTTACGTTACCAGAACGGCTCCAGTTAGAAAAACAGAGTCTCTGTTTGTGCTATATGCTCCCAACAAACTTGGGTATCCTGCTTCCAAGCAGACCATTGCCCGCTGGATATGTCACACGATTCAGCAGGCTCATTCCACGGCAAGTTTGCCGTTACCTAAATCGGTAAAAGCCCATTCCACTAGGAAGGTGGGCTCGTCCTGGGCGGCTGCCCGGGGTGTCACGGCATTACAACTTTGCCGAGCTGCTACTTGGTCGGGGTCAAACACGTTTGCTAAGTTTTACAAGTTTGATACCTTGGCCATGAAGACCTAAAGTTTGGTCAATTGGTGCTGCAGAGTCATCCGCACTCTCCCGCCCGGTATAGAGCTTTGGTATAATCCCATGGTTCTTTTGGTGTCCCCAACATCCTCAAGGACGTAATAGAAAACAGGATTTTAATACCTACCGGTAAATACTTTTCTATAAGTCCGTAGAGGATGTTGGGCGCCCGTCCCAGTGCGTATTGTATCTGCAGTTTAGTTCTGGTTACACACAGGTTGTGTTATGGTTTCTTCAGCTTGTTGCTGAATTTTGTTCATGTCCGTTGGCATGTGTTCAGTTGAATGCCATGTTATTCGGCATGTTTATGGCGTGAGCTGGTATGATGCTCACCTTGTTGTTAATTCCTTTCCTCAAAATATCCATCTCTCCGGGCACAGTTCCAAACTGAGTCTGGGGAGGGATATAGAGGGAGGAGCCAGGTCACGCCCCCTTTGAAAGTCTTAAAGTGCCCATGTCTCCTGCGGATCCGTCTATATCCCATGGTTCTTTTGGTGTCCCCAACATCCTCTACGGACTTATAGAAAAGGATTTACCGGTAGGTATTAAAATCCTGTTATTGCCGGCACCTGTTTTGAACAGGTTAATGGATAAGAATGGTGTTTCAGCACAGGTGATGGCAATCAAATTAATAGTGAAGTCCAGGAGCAGAGCATTCTGTCCCGCCTGGAGAGGGTCAGGTTGGGAGGTATGGAGAAGAGCATTAAAGTTTAGATTTAGATGGGAAAGATAATTGGAGTTCTAATTAAATTGAGAGGTTACCAAAAGTTAAAAAAAAAGGGTCCGACAATATGGGCCAATTGGTTCTTATCTTCTGCCCCTTCCTTGAGAACCCATGATTCACGAGATTTACCGTGACAGGGGCAGAGCCTAATGATGTGGATAACTGGCCCCACCCTCAAAGTGCCAAGCTGCTTCTCCTATCTGGGCTTCTTCCAGACAGGAGTATGAAAAAGTCAGCAAGAATGGTTCTGGTATCTACGTTATTTTAATTTGCTGCCATTTATGCTATTACAGGTTGAGTATCCCTTATCCAAAATGCTTGGGACCAGCGGTATTTTGGATATGGGATTTTTCCGTAGTTTGGAATAATTGCATACCATAATGAGATATCATGGTGATGGAACCTAAATCTAAGCACAGAATGCATTTGTGTTTCATATACACCTTATACACACAGCCTGAAGTTAATTTTAGCCAATATTTTTTATAACTTTGTGCATTAAACAAAGTGTGTCTACATTCACACAATTCATTTATGTTCCATATACACCTTATACACACAGCCTGAAGGTCATGTAATACAATATTTTTAATAACTGTGTATTTAAACATAGTTTGTGTACATTGAGCCATCAAAAAACAAAGTTTTCACTATCTCACTCTCACTCAAAAAAGTCCGTATTTCGGAATATTCCGTATTTCGGAATATTTGGATATGGGATACTCAACCTGTATCACCCATCAGAAATTGTTATCATGTTGATCTCAGAATGATGCATGGCCCATCTTATATATAGAAACATGTTTGCTGTCTTTTTCAAAGTTAGAGGTGATGAGGATTACATTAAAAACATACATGTGGGGGAGGGTATGTGTGTTTACTGTGAAGCACAGCAAAGAGCATACTGCGGGAGGGGCAAAACACAAATTATATTGGGGGCTGGAGAAGCACAAAACTGAACCTACAGATGGGGACAAACAGACATTATACACAGACATAGAGGAACGCACACAGACAGGGGTCTATTCAATTCAAGTTGGAATTCCAGACTTGTCGGATAAACGTCAGTTTCCGACATTTTAAGGTTAAGGTCGAATCCAGATTCGTCCTATTTAATCAAACTTATCCGATAAGTCAGAAATTCCGACTTGTTGGAAAAGACATGGATCGGCGGATTAGCCGCGAATCCATGTGTTTTGTCGGAATCGCGGCCAAATCTGACAGGTTTTAGCCCTGTTTCCAACAATGACAATCCAACTTTAAAAAAAGTCGGATTGGCATTGTCTGGAATGGCCAAATCCGACAGGTTGAATTCTGAAATGTCAGATCCTTTCCGTCCGAAAGGATCAGATATGAATTGAATACACTTCATAGAGAGGCACATAAAGGCATAGAGGAACACATACAGACATAGAAGAGCGTACAGACAAAGAGGGGCACACACAGACTAAGAGGCAGGAACGTGCAGCATAATTGCCTACCCTCCCGGAATGGGCGGGAGGCTCCCGAAATTCGGGTGACCCTCCCGGCCCCCCAGAAGAGCAGGCAAGACTCCCGATTTCAGGGGTCACCCCCTGCCCGGCCGCCCACTTAGCGAGTAAAGTGGGCGGTCCGGGCAGGCGATGACGCAATTCTTGTTGAATCGCGTCATCATAGCCAAGCCCCCTGCTGTATAATGCCGGTAATAGCGTCATTACACAGCGGGGGGCGTGGCTTACATGACAGGTCCAGCAGCCACGCCCCCATTCAGCCTCTGGCCCACTCCCATTCCGCCTCTTGCCCGCCCCCCTCAGCACGTCACCACACTGCCCGCCTGCCCTGCTGAACCGACCGGCTGCTCTCTCCTGGAGAGAGCAGCCCAAAAGTCGGCAAGTATGACGTGCAGGCTGAGATTAATGATTAAAATTAGTGATGTGCACCGGACATTTTTCGGGTTTTGTGTTTTGGTTTTGGATTTGGTTCCGCGGCCGTGTTTTGGATTCGGACACGTTTTGGCAAAACCTCCCTGAAATTTTTTTGTCGGATACGGGTGTGTTTTGGATTCGGGTGTTTTTTTTACAAAAAAACCTCAAAAACAGCTTAAATCATAGAATTTGGGGGTCATTTTGATCCCATAGTATTATTAACCTCAATAATCATAATTTCCACTCATTTCCAGTCTATTCTGAACACCTCACACCTCACAATATTATTTTTAGTCCTAAAATTTGCACCGAGGTCGCTGGATGGCTAAACTAAGCGACCCAAGTGGCCGACACAAACACCTGGCCCATCTAGGAGTGGCACTGCAGTGTCAGACAGGATGGCACTTAAAAAAATAGTCCCCAAACAGCACATGATGCAAAGAAAAAAAAGGCGCACCAAGGTCGCTGTGTGACTAAACTAAGCGACACAAGTGGCCGACACAAACACCTGGCCCATCTAGGAGTGGCACTGCAGTGTCAGGCAGGATGGCACTTCAAAAAAACAGTCCCCAAACAGCACATGATGCAAAGAAAAAAAGAGGCGCACCAAGGTCGCTGTGTGACTAAGCTAAGCGACACAAGTGGCCGACACAAACACCTGGCCCATCTAGGAGTGGCACTGCATTGTCAGGCAGGATAGCACTTCAAAAAAATTGTCCCCAAACAGCACATGATGCAAAGAAAAAAAGAGGCGCACCAAGGTCGCTGTGTGACTAAGCTAAGCGACACAAGTGGCCGACACAAACACCTGGCCCATCTAGGAGTGGCACTGCAGTGTCAGGCAGGATGGCACTTCAAAAAAATTGTCCCCAAATAGCACATGATGCAAAGAAAAAAAGAGGCGCACCAAGGTCGCTGTGTGACTAAGCTAAGCGACACAAGTGGCCGACACAAACACCTGGCCCATCTAGGAGTGGCACTGCAGTGTCAGGCAGGATGGCACTCCAAAAAAATAGTCCCCAAACAGCACATGATGCAAAGAAAAAAAGAGGCGCACCAAGGTCGCTGTGTGACTAAGCTAAGCGACACAAGTTGCCGACACAAACACCTGGCTCATCTAGGAGTGCCACTGCAGTGTCAGGCAGGATGGCACTTCAAAAAAATAGTCCCCAAACAGCACATGATGTAAAGAAAAAAAGAGGCGCACCAAGGTCGCTGTGTGACTAAGCTAAGCGACACAAGTGGCCGACACAAACACCTGGCCCATCTAGGAGTGGCACTGCAGTGTCAGGCAGGATGGCAATTCAAAAAAATAGTCCCCAAACAGCACATGATGCAAAGAAAAAAAGAGGCGCACCAAGGTCGCTGTGTGACTAAGCTAAGCGACACAAGTGGCCGACACAAACACCTGGCCCATCTAGGAGTGGCACTGCAGTGTCAGGCAGGATGGCACTTCAAAAAAATTGTCCCCAAACAGCACATGATGCAAAGAAAAAAAGAGGCGCACCAAGGTCGCTGTGTGACTAAGCTAAGCGACACAAGTGGCCGACACAAACACCTGGCCCATCTAGGAGTGGCACTGCAGTGTCAGGCAGGATGGCACTTCAAAAAAATAGTCCCCAAACAGCACATGATGCAAAGAAAAAAAGAGGCGCACCAAGGTCGCTGTGTGACTAAGCTAAGCGACACAAGTGGCCGACACAAACACCTGGCCCACCTAGGAGTGGCACTGCAGTGTCAGGCAGGATGACACTTCAAAAAAATTGTCCCCAAACAGCACATGATGCAAAGAAAAAAAGAGGCGCACCAAGGTCGCTGTGTGACTAAGCTAAGCGACACAAGTGGCCGACACAAACACCTGGCCCATCTAGGAGTGGCACTGCAGTGTCAGGCAGGATGGCACTTCAAAAAAATTGTCCCCAAACAGCACATGATGCAAAGAAAAAAAGAGGCGCACCAAGGTCGCTGTGTGACTAAGCTAAGCGACACAAGTGGCCGACACAAACACCTGGCCCATCTAGGAGTGGCACTGCAGTGTCAGGCAGGATGGCACTTCAAAAAAATAGTCCCCAAACAGCACATGATGCAAAGAAAAAAAGAGGCGCACCAAGGTCGCTGTGTGACTAAGCTAAGCAACATAAGTGGTCGACACAAACACCTGGCCCATCTAGCAGTGGCACTGCAGTGTCAGGCAGGATGGCACTTCAAAAAAATTGTCCCCAAACAGCACATGATGCAAAGAAAAAAAGAGGCGCACCAAGGTCGCTAAGTGACTAAGCTAAGCGACACAAGTGGCCGACACAAACACCTGGCCCATCTACTATCTAGGAGTGGCACTGCAGTGTCAGGCAGGATGGCACTTCAAAAAAATTGTCCCCAAACAGCACATGATGCAAAGAAAAAAAGAGGCGCACCAAGGTCGCTGTGTGACTAAGCTAAGTGACACAAGTGGCCGACACAAACACCTGGCTCATCTAGGAGTGGCACTGCAGTGTCAGGCAGGATGGTACTTCAAAAAAATAGTCCCCAAACAGCACATGATGCAAAGAAAAAAAGAGGCGCACCAAGGTCGCTGTGTGACTAAGCTAAGCGACACAAGTTGCCGACACAAACACCTGGCTCATCTAGGAGTGCCACTGCAGTGTCAGGCAGGATGGCACTTCAAAAAAATAGTCCCCAAACAGCACATGATGTAAAGAAAAAAAGAGGCGCACCAAGGTCGCTGTGTGACTAAGCTAAGCGACACAAGTGGCCGACACAAACACCTGGCCCATCTAGGAGTGGCACTGCAGTGTCAGGCAGGATGGCAATTCAAAAAAATAGTCCCCAAACAGCACATGATGCAAAGAAAAAAAGAGGCGCACCAAGGTCGCTGTGTGACTAAGCTAAGCGACACAAGTGGCCGACACAAACACCTGGCCCATCTAGGAGAGGCACTGCAGTGTCAGGCAGGATGGCACTTCAAAAAAATTGTCCCCAAACAGCACATGATGCAAAGAAAAAAAGAGGCGCACCAAGGTCGCTGTGTGACTAAGCTAAGCGACACAAGTGGCCGACACAAACACCTGGCCCATCTAGGAGTGGCACTGCAGTGTCAGGCAGGATGGCACTTCAAAAAAATAGTCCCCAAACAGCACATGATGCAAAGAAAAAAAGAGGCGCACCAAGGTCGCTGTGTGACTAAGCTAAGCGACACAAGTGGCCGACACAAACACCTGGCCCACCTAGGAGTGGCACTGCAGTGTCAGGCAGGATGGCACTTCAAAAAAATTGTCCCCAAACAGCACATGATGCAAAGAAAAAAAGAGGCGCACCAAGGTCGCTGTGTGACTAAGCTAAGCGACACAAGTGGCCGACACAAACACCTGGCCCATCTAGGAGTGGCACTGCAGTGTCAGGCAGGATGGCACTTCAAAAAAATTGTCCCCAAACAGCACATGATGCAAAGAAAAAAAGAGGCGCACCAAGGTTGCTGTGTGACTAAGCTAAGCGACACAAGTGGCCGACACAAACACCTGGCCCATCTAGGAGTGGCACTGCAGTGTCAGGCAGGATGGCACTTCAAAAAAATAGTCCCCAAACAGCACATGATGCAAAGAAAAAAAGAGGCGCACCAAGGTCGCTGTGTGACTAAGCTAAGCAACATAAGTGGTCGACACAAACACCTGGCCCATCTAGGAGTGGCACTGCAGTGTCAGGCAGGATGGCACTTCAAAAAAATTGTCCCCAAACAGCACATGATGCAAAGAAAAAAAGAGGCGCACCAAGGTCGCTAAGTGACTAAGCTAAGCGACACAAGTGGCCGACACAAACACCTGGCCCATCTACTATCTAGGAGTGGCACTGCAGTGTCAGGCAGGATGGCACTTCAAAAAAATTGTCCCCAAACAGCACATGATGCAAAGAAAAAAAGAGGCGCACCAAGGTCGCTGTGTGACTAAGCTAAGTGACACAAGTGGCCGACACAAACACCTGGCTCATCTAGGAGTGGCACTGCAGTGTCAGGCAGGATGGTACTTCAAAAAAATTGTCCCCAAACAGCACATGATGCAAAGAAAAAAAGAGGCGCACCAAGGTCGCTGTGTGACTAAGCTAAGCGACACAAGTGGCCGACACAAACACCTGGCCCATCTAGGAGTGGCACTGCAGTGTCAGGCAGGATGGCACTTCAAAAAAATAGTCCCCAAACAGCACATGATGCAAAGAAAAAAAGAGGCGCACCAAGGTCGCTGTGTGACTAAGCTAAGCGACACAAGTGGCCAACACAAACACCTGGCCCATCTAGGAGTGGCACTGCAGTGTCAGGCAGGATGGCACTTCAAAAAAATTGTCCCCAAACAGCACATGATGCAAAGAAAAAAAGAGACGCACCAAGGTCGCTGTGTGACTAAGCTAAGCGACACAAGTGGCCAACACAAACACCTGGCCCATCTAGGAGTGGCACTGCAGTGTCAGGCAGGATGGCACTTCAAAAAAATTGTCCCCAAACAGCACATGATGCAAAGAAAAATGAAAGACAAAAGAGGTGCAAGATGGAATTGTCCTTGGGCCCTCCCACCCACCCTTATGTTGTATAAACAGGACATGCACACTTTAACGAACCCATCATTTCAGCGACAGGGTCTGCCACACGACTGTGACTGAAATGACTGGTTGGTTGGGGCCCCCACCAAAAAAGAAGCAATCAATCTCTCCTTGCACAAACTGGCTCTACAGAGGCAAGATGTCCACCTCATCATCATCCTCCGATTCCTCACCCCTTTCACTGTGTACATCCCCCTCCTCACAGATTATTAATTCGTCCCCACTGGAATCCACCATCTCAGATCCCTGTGTACTTTCTGGAGGCAATTGCTGCTGGTGAATATCTCCACGGAGGAATTGATTATAATTCATTTTGATGAACATCATCTTCTCCACATTTTCTGGAAGTAACCTCGTACGCCGATTGCTGACAAGGTGAGTGGCTGCACTAAACACTCTTTCGGAGTACACACTGGAGGGAGGGCAACTTAGGTAGAATAAAGCAAGTTTGTGCAAGGGCCTCCAAATTGCCTCTTTTTCCTGCGAGTATACGTACGGACTGTTTGACGTGCCTACTTGGATGCGGTCACTCATATAATCCTCCACCATTCTTTCAATGGTGAGAGAATCATATGCAGTGACAGTAGACGACATGTCAGTAATCGTTGGCAGGTCCTTCAGTCCGGACCAGATGTCAGCACTCGCTCCAGACTGCCCAGCATCACCGCCAGCGGGTGGGCTCGGAATTCTTAGCCTTTTCCTCGCACCCCCAGTTGCGGGAGAATGTGAAGGAGGAGATGTTGACGGGTCACGTTCCGCTTGACTTGACAATTTTCTCACCAGCAGGTCTTTGAACCTCTGCAGACTTGTGTCTGCCGGAAAGAGAGGTTTTAAATTTAGGATCGAGCACGGTGGCCAAAATGTAGTGCTCTGATTTCAACAGATTGACCACCCGTGAATCCTGGTTAAGCGAATTAAGGGCTCCATCCACAAGTCCCACATGCCTAGCGGAATCGCTCTGTTTTAGCTCCTCCTTCAATGTCTCCAGCTTCTTCTGCAAAAGCCTGATGAGGGGAATTACCTGACTCAGGCTGGCAGTGTCTGAACTGACTTCACGTGTGGCAAGTTCAAAGGGTTGCAGAACCTTGCACAACGTTGAAATCATTCTCCACTGCGCTTGAGTCAGGTGCATTCCCCCTCCTTTGCCTATATCGTAGGCAGATGTATAGGCTTGAATGGCCTTTTGCTGCTCCTCCTTCCTCTGAAGCATATAGAGGGTTGAATTCCACCTCGTTACCACCTCTTGCTTCAGATGATGGCAGGGCAGGTTCAGGAATGTTTGGTGGTGCTCCAGTCTTTGGCACGCGGTGGCTGAATGCCGAAAGTGGCCCGCAATTCTTCGGGCCACCGACAGCATCTCTTGCATGCCCTTGTCATTTTTTAAATAATTCTGCACCACCAAATTCAATGTATGTGCAAAACATGGGACGTGCTGGAATTTGCCCAGATGTAATGCACGCACAATATTGCTGGCGTTGTCCGATGTCACAAATCCCCAGGAGAGTCCAATTGGGGCAAGCCATTCTGCGATGATGTTCCTCAGTTTCCGTAAGAGGTTGTCAGCTGTGTGCCTCTTCTGGAAAGCGGTGATACAAAGCGTAGCCTGCCTAGGAACGAGTTGGCATTTGCGAGATGCTGCTACTGGTACCGCTGCTGCTGTTTTTGCTGCGGGAGGCAATACATCTACCCAGTGGGCTGTCACAGTCATATAGTCCTGAGTCTGCCCTGCTCCACTTGTCCACATGTCTGTGGTTAAGTGGACATTGGGTACAACTGCATTTTTTAGGACACTGGTGACTCTTTTTCTGAGGTCTGTGTACATTTTCGGTATCGCCTGCCTAGAGAAATGGAACCTAGACATAGGCGTGCGCAGCACATTTTATTAGGGGGTGCACCTTCGGAGGGGTGTGTCTAGCACCGCCTTTTGGGGCGTGTCTAGCACCATCTATTGACGGTCAACGCAATATAAAATATCCACCCTTGTACCAATCCTAATAATGCAGATACATTGTCAGATGTTGTGGTGTGCACCAAACAAACACCCCTAATGACACTCACTGCAATTACAGTGCTCTTCCTCAGCCTGGTCTGGCTCCCCCTCTCTTTCCCCTGCAAGCTGCAGCAGCTTACTTACAAGTTAGTAACTAAACTGACACTGACAGTCGCAGACTAGTACTGCTGCTGCTGGAAAAACGAGTGACTTGTCAATGCTGCTGCCGACCGCCTGCCAGTATTGAATTTGTCTTCCTATGAGGAACGCTGGCTGCATGCTGCTCCTCATCAGTGGCTAGCGTTGGCATAGCATAGAAAGAGAGAGGTGTGCATGTGGCGGGTGGGCGTGTGAGCAGCATGACGTACTCACATCACGCTGTTTTTGTACACGGAGGAGGAGCCGGGAGTTTGACAGCCGGTGGCAGTGGCACCCTTGATTAACCCAGGAGTCCGGTCAGTAATGCAGTCCTGACAGGGTGCCTGCTCGGCGATCGCTGCATCAGGCTTGTGAGATCAGGGTGCCAGACATTAGGGGGTGCCTGTGCGCACCAGGCACCCCCCCTGCGCACACCTATGAACCTAGATGGTATTTGGTACCGGGGACACAGTACCTCAATCAAGTCTCTAGTTGCCTCTGAATTAACGGTGGATACCGGAACCACGTTTCTCACCGCCCAGGCTGCCAAGGCCTGAGTTATCCGCTTTGCAGCAGGATGACTGCTGTGATATTTCATCTTCCTCGCAAAGGACTGTTGGACAGTCAATTGCTTACTGGAAGTAGTACAAGTGGTCTTCCGACTTCCCCTCTGGGATGACGATCGACTCCCAGCAGCAACAACAGCAGCGCCAGCAGCAGTAGGCGTTACACTCAAGGATGCATCGGAGGAATCCCAGGCAGGAGAGGACTCGTCAGACTTGCCAGTGACATGGCCTGCAGGACTATTGGATTTCCTGTGCAAGGTGGAAATTGACACTGAGGGAGTTGGTGGTGTGGTTTGCAGGAGCTTCGTTACAACAAGAGGAAGGGATTTAGTGGTCAGTGGACTGCTTCCGCTGTCATTCAAAGTTTTTGAACTTGTCACTGACTTATGATGAATGCGCTGCAGGTGACGTACAAGGGAGGATGTTCCGAGGTGGTTAACGTCCTTACCCCTACCTATTACAGCATGACAAAGGCAACACACGGCTTGACACCTGTTGTCCGCATTTGTGTTGAAATAATTCCACACTGAAGAGGTGATTTTTTTTTGTATTTTGACCAGGCATGTCAATGGCCATATTCGTCCCACGGACAACAGGTGTTTCCCCGGGTGCCTGACTTAAACCACCTCACCATCAGAATCCTCCTTGTCAATTTCCTCCCCAGCGCCAGCAACACCCATATCCTCATCCTGGTGTACTTCAACAGTGACATCTTCAATTTGACTATCAGGAACTGGACTGCGGGTGCTACTTCCAGCACTTGCAGGGGGCGTGCAAATGGTGGAAGGCGCAAGCTCTTCCCGTCCAGTGTCGGGAAGGTCAGGCATCGCAACCGACACAATTGGACTCTCCTTGGGGATTTGTGATTTAGAAGAACGCACAGTTCTTTGCTGTGCTTTTGCCAGCTTGTCTTTTCATTTTTCTAGCGAGAGGATGAGTGCTTCCATCCGCATGTGATTCTGAACCACTAGCCATGAACATAGGCCAGGGCCTCAGACGTTCCTTGCCACTCCGTGTCGTAAATGGCATATTGGCAAGTTTACGCTTCTCATCAGACGCTTTCAATTTTGATTTTTGGGTCATTTTACTGAACTTTTGTTTTTTGGATTTTACATGCTCTCTACTATGACATTGGGCATCGGCCTTGGCAGACGACGATGGCATTTCATCGTCTCTGCCATGACTAGTGGCAGCAGCTTCAGCACGAGGTGGAAGTGGATCTTGATCTTTCCCTATTTTAACCTCCACATTTTTGTTCTCCATTTTTTAATGTGTGGAATTATATGCCAGTATCAATAGCAATGGCCTACTACTATATATACTGCGCACAACTGAAATGCACCACAGGTATGGATGGATAGTATACTTGACGACACAGAGGTAGGTACAGCAGTGGCCTATTGTACCGTAATGCTATATATTATATACTGGTGGTCAGCAAACTGTGCAAAACTGAAATGCTCCACAGGTATGGATGGATAGTATACTTGACGACACAGAGGTAGGTAAAGCAGTGGCCTACTGTACCGTAATGCTATATATTATATACTGGTGGTCAGCAAACTGTGCAAAACTGAAATGCACCACAGGTATGGATGGATAGTATACTTGACGACACAGAGGTAGGTATAGCAGTGGCCTACTGTACCGTAATGCTATATATTATATACTGGTGGTCAGCAAACTGTGCAAAACTGAAATGCACCACAGGTATGGATGGATAGTATACTTGACGACACAGAGGTAGGTACAGCAGTGGCCTACTGTACCGTAATGCTATATATTATATACTGGTGGTCAGCAAACTGTGCAAAACTGAAATGCACCACAGGTATGGATGGATAGTATACTTGACGACACAGAGGTAGGTAAAGTGGCCTTCTGTACCGTACTCCTATATATTATATACTGGTGGTCAGCAAAATTATGCACTGTACTCCTACTATATATTACAATGCAGCACAGATATGGAGTGTTTTTCAGGCAGACAACGTATACTGGTGGTCACTGGTCAGCAAAACTCTGCACTGTACTCCTCCTATTTAATACTGCTGGTCCCCAGTCCCCACAATAAAGCAGTGTGAGCACAGATATATGCAGCACACTGAACACAGATATGGAGTGTTTTTCAGGCAGACAACGTATACTGGTGGTCACTGTCAGCAAAACTCTGTACTGTACTCCTCCTATATAATATACTGGTGGTCCCCAGTCCCCACAATAAAGCAGTGTGAGCACAGATATATGCAGCACACTGAGCACAGATATGGAGTGTTTTTCAGGCAGACAACATATACTGGTGGTCACTGTCAGCAAAACTCTGCACTGTACTCCTCCTATATAATACAGCTGCTCCCCAGTCCCCACAATAAAGCAGTGTGAGCACAGATATATGCAGCACACTGAGCACAGATAAGGAGCATTTTTTTCAGGCAGAGAACGGATAAAACTGGTGGTCACTGATCAGCAAAACTCTGCACTGTACTCCTCCTATATTGATAATACAGCTGCTCCCAAGTCCCCACAATTAAGATATAAGGAAGCACAAATATTTGCATCAACAATGAATAAACGGAGAGGACGCCAGCCACGTCCTCTCCCTAACATTTCCAATGCACGACTAAAAATGGCGGCGACGCGCGGCTGCTTATATAGAATCCGAATCTCGCGAGAATCCGACAGCGGGATGATGACGTTCGGGCGCGCTTGGGTTAACCGAGCCATACGGGAGAATCCGAGTATGCCTCGGACCCGTGTAAAATGGGTGAAGTTCGGGGGGGTTCGGTTTCCGAGGAACCGAACCCGCTCATCACTAATTAAAATAATAAAAAGAAGATACTTATGACACATTCTTTGTCATAAGTATCTTCTTTATACTATTCTAATCATTTTAATACATTCAATTAGTTTGGGAGGTGCCTCCAGTTGACAACGGGAACAGGGATAAAGCTGGGGGCGGGGCCAGTGGGCTGTAAAAGCCCATTGAAAAAAGTGGAGGAAGTGGCACTAGTATAAGTGCCTTATTGACTGGGATGGGCTTTCAGCCCACATCAAACCACGCCAGCATCAGCGAGGCACATGTGATTGGACAGCGGATCCAGCGCTGGATCTGCTGGTCCAATCACCCATACATGGCAGCATCAGTGATTACCTCACTCTCCTTTTTCCCATCGAATCCTCACTGCTGGTGGTGGGAGCCTGACTCCAGCAGCAGCTGCGCGGTGATCTCCTCTGTAACCCCGCCAGAGCCTAGTGTAGCAGTGCAGTGCAGCTGCGCGATGATCTCCGCTACACCGCCGGGGGGGGGGGGCAGAGCCAAGTGCATTGTGCAGCGGCCGGCGCAGTCTCCCCTTTTCCTTTGCCCTCTCCCAGGCAGCAGCCTCAGCAGCAGCACCGGCGCCTCTGCACAGGGCACATGGACCCAGGTGAGGGGGGGAGGTTGTGAAGTGATTGGAATTAATATGGGCAGGGGGCAGCTCACACCCTCATCAGAGACCCTCCTGGGTGACAAGGTTGCAGGGAGCTGCAGTGGCAAATTCAGGGGGGAATAAGAAGGCACGTGCCCCCCTCTGTCATTTTCGTGGCGTATATATTTTTATTTTTATACTGTCATTCTTTTATTGTTGTTTCTGCCGGGCTGCTGTTTCAGCTGTTTCGGATACATAGCCGCTGCAACGGAGCTCCGGTCTGTGTTTTCCCCCACAGTCTCCCTCTCCTCTCTCCTTGTCCTCTGACCCGGGCTGCCGTCACCCAATTAAATCCTTGGAAAAAAGTAAAAATGGAAATGGAGAGGGATCGCTGAGGGGCTGGAGGAAGGATGTCGGCTGCAGCATGTGCAGGGGTGTTGGTTCCGCATAATCTGGGAAACATTTTATGACCTGTTGCTTTGCTGCTGCGGTTGGTACTCAGCTACTCCAGTAACACAGCAGCCCCTCCACCACAGGTCTCTCCCTCAGGCAATGCAGCATTTTTATCCCATTAGAATGCAGGGGGGTTGGGCCAAATTGAGGCCACCCCAACCCCACCAGCAAAACTGACAACCCCCCCAGTGGTAGGGTGGGGGCACCACCCTACCAATAAAATTGGCAACTCCCCCCGCCTCTCACCCCAAATTTGCAACCCCACCTTTAAAATTTATAATCTCCCTACCTGAATGCCCACTGCCCGCCACTATTATGCCTTCTGTGCACTGAAATAGCAGCATCGCAGCATGGGCCTAATGCAGATCTGATCGCAGCAGCAAATTTGTTAGTTAATGGGCAAAACCATGTGCACTGCAGGGGGGCAGATATAACATGTGCAGAGAGAGTTAGATTTGGGTGGGGTGTGTTCAAACTGAAATCTAAATTGCAGTGTAAAAATTAAGCAGCCAGTATTTACCCTGCACAGAAACAATATAACCCACCCAAATCTAACTCTCTCTGCACATGTTATATCTGCCCTCCTGCAGTGCACATGGTTTTGCCCATTAGCTCACATATTTGCTGCTGCTGCGATCAGATCTGAATTACCCCCATATTACAACATGTATGCAATGCTGCCGGGAACTGTCAAGATCTTGGCAATATTTGCTGCAGTATGGGGAACTCCAGTGTGTTAAGGCCCCTTGGAACCCACTTCATCCATCCCCACCCCCCCTGTCCTATAATCTGGCCCTAGGATGAGGCTTCACTTTGTGCCTCCCCAGCCATTGACCTCACCGCACGTCACTGCTAAGAGGATTGCACACAAACTGGGCCCTGGGTGTCTGGCTTCTCTCATAGCAGCCTCCAGGAGATGCAGTGTTTACTAATATGGGAGCCGAGCTGCTGTTCCAGCAGCAGCAGCAGAGTGGAGAAGGTGGGCCACCGGATGATGCGACTGGTGCTGCCGTACTGTGCTGGATCAGGAGTGTCTCCTGTGCTGAGGCAGCAGGCGAGGTGCCCCATGCGATTGCATGGCTCACCCACCCCTAGAAATGGCCCTGCAAACACCTATGGGGATTTACTAAAAATGGCAGGGTGAGGTTGGGGCCAGTGGCGGAACTGGGGCCCGCCACTGTCCAGGGGCCCAAAGCATGTAATGAGTCAAACTGACTCATTACATGCCGCTGTGTGCTGCGGGCAACCGTCGCCCGCAGCACACAACCGCCCACAGCACACAGGAGAGGAGCGCAGCGGCCATGGGGGGGGGGGGGGGGGAGGGAGGTGGAGGAGGGAGCCGCAGCAGCGCTGTGTCATTGGTAGAGGCGCTGCTGCTGCTGTCCCTCTGCTTCACCAAAGGCTGTCCTCCGCCACTGTGAATGCTGGGAAGCGCATCCCAGCATTCACAGCGGCGGAGGGCAGCCTATGGTGAAGGACAGGGACAGCAGTAGCAGCGCCTCCACCAATAACACAGTGCTGCTTCGGCTCCCTCCTCCTCCTTCTCTCCTGCCCGGGATTTCTGCCAGAAGTTGCACCAAGGAGCCTGACTACCAGCAGAGACAGTAAATATAATTCTTTCTTTCTTTCTTTCTTTCTTTCTTTCTTTCTTTCTTTCTTTCTTTCTTTCTTTCTTTCTGTGCAAAAAGGGGGACGCTGCCTTCCGTAATGTGTAAAAAGGGGATGCTTCTGCCGTAATGTGTAAAAAGGGGAATCTTTCCGCCGTAAGGTGTAAAAGGGTCTCTACCTGGTGTAGTGGTGTTACTGTGCGTGTAATTTGAATAATGGAGACTACTGTGCACCGTTTTATGAATTGGTATTATTTTGTGTCCACACCCCTTCCCCATGAAGCCACACCCCTATGTATTTTTGCGCACGCCTGCGGCTCGCACTGCCCCTGTTTTGCATGCTTTGGTGGGGCTCCGATGCCATTTCTTGCACACAGTGCTAAAATGTCTAGTTACGGCACTGTTGCTAGGTATCCAGTTCTCTGGCCCTGAGCAGGTCCCCCTCACCAGATCCTCTCCAGGGGTGTGGGGGTGGACTTGGATGGGATGAGGGAAGGGGGGGCCCAAAGTATTTTGTCGCACCTGGGCCCACCGCTCGCTAGTTCCGCCACTGCTTGGGGCATACTTGTCTACCATCCTGGAAGCTGCCAATTTTTTGCGGTAGTCCCCCGCAAACCCGGGAAGGGTAGGTGTCTCTCCCGCATTTCACCCACATCTATGCCGCTTCCTATTGAAGCTGGCAGCGTGAAGATAAAGACACTGAAAGCACAGCGGCGGGGTGGGGCTAAAAGCCACGATCACGTCATTTAGTCCCACCCCCTACCAGCGAATCGCGGGCATTTCCATGTTTGGGGACAGGGCCAAGTGACGTGCCACTCTGGTCCCACCTCCTGAAGTATCAGGCTGCCTCTCTACTCCGGCCTTCTTCTGGAGAGGAGCCAAAAAAAGTAGGTAACTATTGGTTGGGGGCTAATCATTTATTAGTGTGTAGGAAATAAAAATCTACAGCATGCGTGGGGTTATTTATTTGAAGGTGCTGGGGAGTAACCTAGTCTGAAATTACAGCCACACCCAGTTCATGCTGGTCATGCCCAATCTGGTGGCATGGTGTGAACCCACTCTCAAGAAATCCTGCATTTGCCGCTGATAAAAAGGTGAAGGCAGAATCTGTTGTGAGTGTGCATAGTGCATTAATAATACTATAATACTATATGGTAATACTATATGGTAATAACTTCAGAATGAAAACTTTAAGTTCAAAGACTTGAATTGATTTTTCTTCTTTTTACAAGAAGGTCACTCTCTTTTGCCTCACAATTGCTCTTTTTGGTTTGAGAGAACTAGTAATCCAGTCACCAGGAAATATGGGGACTAGTACAAATGAATCAGGCTACGTTACTGGCCCCAGCTGGCAGCCAAAGAAGTCTGGGCCCCTTACTGCTGTACTGTCATACCCCCTGATGGGGGCCCTGCATGTGCATAAGTGATAGAGTTAGAAGTCTGACCTGCCATTGTTATGCAAATTAGTGTTGTCACAGTCAGTGACATCATAACACAGGACAGCAAGTAATGCTCACACATTGCAGAAGAGACTCATTTTGATTACAGCCTCCTAGGATAGTATATATGAAGAACCATGCCCCCGCCTAGGTAAGTGAGTGCTTCTGTTTTGTTTTTAAAAATAGGGATTGCTTTAAGTGTAATATTTATGATCAGATTTACGGTATCCGGTCAGATGGTCGACAATGTTAAGGTTGACACTCATTAGGTCGACCACTATTGGTCGACATTGACATGGTCGACATAGACTAATAGTAGACACATGGAAATGGTCGACCCGTGAAAAGGTCGACAAGAGTTTTTCACTTTTTTTTTCTTTTTTGGAACTTTTTCATACTTTACGATCCACACTGACTACGATTGGGAACGGTAACCTGTGCCAAGTGCATGGTAGCGGAGCGAGGCACTTTGCCCGAAGCATGTCGACCATGTCAATGTTGACCAATAGTGGTCGACCTAATGAGTGTCGACCTTAACATTGTCAACCATTCATACCGGAATCCAGATTTACAATGCATGTGTCTCTAGTTGCCTGGAACCCAACAGAGCTAATTTTTACTCTAACTACATCAATTTTGTAGAATCCATTTAATAGAATCCAAAATCGATTGCAGTGTTTCCCAAACTTCCTTGAATCACGGTGCCCTATAGTATCAGCATTTTCTTATGAGACCCCTAGGCCTAAAGTTTCTATTTGAGAAATTCATAAAAAATGATTAAATTAAGTATTGTGATTGGGTTAATTTATATGGTAGTGAACAGAGATGCACTTCTGTTTGTCCACATAGATTTTGCTTGCCAGCTGGCAACATTGGTTTTGCCTATAACAATGACTATAAATAATTTGATTTGGTCCTGGACCACCAACCAATGGCACACATGCAAGTGTCCCACGGCACACAATTTGGAAACCACCGGATTCACAAATTGTGCTTCAAACTCTTTGAAACTGAAGCTGAAACACTTTAGTACGCTTTCACTGTTGCACTATATATAAATATAATTGTTAAATGTTATTGTTTTTATTCAAAATGATTACGGGTAACAATTTATTTCTCTTTTGCTAAAAATAAGCATTTTGGTTATTTCTAATTTTTAAATCTATTGAACAGTTTTATGCTGTATCAAAATTCTGTTTAAAAGTGGATTTGGGAAGTGTTCTTAAGAGCAATGAAATTTGAGCTCCAGAAAGATTGAAGTATCATGTACGTAGAAGCTTTAAGGTGTCAGAAATCACAAGGCACATATGTAGCTCCCTGAAAAAGGAGCTCAGGTACATTTTGTGTGTTGTGAGTGGTTTACATTTTTGGGAAGGTGGTTTACCTACGTAGCCAAACAGATATTCAGTGGTGCTCATTCACTTCTTTCTTTCCTCCTAACCCCATATAATAGAAACAGAGAATTTGGCAGCAGATAAAAACCATTTGGCCCATCTAGTCTGCCGATGTACATACCCAATAGGGTTATTTCTTGTTAAAGCCAATTAGCCTACTAGTATATTTTTGGATTGTGGGAAGAAACTGGAGTATCAGAGGAAACCCACGCAAGCACGGGGAGAATATACAAACTCCACACAGTTAGGGCCATGGTGGGAATCAAACCCAATTTATTACAAAATATTAGTACTATTTTTATATGTTTTTGAGATGGCATATTGTATTTTTTTTTTAACGCAATGAAGATTTCCATATTTGTAAAAAATGAAAATAAATCCCACCAATCATCTGTTAGATTTGTTCATCCTGGTGCAGATAGACAGCCTCATGCATGAAAGTAAAATCACACATCACATGTGGAAATACACAATGGGGCTAATTCAGACCTGATCGGAGCTGTGCGTGTTCGCACAGCAGCGATCAGGCCTGAACTGCGCATGCGCCGGAGCCCCAGTGCGATCGCCACTGCCTGATTGACAGACAGAGGCGGTCGCTGGGTGGGAGGGGTCATCCGGTGGTGCTGGCGCATGCGCAGTTCAGGCCTGTTTGCTGGCCTGCAACGAGTAGCTCCCTGCCAGCGAGCAGGAGCTGCACTGGCAGGGAGCTACACCTACAGTACAAAAAACATTGCCGCTGTGCGATGCTTTTGTACTTGTGAGGGAGGGTCGGCCCTGACATGCGGGGTGGACTAGCCCTGTGCTGGGCGTCCCCCCGCATGTCTGTGAAGCTGATCGTAGATGTGGTAGATTTAGCACATCTACGATCAGGTCTGAACAGGGCCGGCGACAGGGGGGGTCAAAGGGGACACCTGTACCGGGCCCCAAGACTAAGAGGGGCCCCAAGGATACGCCACTTAGTGGCCGGCAGTGATGTCAGCCATCTTGCCAAATAGGGCAGCGAGCTGTAGGCAGAGTGACAGGAGCCTCTCACACACAGTGACTGTGCGGCGCGAGTGTGCACCCGCTCTTCCAGGTCCAGCTTAGTTATGGGACATGGCAGGTCCCCTGGCCAGGATTCCGGCACCCTGCACCGACCTCTTCTGGTGGGATGTGAGGGCTGTATAGTACCCGCTGTGCGGTGTTCGGGTCTAATTACTGGGGAGTGCAGCGCAGGTGAGTCTTTCCCCATATTAAGAATGTCTTATAAATAATCTGAGGGGGGCCCCAGAGATATCACTGTACCGGGCCCCAAGATTTCTGTTGCCGGCCCTGGGTCTGAATCACCCCCTTTGTCTTATAAGGAAGAGCATGGAATTGTAGACCCAGATGACTGCAGTGGGGGAATATTTCCACCAATGTAATAACATTTATACACACAAACTTGACACCAGAATTGTCACAGTCCTGATGTCCTCTTTATTGAATTAAACCATAAATATAATGGAGCCATGTAGTATTCTACGCGAAAATCTGAAACTTTTAAATGGTTAAGTGGGGTAGGTTGTACGCGGACATAATGTTTCAATGGGTGTAGTATGGTATGCCGGAGCCGGGATCCTGGCGGCCAGCATACCGGCAGCTGAGCGAGCGCAAATGAGCCCCTTGTGGGCTCGCTGCGCTCGCCACACTATTTATTCTCCCTCCAGGGGGCTCGTGGACCCCCAAGAGGGAGAATATTTGTCGGTATGCCAGGTGTCGGGATTACAGCAGCTGGCATACTGAATACCACCCGCACAAATGTTAGTACAATTACTTTAGCTATACCACAGTCACCACATGATCATTTAAATATCCAGATCTGTCCACAAAATGTAATTATAAGCTTGCAGATCTGGTCTATTAAAATTAGGTAGACTTCGATAGATAGATAGATAGATAGATAGAGAACCTTGAGATGCGCTGTTACTAAAGTGCCAGTCTAATGGTGCAGAATAAGTTATATACCAGTAAAGGGCAAGTGACACGGCTTTGACAGCTACTGATCCCATTCCACCACCCCCCACTCTGAACTGCTCCTTCCCAACCTTCTCCCCTGCTCCATCCCATATCATCCATCACCCCCTGCTCTGCTCTGTCCCCTACTCCCATACTTACATTGTCCCCATTCCTCAGTGCTAGGTCTGTCCCGTCTCCCTCGCAGTGGGAGCCGCTGGAGGGGCAGCGTGTGCCCTGGCCTCCTCAGCAGGCGCATTGAGGAGACAGGACAGACCTTAGGAAACTATTATATAGATAACATATACATGGAGGAAGATTATTATTTGCACATTTAATATACAATTCTGTTTTTGTGTTTCTATGAGTAGGAAAAAAAAGCGGAAGACGAACAGGGATGAATCATCACGCACATCCCAAGATGCCACTCCAAGTAAGACCGGAGCCAGGAGTCCTTAAATAATATAGATGTTATTATTATTACATAGAGCTGGTATCATAAAAGGTGCCTTGTTATAGTAAATATTCCATGTTTCATTTATCAATAATAAGATGTGTATGGATTGAAACACAATACAGTAAAATCCTATGCTGGGGTGTATTTCTCTTGTCCTCCAACTTTAAGTGAAAGCACATACAGATTTATATTTATGTAATATCATTATTGGTTATGATTTGTAATATGACAAATGTGATTCTCACACATACTGTTGATACCCGCTGGGCAAAAACGCCTTCTTTACACAAAATGTCCTGGTGGTCCAGTGGCTTATGCAGCTGCAGCCGCGGCTGCTGTCCGACTGCATCCACAATCTGTTTGCTGGGTGCCCGCTGTTTTCTTATGAGCAGCGCACCTGGCTCAGTCTCTCCACTCCCGAGCTCCAGGCTCTTAGTACCGCCGGCACACTTACAGCATGGGAGGCCCCCAATCCATGCCTAGTATAGGTGTGCTGAGAGTGGCCACTCCCCATCCCTGTCATCAGAACATAGTGACTGATAGCTTTTCCCCGCGGCTCCCATCTGTTATTGCTGCGGTGTGTGGGTTCTGCCTGCAGTGTGAGATAAGTAGTGCTTGTGGGATACAAACAATTATCAAAATTACCAGCAGTGGCGTATATTGCCCTTACCACAGACAGTTATAGAGGATGATCATGACAGATTGCAATCAGAGGGGACCTTACAGGATGGCACATTGATAGCTAAAAACCACCCCCCAAGAATTGGCAATAGGAAAATGTCAAATTACATCTTATATTAGTGATTCCCCATTTCAAATATTATTGGTCCCATTTATACAATGCAATGGGATCCATAATTATCTGTCTTTCAGCACTGTTACTGATCAGTTTAGTTAGATATATTTATGATATATACACATATATGCAATAAACCTAATAACCATAGTGTGGCCAGGTCCCAGTCACAATGCCGACTCCCAGCTCCCTGGTGGTGGCCGGGTAAGATATGCACAGAGCAGGCGATAAGGCCTGAGGAAAGCAAGGTGGTGCTGTGGCAGTTGGCAGGTCAGGGGAGGTGAAGGATGCCTCTGGGCAGACAGCAGCACACTCACTGCACTGCTCACACCCTACTTGCACCTGCCCAGCGATGTGTGTCCGTGCATACCTGTGTGTCTGTGCATTCATACCTGTATGTGTGGTGGTGATGGTGGTGGGCACAGCTGTGTTGCTGTCATAGAGACACAAGGTGTTTTGCATTTTCTTCATGTGTGTACAGTATGACCTCTTCCATACTTCTGGACTGTTTGGTGTCTTAGCTCAGTGACATCATATCACTATAACACAGAGGGTGGGATGCAGAGAGGGACAGGTGGGGCCGATATGGGCTGATAAACAGATTGGAGCAGAACCAAGAGAGGGCTACAGATGGAGCTGTAATGTGGTCAGCAATTTTAGCTAGCATGTGAGAGAAGGATGCCCAAGGGGGCTCCTGTGGTGACACTGGGAGTATTGACTAGAGATGAGCGGGTTCGGTTCCTCGGAATCCGAACCCGCCCGAACTTCATGTTTTTTTTCACGGGTCCGAGCGACTCGGATCTTCCCGCCTTGCTCGGTTAACCCGAGCGCGCCCGAACGTCATCATGACGCTGTCGGATTCTCGCGAGGCTCGGATTCTATCGCGAGACTCGGATTCTATATAAGGAGCCGCGCGTCGCCGCCATTTTCACTCGTGCATTGAGATTGATAGGGAGAGGACGTGTCTGGCGTCCTCTCCATTAGAATAGAGATAGATTAGATAGAGAGAGAGAGATTGTGCAGAGTCGCAGACAGAGTTAGTTTACCACAGTCAGTGACCAGTGCAGTTGCTAGTTAACTTTTATTTAATATAATATATCCGTTCACTTCTCTCTGCTATATCCGTTCTCTGCCTGAAAAAAAAACCGATACACAGCACAGTCAGTCACACAGTGTGACTCAGTCTGTGTGCACTCAGCTCAGCCCAGTGTGCTGCACAGTCATCAATGTATAAATTAAAAGCTTATAATTAATTGTGGGGGAGACTGGGGAGCACTGCAGGTTGTTAGCAGGAGCCAGGAGTACAATTATATTAATTAACAGTGCACACTTTTGCTGCAGGAGTGGTGACCAGTGCCTGACCACCAGTATAGTATTGTTGTATACTACTAATATCTCTTTAAATATCAACCAGTCTATATTAGCAGCAGACACAGTACAGTGCGGTAGTTCACGGCTGTGGCTACCTCTGTGTCGGCACACGGCAGGCAGTCCGTCCGACCAGAATTGTATTATTTATTATTATATACCTACCACCTAACCGTGGTTTTTTTTTCATTCTTTATACCGTCATAGTGTCATCCTAATTGTTACGAGTATACTACTATCTCTTTATCAACCAGTGTACAGTGCGGTAGTTCACGGCTGTGGCTACCTCTGTGTCGGCACACGGCAGGCAGTCCGTCCGACCAGAATTGTATTATTTATTATTATATACCTACCACCTAACCGTGGTTTTTTTTTCATTCTTTATACCGTCATAGTGTCATCCTAATTGTTACGAGTATACTACTATCTCTTTATCAACCAGTGTACAGTGCGGTAGTTCACGGCTGTGGCTACCTCTGTGTCGGCACACGGCAGGCAGTCCGTCCGACCAGAATTGTATTATTTATTATTATATACCTACCACCTAACCGTGGTTTTTTTTTTCATTCTTTATACCGTCATAGTGTCATCCTAATTGTTACGAGTATACTACTATCTCTTTATCAACCAGTGTACAGTGCGGTAGTTCACGGCTGTGGCTACCTCTGTGTCGGCACACGGCAGGCAGTCCGTCCGACCAGAATTGTATTATTTATTATTATATACCTACCACCTAACCGTGGTTTTTTTTTTCATTCTTTATACCGTCATAGTGTCATCCTAATTGTTACGAGTATACTACTATCTCTTTATCAACCAGTGTACAGTGCGGTAGTTCACGGCTGTGGCTACCTCTGTGTCGGCACACGGCAGGCAGTCCGTCCGACCAGAATTGTATTATTTATTATTATATACCTACCACCTAACCGTGGTTTTTTTTTCATTCTTTATACCGTCATAGTGTCATCCTAATTGTTACGAGTATACTACTATCTCTTTATCAACCAGTGTACAGTGCGGTAGTTCACGGCTGTGGCTACCTCTGTGTCGGCACACGGCAGGCAGTCCGTCCGACCAGAATTGTATTATTTATTATTATATACCTACCACCTAACCGTGGTTTTTTTTTCATTCTTTATACCGTCATAGTGTCATCCTAATTGTTACGAGTATACTACTATCTCTTTATCAACCAGTGTACAGTGCGGTAGTTCACGGCTGTGGCTACCTCTGTGTCGGCACACGGCAGGCAGTCCGTCCGACCAGAATTGTATTATTTATTATTATATACCTACCAACTAACCGTGGTTTTTTTTTCATTCTTTATACCGTCATAGTGTCATCCTAATTGTTACGAGTATACTACTATCTCTTTATCAACCAGTGTACAGTGCGGTAGTTCACGGCTGTGGCTACCTCTGTGTCGGCAGTCGGCAGGCAGTCCGTCCATCCATAATTGTATTATTATTATAATATATACCACCTAACCGTGGTTTTTTTATACCACCTAACCGTGGCAGTCCGTCCATAATTGTATACTAGTATCCAATCCATCCATCTCCATTGTTTACCTGAGGTGCCTTTTAGTTCTGCCTATAAAATATGGAGAACAAAAAAGTTGAGGTTCCAAAATTAGGGAAAGATCAAGATCCACTTCCACCTCGTGCTGAAGCTGCTGCCACTAGTCATGGCCGAGACGATGAAATGCCAGCAACGTCGTCTGCCAAGGCCGATGCCCAATGTCATAGTACAGAGCATGTCAAATCCAAAACACCAAATATCAGAAAAAAAAGGACTCCAAAACCTAAAATAAAATTGTCGGAGGAGAAGCGTAAACTTGCCAATATGCCATTTACCACACGGAGTGGCAAGGAACGGCTGAGGCCCTGGCCTATGTTCATGGCTAGTGGTTCAGCTTCACATGAGGATGGAAGCACTCAGCCTCTCGCTAGAAAACTGAAAAGACTCAAGCTGGCAAAAGCACCGCAAAGAACTGTGCGTTCTTTGAAATCCCAAATCCACAAGGAGAGTCCAATTGTGTCGTTTGCGATGCCTGACCTTCCCAACACTGGACGTGAAGAGCATGCGCCTTCCACTATTTGCATGCCCCCTGCAAGTGCTGGAAGGAGCACCCGCAGTCCAGTTCCTGATAGTCAGATTGAAGATGTCAGTGTTGAAGTACACCAGGATGAGGAGGATATGGGTGTTGCTGGCGCTGGGGAGGAAATTGACCAGGAGGATTCTGATGGTGAGGTGGTTTGTTTAAGTCAGGCACCCGGGGAGACACCTGTTGTCCGTGGGAGGAATATGGCCGTTGACATGCCAGGTGAAAATACCAAAAAAATCAGCTCTTCGGTGTGGAGGTATTTCACCACAAATGCGGACAACAGGTGTCAAGCCGTGTGTTCCCTTTGTCAAGCTGTAATAAGTAGGGGTAAGGACGTTAACCACCTCGGAACATCCTCCCTTATACGTCACCTGCAGCGCATTCATAATAAGTCAGTGACAAGTTCAAAAACTTTGGGTGACAGCGGAAGCAGTCCACTGACCAGTAAATCCCTTCCTCTTGTAACCAAGCTCACGCAAACCACCCCACCAACTCCCTCAGTGTCAATTTCCTCCTTCCCCAGGAATGCCAATAGTCCTGCAGGCCATGTCACTGGCAAGTCTGACGAGTCCTCTCCTGCCTGGGATTCCTCCGATGCATCCTTGCGTGTAACGCCTACTGCTGCTGGCGCTGCTGTTGTTGCCGCTGGGAGTCGATGGTCATCCCAGAGGGGAAGTCGTAAGCCCACTTGTACTACTTCCAGTAAGCAATTGACTGTTCAACAGTCCTTTGCGAGGAAGATGAAATATCACAGCAGTCATCCTACTGCAAAGCGGATAACTGAGGCCTTGGCATCCTGGGTGGTGAGAAACGTGGTTCCGGTATCCATCATTACTGCAGAGCCAACTAGAGACTTGTTGGAGGTACTGTGTCCCCGGTACCAAATACCATCTAGGTTCCATTTCTCTAGGCAGGCGATACCGAAAATGTACACAGACCTCAGAAAAAGAGTCACCAGTGTCCTAAAAAATGCAGCTGTACCCAATGTCCACTTAACCACGGACATGTGGACAAGTGGAGCAGGGCAGGGTCAGGACTATATGACTGTGACAGCCCACTGGGTAGATGTATGGACTCCCGCCGCAAGAACAGCAGCGGCGGCACCAGTAGCAGCATCTCGCAAACGCCAACTCTTTCCTAGGCAGGCTACGCTTTGTATCACCGCTTTCCAGAATACGCACACAGCTGAAAACCTCTTACGGCAACTGAGGAAGATCATCGCGGAATGGCTTACCCCAATTGGACTCTCCTGTGGATTTGTGGCATCGGACAACGCCAGCAATATTGTGTGTGCATTAAATCTGGGCCAATTCCAGCACGTCCCATGTTTTGCACATACCTTGAATTTGGTGGTGCAGAATTTTTTAAAAAACGACAGGGCCGTGCAAGAGATGCTGTCGGTGGCCAGAAGAATTGCGGGACACTTTCGGCGTACAGGCACCACGTACAGAAAACTGGAGCACCACCAAAAACTACTGAACCTGCCCTGCCATCATCTGAAGCAAGAAGTGGTAACGAGGTGGAATTCAACCCTCTATATGCTTCAGAGGTTGGAGGAGCAGCAAAAGGCCATTCAAGCCTATACAATTGAGCACGATATAGGAGATGGAATGCACCTGTCTCAAGTGCAGTGGAGAATGATTTCAACGTTGTGCAAGGTTCTGATGCCCTTTGAACTTGCCACACGTGAAGTCAGTTCAGACACTGCCAGCCTGAGTCAGGTCATTCCCCTCATCAGGCTTTTGCAGAAGAAGCTGGAGGCATTGAAGAAGGAGCTAACACGGAGCGATTCCGCTAGGCATGTGGGACTTGTGGATGCAGCCCTTAATTCGCTTAACAAGGATTCACGGGTGGTCAATCTGTTGAAATCAGAGCACTACATTTTGGCCACCGTGCTCGATCCTAGATTTAAAGCCTACCTTGGATCTCTCTTTCCGGCAGACACAGGTCTGCTGGGGTTGAAAGACCTGCTGGTGACAAAATTGTCAAGTCAAGCGGAACGCGACCTGTCAACATCTCCTCCTTCACATTCTCCCGCAACTGGGGGTGCGAGGAAAAGGCTCAGAATTCCGAGCCCACCCGCTGGCGGTGATGCAGGGCAGTCTGGAGCGACTGCTGATGCTGACATCTGGTCCGGACTGAAGGACCTGACAACGATTACGGACATGTCGTCTACTGTCACTGCATATGATTCTCTCAACATTGATAGAATGGTGGAGGATTATATGAGTGACCGCATCCAAGTAGGCACGTCACACAGTCCGTACTTATACTGGCAGGAAAAAGAGGCAATTTGGAGGCCCTTGCACAAACTTCCTTTATTCTACCTAAGTTGCCCTCCCACAAGTGTGTACTCCGAAAGAGTGTTTAGTGCCGCCGCTCACCTTGTCAGCAATCGGCGTACGAGGTTACATCCAGAAAATGTGGAGAAGATGATGTTCATTAAAATGAATTATAATCAATTCCTCCGCGGAGACATTGACCAGCAGCAATTGCCTCCACAAAGTACACAGGGAGCTGAGATGGTGGATTCCAGTGGGGACGAATTGATAATCTGTGAGGAGGGGGATGTACACGGTGATATATCGGAGGGTGAAGATGAGGTGGACATCTTGCCTCTGTAGAGCCAGTTTGTGCAAGGAGAGATTAATTGCTTCTTTTTTGGGGGGGGTCCAAACCAACCCGTCATATCAGTCACAGTCGTGTGGCAGACCCTGTCACTGAAATGATGGGTTGGTTAAAGTGTGCATGTCCTGTTTTGTTTATACAACATAAGGGTGGGTGGGAGGGCCCAAGGATAATTCCATCTTGCACCTCTTTTTTCTTTTCTTTTTCTTTGCATCATGTGCTGATTGGGGTGGGTTTTTTGGAAGGGACACCCTGCGTGACACTGCAGTGCCACTCCTAGATGGGCCCGGTGTTTGTGTCGGCCACTAGGGTCGCTAATCTTACTCACACAGCTACCTCATTGCGCCTCTTTTTTTCTTTGCGTCATGTGCTGTTTGGGGAGGGTTTTTTGGAAGGGACATCCTGCGTGACACTGCAGTGCCACTCCTAGATGTGCCCGGTGTTTGTGTCGGCCACTAGGGTCGCTAATCTTACTCACACAGTCAGCTACCTCATTGCGCCTCTTTTTTTCTTTGCGTCATGTGCTGTTTGGGGAGGGTTTTTTGGAAGGGCCATCCTGCGTGACACTGCAGTGCCACTCCTAGATGGGCCCGGTGTTTGTGTCGGCCACTAGGGTCGCTAATCTTACTCACACAGCTACCTCATTGCGCCTCTTTTTTTCTTTGCGTCATGTGCTGTTTGGGGAGGGTTTTTTGGAAGGGACATCCTGCGTGACACTGCAGTGCCACTCCTAGATGGGCCCGGTGTTTGTGTCGGCCACTAGGGTCGCTTATCTTACTCACACAGCGACCTCGGTGCAAATTTTAGGACTAAAAATAATATTGTGAGGTGTGAGGTATTCAGAATAGACTGAAAATGAGTGTAAATTATGGTTTTTGAGGTTAATAATACTTTGGGATCAAAATGACCCCCAAATTCTATGATTTAAGCTGTTTTTTAGTGTTTTTTGAAAAAAACACCCGAATCCAAAACACACCCGAATCCGACAAAAAAAATTCGGTGAGGTTTTGCCAAAACGCGGTCGAACCCAAAACACGGCCGCGGAACCGAACCCAAAACCAAAACACAAAACCCGAAAAATTTCAGGCGCTCATCTCTAGTATTGACTGGCCTGGAGGTGCAAAACAAGATGCACACTGACCGTCTTGTAACAAATATTGCAGTGTTAACCCCGTTGAACAGGTCCTACATGATATCTGGGTAGGGGCCTCACCTGTTTAGCTGCCTTGCCTTTGTAAGAATAACAGCAATATGGTAATGTGCAGAGTGTAACTGAGAGGGATCAGTATGATTCCCTGACTGACGGGATCCCGGCAAAATACCTTTGGTCGCCACAAGGTTCTATTCCCCCTCAGGTGGTGGCATGGACAACCAAACAAGTGGGGCTTCTGTCCGACAGTCGGGAATCTACATACCAATGGAGAGCAGTATGTGACAATGAGCCTTCACAAATACAATAATCTGTAAAGTGGGCAATAGTAAACCCTTTTCACACCAGTAAGAAAGAAAGAAAGAAAGAAAGAAAGAAAGAAAGAAAGAAAGAAAGAAAGAAAGAAAGAAAGAAAAAGAAAGAAAGAAAGAAAGAAAGAAAGAAAGAGTGATAAAAATGTTCAGTCAGAAAACAACAGATAGCAGATTTAGCATAAGTAACATACAATGCAGGAATCACAATTTAACTGCAGTGGGCACTAAATTCAACTACTCAGCTATGATAGTTGTAGGAATCAGCACTGTGTATAACCTGACTCCAAGGAGAGGTATACAGGGAGACCAAACCCAGCATTCCTGGAGACCTGCAGAGCTCCTGTAATGGCTACCCAGCGTCTCTGTGAGGAAGGAGGGTGGAGGAGGAACAGCTCAGGGCAGGAAGATCACAGCGGAATGGCGCCCTTGGCTGGGGGTACCGCTGGGGAAGCGCTGTCCTCCCCTGGCTGACATTTACCACTGGTTCCCTGGCTTCAATAAAGTGTCCCCAGCACCAGTATTATATGTGCCCTGGTGGTCTAGTAAATCCCAAGACTGGCCATGGCCTGGGTCCACATCAGCAACCTCCGGTCCGTCCCCTGTACCAGAGGTATGGACTGCCACGATCGTGGCAGTCCCTCAAGCGGGATCCTGCCTTACCTGTCTCACACTGTCCAGGTGCACCCCTGTTTGGCTATGCTTGTGAAGGCTGCTGGGTCCCGCCAAAAGTTCCTAGCTGTGGCTGGAGTCGCGGTGCCAGTGGGGGTGATGGAGCAGTGAAAGAAAGTTAAAAATGTTGAAAAATAGAAAGCTTGGTCTGCAAAATGCAGCATGAGTTCCAGGGTGACACAGGGTTAATGCAGTACATGCATAATGTAACATGCGCTACAGAGTCAGAACCAAGAACCTTTGGGCATTTATGTAGGTGGTATGCTGTATAGTGGTGGTAACGCTGGGGTACTTACCAGGGTTTCTCCTGTAGCATACACACAGTCTCCATTGAGGAGACATTCAGGGGCACGTCCTTCCTCTATGAAAGATGGAGCTGTGAGACGTGTGGATGAGCTGCGTGTGTGCAGCAGCCCATTTAGACTGGCTAGGTCAGAGGTTGCGCTGTCACTCCACTGAGGTATTCCGGGGTCCCCTCTGCACAGAAGAGATGGCACTGAGCGCTCTCCTTCAACAGCTTCCACATTACTGCATGACATAACTCATTATGAACATGTATTGCAATATCTGACTGCATAACATAATTACAAATACATATGAAGAGCACCGCTAACTTCTTGTCTTCCTTCCACAGAATGTATCTTCTGTGGGCGAGTAGAGAATGATACATCCAAGTACGGAGAGCTCCTGACTAATGATCAAGAGAAAATAACAACACATCATTATTGTTTGGTAAATATGTAAAATTTATTACTTCATGCACCATTTTATTTTATTTTTTTATTTTAGAAAATTAAAAATATATTTATTTTGTTTACTTAAAATGGTCTAAAACTTATATATATATGGGTTATATACGATATCCCAGCGGTCGGGATGCCGGCAGGCAAGATACCAACTGTGACATTCCGACGCTGGGAATCCCGACACCTGCAAGGTACGTAAACCTAATCCCTAACCCCCCTAACCCTAACTCTCCCTCCCCACAGCCTAAACCTAAACATCCCCGTTGGTGTCTAACCCTAACCTCCCCTCCCCAAAGCCTAAACCTAACCCTCCCTCCTCACAGCCTAAACCTAACCCCAGGGCCGAAACTAGGATTTTTGTCACTCGGGGCAAGGTAGTCATTTGACCCCCCCCCCCCCCCCCGCAAAAATAAATAAATGTATTTTACAATAAATAAATAAAAAAAAAAAATTAAAATAAATAAATAAATGAATAAAAATATTATATATATATATATATATATATATATATATATATATATCTTTCAGAACTTTTTTACCTGAAAAACTGCCTTTTCTAACATAAATTTCATATCCAGGAAAAAGTGTCCCCATTTTACACAGTACGACAGGCAAGTGTCCCCATTCCCCATTTTACACATTGCGGCAGACAGGTGACCCCATTTTACACATTGCGGCAGACAGGTGTCCCCATTTTACACATTGCGGCAGGAAAAAGTGTCCCCATTTTACACATTGCGGCAGACAGGTGACCCCATTTTACACATTGCGGCAGACAGGTGTCCCCATTTTACACATTGCGGCAGGAAAAAGTGTCCCCATTTTACACATTGCGGCAGGCACGTGTCCCCATTTTACACAGTACGCTGGCAAGTGTCCCCATTTTACACATTGCGGCAGGAAAAAGTGTCCCCATTTTACACATTGCGGCAGGAAAAAGTGTCACCATTTTACACATTGCGGCAGGAAAAAGTGTCCCCATTTTACACATTGCGGCAGGCACAGGTCCCCATTTTACACAGTACGCTGGCAAGTGTCCCCATTTTACACATTGCGGCAGGCACAGGTCCCCATTTTACACAGTACGCTGGCAAGTGTCCCCATTTTACACATTGCGGCAGGCACAGGTCCCCATTTTACACTGTACGCTGGCAAGTGTCCCCATTTTACACATTGCGGCAGGCACAGGTCCCCATTTTACACAGTACGCTGGCAAGTGTCCCCATTTTACACATTGCGGCAGGCACAGGTCCCCATTTTACACAGTACGCTGGCAAGTGTCCCCATTTTACACATTGCGGCAGGCACAGGTCCCCATTTTACACAGTACGCTGGCAAGTGTCCCCATTTTACACATTGCGGCAGGCACAGGTCCCCATTTTACACATTGCGGCAGGTGGTGGAGGGAGAGAGAGAGAGAGAGAGAGAGGAAGGGAGAGGGGCTGACTTACATTTGAAGCGGTTCTCGCCGCTCTTCAGCCGCCTCTCCCTCCTCGTCTGCGCGGCTCCCCCTTCTTCCTCCTCCGGCGGGGTTTCGTGGAATGACGCGTTTGCGCCGTGACGCAATCGCGTCATTCCGCGAAACCCCGCCCCCCGAGCTGGGCACTCGGGAGAAGGGGGTTTAAAAGTGCCGCGGCGGGTGTTAGGGGGTCTCGGCGCCCCCTCCAATCCGGCGCCCAGGTCGCCTTCCCCCCTAGCCCCCCCCTAGTTTCGGCCCTGCTAACCCTCCCTCTCCTGCAGCTTAACCCTCTCTGGGGTTGCCTAATTCAGTGGTTCCCAAACGATTTTGAATCACAGCGCACTAGACTATCAGAATATTTCTCTAACGTCCTAGAGGATGCTGGGACTCCGTAAGGACCATGGGGATAGATGGGCTCCGCAGGAGACATTGGCACTTTAAGAAAGACTTTGGATCTGGGTGTGCACTGGCTCCTCCGTCTATGCCCCTCCTCCAGACCTCAGTTTGATACTGTGCCCAGTGGAGACTGGGTGCTTTCAGGGAGCTCTCCTGAGTTTCCTGTAAAAGAAAGTATTTTAGTTAGGTTTTTTATTTTCAGGGAGCCTGCTGGCAACAGACTCCCTGCATCGAGGGACTGACGAGAGAGAAACAGACCCACTTCTCTGAGTTTCAGGGCTCTGTTTCTTAGGCTACTGGACACCATTAGCTCCAGAGGGATCGGAACGCAGGTCTCACCCTCGCCGTCCGTCCCAGAGCCGCGCCGCCATCCTCCTCGCTGAGCCGGAAGAGAGAAGCCAGGTGAGTATGTGAGGAAAAGATCTTCAGAGGCGGCAGAAGACACCTTGATCTTCATAGAGGTAACGCACAGCAGTGAAGCTGTGCGCCATTGCTCCCATTCACCTCACACACTTCGGTCACTGTATGGGTGCAAGGCGCAGGGGGGGGGGAAGCCTGGGCAGCAATAAACACCTCCTGTGGCAAATACACATATATACATGTACAGCTGGGCACTGTACATGTATAAAAACAGCCCCCGCCATGTTATTAGGAAATTTGAGCAGGACAGAAGCCCACCGCCGAGGGGGCGGGGCTTCTCCCTCAGCACTCTCCAGCGCCATTTTTTCTCCACAGCACCGCTGAGAGGAAGCTCCCCGGACTCTCCCCTGCTTGACACACGGTGAAAGAGGATTTTAAAGTAGAGGGGGGGCACATAATTGGCGCATATACATGCTACAAAAGCGCTACTGGGTAAACATTTCCTGTGTGTGTGTGGTGTGTCGGTACGCGTGTGTTGACATGTCTGAGGTTGAAGGCTCACCTAAGGAGGAGGGGGAGTGTATGAATATAAGATCTCCGTCGGCAGCGCCGACACCTGACTGGATGGATATGTGGAATGTTTTAAGTGCTAATGTTAATTTATTGCACAAAAGATTAGACAAAGCTGAAGCTAGGGTACAGTCAGGGAGTCAACCCATGTCTGTCCCAATGTCGCCGGGACTTTCGGGGTCTCAGAAGCGCCCACTATCCCAAATAGTTGACACAGATACCGACACGGATTCAGACTCCAGTGTCGACTATGATGATGCAAAATTGCAGCCAAGGGTGGCTAAATGTATTCGATATATGATTATCGCAATTAAAGATGTTTTGCATATCACAGAGGAACCCCCTGTCCCTGACATGAGGGTACACATGTATAAAGGAAAGAAGCCTGAGGTCACCTTTCCATCCTTACATGAGCTGAACGAGTTATGCGAAAAAGCGTGGGAAACTCCAGACAAAAAACTGCAGATTCCCAAAAGGATTCTAACAGCGTATCATTTCCCGTCACAGGACAGAATACGGTGGGAATCCTGCCCTAGGGTAGACAAAGCTCTGACACGCTTATCAAAAAAGATAGCGCTCCCATCCCAAGATACGGCTACCCTCAAGGATCCTGCTGACCGCAAGCAGGAGGTTACCTTGAAGTCCATTTACACACATTCTGGTACGTTACTCAGACCGGCAATTGCGTCGGCCTGGGTTTGTAGTGCTGTAGCAGCATGGACAGATTCTTTATCAGCGGATATTGAGACCCTTGATAAGGATACCATTTTAATGACCCTAGGGCATATAAAAGATGCTGTCTTATATATGAGGGATGCTCAAAGAGACATTAGTTTACTGGGTTCTGTCCATTTCTGCTAGGCGAGTCTTATGGACCCGACTCAAAGAGGCATATGGAGTTTTTGCCTTACAAGGGTGAAGAATTGTTTGGAGAGGGCCTCTCGGACCTCGTCTCCACAGCTACGGCAGGTAAATCGAATTTTTTGCCATATATTCCCTCACAATCTAAGAAAGCGCCTCATTATCAAATGCAGTCCTTATGTCCAAATAAAAACAAAAGAGTACGTGGATTGTCCTTTCTTGCCAGGAGTAAGGGCAGAGGGAAAAAGCTGCACAACACAGCTAGTTCCCAGGAACAGAAGTCCTCCCCGGCCTCTGCAAAATCCACCGCATGACGCTGGGGCTCCCCTGAGGGAGTCCGCTCCAGTGGGGGCACGTCTTCGACTGTTCAGCCACATCTGGGTTCAATCACAGGTGGATCCCTGGTCAATGGAAATTGTTTCCCAGGGATACAAGCTGGAATTCGAAGAGGTGCCTCCTCGCCGGTTTTTCAAATCGGCGCTAACAACTTCTCCCCTGGAAAGGGAGATAGTGTTACATGCGATTCAAAAATTGTGTATTCAACAAGTGGTGGCCAAGGTTCCCCTGCTTCAGAGAGGGAAGGGGTACTATTCAACCCTGTTTGTGGTCCCGAAACCGGACGGTTCGGTCAGACCCATTTTGAATTTAAAATCCCTGAACCTTTACTTAAAACGGTTCAAGTTCAAGATGGAATCGCTCAGAGCGGTCATCGCCAGCCTGGAAGGGGGGGATTTTATGGTATCGCTGGACATAAAGGATGCATACCGGCATGTTCACATATATCCTCCTCATCAGGCGTACCTGGGATTTGCGATACAGGATTGTCATTACCAATTTCAGACGTTGCCGTTTGGGCTTTCCACGGCCCCGAGAATTTTCACCAAGGTAATGGCGGAAATGATAGTGCTCCTGCGCAAGCAGGGTGTCACAATTATCCCGTACTCGGACGATCTCCTCATAAAAGCGAGATCACGGGAGAAGTTGCAGAACAGCGTATCCCTTTCACTGAAGGTGTTACAGCGACACGGCTGGATTCTCAATATTCCAAAGTCGCAGCTGAATCCTACGACTCGCCTGCCCTTCTTGGGCATGATTCTGGACACAGACCAGAAAAGGGTTTTTCTTCCGACGGAAAAAGCGCAGGAATTCATGACTCTAGTCAAGAACCTGTTGAAGCCGAAACAAGTGTCAGTACATCATTGCACTCAAGTCCTGGGAAAAATGGTGGCAACATACGAAGCCATTCCCTTCGGCAGGTTCCATGCAAGGACTTTCCAATGGGACCTATTGGACAAATGGTCCGGGTCACATCTGCACATGCATCAGCGGATCACCTTGTCCCCCAGGGCCAGGGTATCTCTCCTGTGGTGGCTGCAGAGTGCTCACCTTCTAGAGGGCCGCAGGTTCGGCATTCAGGATTGGATCCTGGTGACCACGGACGCGAACCTCCGAGGTTGGGGAGCAGTTACACAGGGAAGAAATTTCCAAGGCCTTTGGTCAAGTCAAGAGACTTGTCTTCACATCAACATCCTGGAACTAAGGGCCATATACAACGCCCTACGTCAAGCGGAGACCTTACTTCGCGACCGACCAGTTCTGATCCAGTCAGACAACGTCACCGCAGTAGCTCATGTAAACCGCCAAGGCGGCACAAGGAGCAGAGTGGCGATGGTGGAAGCCACCAGAATTCTTCGCTGGGCGGAAAATCATGTAAGCGCACTGTCAGCAGTGTTAATTCCGGGAGTGGACAACTGGGAAGCAGACTTCCTCAGCAGACACGACCTGCATCCGGAAGAGTGGAGACTTCATCAAGAAGTCTTCACGCAGATTGCAAGTCGGTGGGGACTGCCCCAAATAGACATGATGGCGTCCCGTCTCAACAAAAAGCTACAAAGGTATTGCGCCAGGGCAAGAGACCCTCAGGCGGTAGCTGTGGATGCCCTAGTGACACCGTGGGTGTTCCAGTCGGTCTATGTATTTCCTCCTCTTCCTCTCATACCCAAGGTGTTGAGAATAATAAGAAAAAGAGGAGTGAGAACAATACTCATTGTTCCAGATTGGCCATGAAGGACCTGGTATCCGGATCTGCAGGAAATGCTCACAGAAGATCCGTGGCCTCTTCCTCTAAGACAGGACCTGTTGCAACAGGGTCCCTGTCTGTTCCAAGACTTACCGCGGCTGCGTTTGACGGCATGGCGGTTGAACGCCGGATCCTAGCGGAAAAAGGTATTCCAGATGAGGTCATTCCTACGCTAATAAAGGCTAGGAAGGACGTGACATCTAAACATTATCACCGAATATGGAGAAAATATGTTTCTTGGTGTGAGGCCAGGAATGCTCCTACGGAAGAATTCCATCTAGGCCGTTTTCTTTACTTCCTACAAACTGGAGTGAATTTGGGCCTAAAATTAGGCTCCATTAAAGTTCAGATTTCGGCCTTATCCATTTTCTTTCAAAAGAAATTGGCCTCTCTGCCTGAAGTACAGACTTTTGTGAAGGGAGTACTGCATATTCAGCCTCCTTTTGTACCTCCGGTGGCGCCTTGGGACCTTTAACGTGGTGTTAAGTTTTCTTAAGTCACATTGGTTTGAACCACTTAAAACAGTGGAGTTGAAATATCTCACTTGGAAGGTGGTCATGTTGTTAGCCTTGGCTTCGGCTAGGCGAGTTTCGGAATTAGCGGCTTTATCACATAAAAGCCCCTATCTGGTTTTCCATATGGATAGAGCGGAATTGCGGACCCGTCCTCAATTCCTACCTAAGGTGGTCTCATCCTTTCATATGAACCAACCTATTGTCGTGCCTGTGGCTACACGTGACTTGGAGGATTCCGAGTCCCTTGATGTGGTCAGGGCTTTGAAGATTTACGTGGCCAGAACGGCTAGGATCAGAAAAACAGAAGCACTGTTTGTCCTGTATGCTGCCAACAAGGTTGGCGGCCCTGCTTCAAAGCACACTATTGCTCGATGGATCTGTAACACGATTCAGCAGGCGCATTCTACGGCAGGATTGCCGTTACCAAAATCGGTTAAGGCCCATTCCACTAGGAAGGTGGGCTCGTCTTGGGCGGCTGCCCGAGGGGTCTCGGCACTACAGCTGTGCCGAGCTGCTACTTGGTCGGGGTCAAACACCTTTCCAAAGTTCTATAAGTTTGATACCCTGGCTGAGGAGGACCTCCTGTTTGCTCAATCGGTGCTGCAGAGTCATCCGCACTCTCCCGCCCGTTTGGGAGCTTTGGTATAATCCCCATGGTCCTTACGGAGTCCCAGCATCCTCTAGGACGTTAGAGAAAATAAGATTTTAAACGTAGCGGTAAATCTTTTTCTCGTAGTTCGTAGAGGATGCTGGGCGCCCGTCCCAAGTGCGGACTACTTCTGCAAGACTTGTATATAGTTATTGCTTTCATAAGGGTTATGTTATAGTTTTGTCGGTTTTGCACCGATGATATGTTGTTGTTTCATACTGTTAACTAGATAGTATATCACAGGTTATACGGTGTGATTGGTGTGGCTGGTATGAATCTTGCCCTTAGATTAACAAAAATCCTTTCCTCGTACTGTCCATCTCCTCTGGGCACAGTTTCTCTAACTGAGGTCTGGAGGAGGGGCATAGAGGGAGGAGCCAGTGCACACCCAGATCCAAAGTCTTTCTTAAAGTGCCCATGTCTCCTGCGGAGCCCGTCTATCCCCATGGTCCTTACGGAGTCCCAGCATCCTCTACGGACTACGAGATAAAGATTTACCGGTAGGTTTAAAATCTTATTTTTTCATGGCACCCCTGGGCCAAAAGTTTTCTATTGATATATTGAGAATAAATATTAAATGAAGTAAATTGTGTTTACATGTCATCCTTAGGTTCAATTGTGCGGTGAGGAACAGGATTTGCTACTGTTTGTCTACATATGTTATGATTGGCAGCCACCAGCACTGGTTTTGCCTATTACATTGATTATAAATCATTTTACTTGATCCTGGGTCACCAATCCAAGGCACCCCTGCAAGTGTCCTGAGGCACCCCAGGGTGCCACGGCACACAGTTTGGGAACCACTGGCCTAATTATAATCCACCCTTCCCGCAGCCTAACCCTAACCTTCCCACACCCGCAGCCTAACCCTCTCCCGGCAGCCTGAACCTAACTCCCCCCTTCCCCACCCCCTCCCGTGGCTTACTTTTCCTGAGTGGTGGCAGGTCGGCGTTTGGGATCCCAGCATCAGCATTAGCATCCTTGTCGGGATCCCAGCATCGGTATTCCATACATTGGGATTCCGAACGCTGGGATCCTTACCGTAGGGTGACCAGACTATCCCTTTAACCTGGGACACTCATGAAGTACACAGGTTCTGCGGCTGGCTGACTTCAAGACTGCATTTCACCTGGTTTTAAGCAGCCAAAGAACCTGTGTAATTCATGAGTGTTCCAGGTTAAAGGGATAGTCTGGTCACCCTACTTACCGTATCCCATATAAACATAGATAAATTATATATGTGTGTTTGTATATATATACATATATATATATATACAGCATGAAAAAAGGAGCGGCACTCGGCGTCTTGAAAATGGCAAAGTGTATTAAAAAACACAGCAACTGATTCCGACGTTTCGGGGCTTACATGCCCCTTTGTCAAGCCCCGAAACGTAGGAATAAGTTGCTGTGTTTTTTAATACACTTTGCCATTTTCAAGACGCCGAGTGCCGCTCCTTTTTTCATGCTGTATATTACCATTCACCTTGGAAAAGGCACCAGCGCAGCTTTGCAACTGTCCAGGGAGTGCCAACTCACCTATATCCCATATCATATATATATAAAAAAATATTGAACATTCTAAAAATAAACTTTCAGTACTAACACTAGAACACGTTATGCAATTGTTTCAAATTGTTATAGAAATGTATCAGTATCCTAGTTGTGGTCATGGCCATATGTACATTTCCCACTCTTTCTGATTCAGCTCTTGTCCAGTGGTGTGCCGCAGAGAGGCCAAGACCATCAGGGCTTCTACGGGTTCCTCTATCCTGATGTGAGAAAAGCAGCGAGTCAGGCAGCAGAGACGGTGAGGAGCTATATAATCATGCTGATACTCGAGTTGATCGCTAACTGCATTTGTTCACTGTGCAGCGATGAGGGGAAAAAGGCACTTCTGCACATGCATATGTGGCGAAATGCACACGCGCGACGTACTATTACAGCGAACGATGTAGTTTCACACAGGCTCTAGCGAAGCTTTTCAGTCGCACTGCTGGCCGTAGAGTGATTGACATGAAGTGGGCGTTTCTGGGTGTCAACTGACCATTTTCAGGGAGTGTTCGAAAAAACGCAGGGGTGCCAGGAAAAACGCAGGCATGGATGGGCAAACGCAGGGTGTGTTTGTGACGTCAAAACAGGAACTGAACAATCTGAAGTGATCGCAAGCGCTGAGTAGGTATTGAGTTACTCTAAAGCTGCACAAAATAAATTTGTAGCCGCTATGCGATCCTTTCGTTCGCACTTCTGCTAAGCTAAAATACACTCCCAGTGGGAGGCAGCATAGCGTTAGCACGGCTGAGGAAAATGGCAGCAGCACGACTGCCTTCGCAGCCAGGGCGGCTTCCCTTAATCAGCAATGCAATCGCATTACAGACCGCCATTAGAATGCTAGCATTCGCAACCAGTTGCAGTTTTGCTACTTCAGCAAAACTGCAACTGAAGCTGAATAAGGTTCATTGGTGGTCATTCCGAGTTGATTGCTCGCTAGCAGTTTTTAGCAGCCGTGCTAACACATTGTCGCCGCCCACGGGAGAGTGTATTTTCGCTTTGCAGGAGTGCAAACGCCTGTGCAGCTGAGCGCTTGCAAATACATTTTGTACAAAACAAGACCAGCCCTGTAGTTACTCCTGTGCGATGATTGCTGCGACGAGTGACACGGTAATGACGTAAGATACCCGCCCAGCAAACGCCCGGCCACGCCTGCGTTTTTCCAAACACTCCCAGAAAATGGTCAGGTGCCACCCAGAAACTCCCACTTCCTGTCAATCACCTTGCGTTCGGCTGTGCGATTGGAATTGATAAAGCCGAATATTTATCTTATATAAAACCCTTTATGAGGTCTAAGAACACTGTACGCTATTTACGTATGAAGTACCGTAAGGGTACGCTCGTTGCGTAACAATCGCTTAGCCGTAGTCGAGACGCTCAAGCGTCACGTTCGCTCACGGCCAAGAGATCACAGGCAGGCACGCTATTGGCTGCTGACTAACGTAATGATTCGCTATAGCGTAGCGGACGCTCGGGACCACGAGGAGATCACCAGCGGCGCCGACGCTCACAATGTTAAACCTTTAAATCTAAACCATAAACAATGCAATATGCTGTAAAACCTTAGTGTAGAGATAGGGTGTAGATGCAACACAGTGTAACCTTATCTACTCAAAAGCTGTTTGAGCGTCACCGACGCTCTGAGAATACTTAACACTATAAGAAATACACAGATACCTGGGCTTAGGGTCCAACGCCTAATATATATATATATTATGAATGATATACTTGCAAAAGAATTAATACAAATACAAATCATACACTACAATATAACATAGACTACCTAACCAGATAACTACACAGGAAATATAATACAATTACTATTTAAAGGAAAATAAGAGAGAAAGAGGAGAAGAGAGGGAGAGAGAGAAATTGGCCCACAATAACAAGAAGATCAATATAGTTGCGGAGAAAACTTACGCACAAAGGAAACGATCGCATGCGCCTCTGGACATCCAGCTCCCGATTTTCAGCAATGATAACCGTTGAAGAGTGAGAGCTGGATGTGATCGGCTTGTCTATTTATGCCCCACACACAATACAATTCAATGGTCCCTACAATCTCATTGTTCATTGGACACAGGAATTCCTCCTCGCATTATAACAAAAGGTCATAGGTTGATTCATACAGGTGGGCCGTGACTATTTCCAACAGCTCAGGTGGGAGGGAAACTGGGTTTCCCGCCGCATGAATAAGTAAGTGCAAATACAGTAAATGTTCATAAACTTCTTATGTCCATAACTATTCGCACGAGCGATTAATCTGCTTCAAACCAACACCGGAATATTTCTAATTAAATACTCTTCCGATGGGTACTAAACACCACTGTATTACTCCTGTCTGACCCTTCGTATCAAACAAAGAGGGATTTCTCTGTTCACGAACATTCTATATTAACCAAACTTTCAGAATCTATCAAAGGGACCATGATCTACAAAATACATTATATAGTGAAAATATGTAACGATTGAGTCGCACGCTACGATCACATAAACTCTACCGTAAATACGCATACCGTGCGCCTGCGGGTGCCCGCGACTGTGAGTATGCGCACGTACGGGAGAGCGTACGCATGCGCAGCACGGACCTGTGTGAGGTGCAAATATGGTAGTGTGCATAGAGATATTTTTCTGACTTTGACAGTCCACCCTTTGGCAGTCAACAATAACTGCCACCTTCTAAAACATTTCAAAAAGAGAAAAATATATGTCAGGGGTTAATACATTTACATGGTTGGGTAGGGGAGGAGAGGAGAAGGTAGGAAAAGGGTATGACCTAGCGAGATAGCAGAAGCATGTGTGTATGGGGGTCATGTATCATCGTGCCGTACGTGTTTTAAATCAAGCTTCGAGGTATTGCGAAGTATACATTTGAATTCCTTCTTATCCCGTGGTACGGGTCTGTGGATGGGCTGTCAAACTTTACCGAGCTCTTTTCGGCTTTGGTTGTAACAAAATGGGGGAGCACATTTTAGTTGATGATACATGAATGGGGGAGATATGTGATTGCTGATATCTGTGCCTGTATTCCCTATCGACTATGTGTGTCATTACCTGAGGGTTGTAGAATTGAAGAAAAGACATAATTACGGTAAATGCGGTGGTATTCTATGTCAGGTAAATGTACATTCGTCGATTGAGGTCTTGTTTGGTGTCTGTTGAATGCAGTCTTCTTTGTGCTTTTGCCCATAAGGTGCGAGCAAAAGCTGTCAATGTCCATAGATTTACAAAAGTGTTGGGCTAGCGTAATTTTAAAATTTCTAGGGAAACTGGGGATCCATGGCATAGTTCATCAAAAATCTGTGTATCAGGTTGTCAAAACTTCTTCTTTAATCCATCTGTTGTCTGTATATCGGCTCATCAAACTCCTCGTCCAAGTGGGTCTTTTTACCTTGGAGAAAACGGAAAAACAGGTGAAAGAAACGGACCGTAGAAATCGCATTTTCATCACATCATTGTTTCTACATTTGGGTCATAAATCAGATCCATGGGAATTACAGTTTCCTCACTCCTCAGACTCATTACCTCAGGTAGTACTTTTCCAATATAACACAATCCTTCAGAGTTTGGGGCAAGCCACTTGTACGCCTTCCTCCCGCATATGAAATATGCATCATCGGGGAGAACATATGGGACGGAGTAGGACATAACCATATTACACACCTTCCATGTGAAATCTCCTAACCCTAATTCTTCCATCTGCTTAGTACACGTATCAGGTTGTACGATATGTGCACAGTATCCTGGTGATACCTCTCCAACTCTCGTAATCCTATTTCCTAAGGTATACCTATACCGGAAAGATTTTTCCTCTACTGGCTATGTGGCGTACAAGCTCTGTATCTGTCGGCATTCTATCTGCTCTATATGAAAAGGTCATGGTTTGGTTACCCCATGACACTTCCCAATTTCCCAGCTTTCGGGGATTGGAGATGTTAAAACATAATAGGGACCTATCCACATGGTATTGGTGGAGCTTCAAACTAGGAGGGCTGGAGATATTAAACCTCCTGTCCACCGGTTTCCCACCCTTTAGCTCAAGTACCTCCCCTATCGTTAAAGGAAATGGTACTAGTCCTGATTTGCTATGACCTTGAGGTATTTGAGAGCATACCCAACAATCTGTTTGATTTAGCACACTACCCACTAAGGAGTGATAGTCACTCAAGGGATGCCGGTCCATGTGGATATTAAAACTGGATTGGCATTTCTTGATGCACCCATCCTCAACTACATTGTCACAGAGCCTACAGATACAGTTTTCTTTTCAGCTAACAAATGTTTACAAATAACATGGCTGCTAGATCGTTTCCGGTACTCGCCTTTTGCTTGGTGGTTGTGTTGCTATTGGAAATTTACACCTCCGTCTCAGTCATCGGAACCTTTCTGGATCCTTTCTCGACCTCTCTGGTACTCTCGCCGAAATAGACTGCTCTGGTCAACATCATGGTCAACAGGAAAATCCATATCACAGTCTCTTGGGGCAAGTCCATCTTACAGGAGGAGAAAAGAAGAAATTTGTAATGGGGTACAGAAAATCAGTTTGAGGGGGAGAGAAACTTGTTACGATAATTAGTTCTCTCGTCTTGTTGTTCTTCTTGTTCTGCTGTCTTCTCAAAGGTGCTGTCTCTCAGTCTTCCAAACGAACATTCTGGTGATGCAATATTCCCTCCAAACCAGCGATCTTTCTGTAAGGAGCAAAAAAAAAAAAAAAATCCTGCATCACCATTTGTCTAACTGAGGGGTGACATACCATCTTTAAAACATGAAAGCATGAGTGAGAAGAGAGAGAAAACAACAACAGCAAAAAAACAAAAGAGAGAGAGAACAATTCATATATGTCACGATCCGGGTATCTGGACGCCATTTCTTACCCATCAGATGCCTCCTAAGGCTGGCTCAGCGCTCCAGGACCGGATCCCATCTGTTATCCTAATGTTCACATTCCTGCATCCTCTCCTGTCTCTCTGAGACGCTGTCACAGTAACGCCTTATTACATCTGGCATGGCGTCTCCCGCGGCCTCCGCCGCCGTCCCTGAGCTTCTGCATGCAGAGTGTCAGAGTGGCGATTACGTCAGCCGCGGCCTCCGCTGTGTCCGCGTGGTTGGATGTGCACTTGTCAGCCTGGCGTCTCCTGTCTCCAGTGGCCGGCGCCGCCATTACTGTTTTCATTACCACATGGATTACAAACCAAACTTCCCTCCAAGTGTCTGCATGGGCGCAGCCATCTTGGATTCTGTCAGCTGATCATTTCCTCCAATCTGTTGTCAGTATTGTTAATCTGCATAATTGCCTAGCCAATCCCTTCCTTGCTGCAGGTATAAATACACTGTGCCTGAGCAAGGAAGGCGTCAGTGCTTTGGTTGTCAAACCTAGTTCCTGTTTGTCTCTCTCCTGTGATTGTCTTCCAGGTTCCAGCTCCTGTCTCAAGACTTCCACCATAGAGACCCGCACCAGCATTCCACCTGCGGTGTAGCCTGACTCTCCAATCCATTGTGGATTCATCTGTTTCCAGCTACAACATTACCTGCTTCCAGCTCAGCTTCCAGCAGAGTACAGCTTCCCTTAAAGGGCCGGTGTCCTTTCTACACTTTACCACTCTCCACCAGTATTATTATTTCTCCGCTCTCAAGTTCTACATTTCAGTTCATATTTCATCGCTCCCAAGTTCATTTATTATTTAACTGGTTCCAGCCAGTATCCACTCCGTGCTAACAACAGTCTGGTTCCAGCCAGTATCCACAGCAGCTGTTTTATCTTCAGCAACCCAGCTTTTCCTGGAGCACCAGCTGGCACAATCCTGGGTTATCTCCATTGCTACAGTCGGGCCTGGTAAGGACTTTCCATCTAGAAGATCATAAGAACTATCTCACACTACCAGTGCCCTGTGGCTCCTGCCATCCTGTAGTACCCAGGAACTGTATTTATTCTTTGCTGACTTTTACGTTTTCTTTTACTGCTGCTGTGTTGCGGAGTTGTCATAATAAACATCATTGACTTTTATCCAAGTTGTCGTGGTCACGCCTTCGGGCAGTTATTATTCATGTTACTTACATGTCCAGGGGTCTGATACAACCTCCCAGGTTCCGGTACATCTCAGCCCCTACAACTGAGGCTGCCTCCCGTCAGCTCAGGCCCTCAGTTGTGACAGTAAGCACTGACCTAATGAATCCAGCCGGAGACCAGGATCAAGCGGCCAGGCCGATGCAAGAACTGGCAGCCCGACTAGAACATCAGGAGGCTGCACAGGGCCACATCATCCGCTGTCTCCAGGATCTCTCTACTCGGCTGGATGGGATTCAGACAACTCTCCGTGGATCAGGCGCGTCTGGTGCGTCAACCACAGTGACTCCAGCTATAACCCCACCCACCTTACCCATTTCTGCTCCACGTCTTCATCTTCCAACGCCAGCAAAATTCGACGGATCTCCAAGATTCTGCAGGGGATTTCTTAACCAGTGTGAGATTCAGTTTGAGCTACAACCTGGCAATTTTCCCAGTGACCGTACAAAAATTGCCTACATTATTTCTCTTCTCAGTGGCTCAGCCCTTGATTGGGCATCACCGTTATGGGAGAGGTCCGACACCCTGCTATCTTCCTACACTGCCTTCGTGTCAACATTCAGGCGCATCTTCGACGAGCCAGGCCGGGTAATCTCAGCTTCATCCGAGATTCTCCGTTTACGCCAGGGGTCACGTACTGTAGGACAATATCTGATACAGTTCCAGATCCTGGCATCCGAACTGGCATGGAACGACGAGGCCCTGTATGCTGCATTCTGGCATGGCTTATCTGAGCGTATTAAAGATGAGTTAGCTACCAGAGACTTACCTTCTAAGTTAGATGAGCTAATCTCACTCTGCACGAAAGTTGATTTACGTTTCAGAGAGAGAGCAACTGAGCGTGGAAGATCATCTGCTCCAAAATCTTCTGCTCCTCCTCCTCGTCAACTGTCACCATCTAAAGATGAGCCCATGCAACTTGGCCGTTCCCGTTTAACTCCTGCTGAGCGCCGAAGACGTCTCTCCGAGTTTCTCTGTCTCTATTGTGCAGCTCCGTCTCACACCATTAATGCCTGTCCCAAACGTCCGGGAAACTCCAAATCCTAGCTCGCCAAGGAGAGGGCCGGCTAGGAGTAATGATCTCCTCTCCATCTCCTCAAGATTGTAATCTCCCAGTCTCGCTTCAAGTTGCTCAACGTTATCGGAACGTCATTGCCCTCCTTGATTCCGGAGCAGCTGGGAACTTTATTACCGAAGCCTATGTTAAACGGTGGTCCCTACCCACCGAGAGACTTCCTTCGTCCATTTCTTTAACTGCCGTGGATGGCAGCAAAATTTTTGATGCAGTTATTTCTTTAAGGACTCTACCAGTTCGTCTGAGAGTGGGAGTTCTTCATTCCGAACTTATTTCTTTTTTAGTGATTCCAAGAGCCACACATCCTGTGGTCCTGGGCCTTCCATGGCTCCGTCTTCACAATCCTACAATTGATTGGACGACTACGCAAATCCTGGCATGGGGTTCCTCCTGTGCTGAGACATGTTTGTTTAAAGTATTGCCTGTCTGTTCTTCCTCCCCCAGGTCGTCTGATGTTCCACCTCCTCCATATCAAGATTTCACGGATGTGTTCAGTAAAGCTTCTGCTGATATCCTTCCTCCTCATAGAGAATGGGACTGTCCGATTGATCTCGTTCCAGGGAAGGTTCCACCTCGAGGCCGAACTTATCCGTTGTCTCTGCCTGAGACGCATTCTATGGAGGAATATATTAAAGAGAACCTAGCAAAGGGGTTCATTCGACCTTCTTCTTCTCCAGCCGCCGCAGGCTTCTTTTTTGTAAAAAAGAAAGATGGTGGTCTGCGGCCGTGCATCGACTACAGAGGTTTGAACGACATTACCATCAAGAACCGTTATCCTTTACCCCTGATTACTGAGCTCTTTGACAGAGTTAGCGGAGCTACCATCTTTACAAAGCTGGACTTGCGAGGTGCATACAATCTCATCCGGATCCGTGAGGGTGACGAGTGGAAGACCGCCTTTAACACCCGTGACGGACATTATGAGTACCTCGTCATGCCCTTCGGATTGAGCAATGCTCCAGCTGTCTTCCAGCATTTTGTCAATGAGATCTTCAGAGACATTCTATACCGTCATGTCGTGGTCTATCTAGACGATATCCTCATTTTTGCCAACGATTTAGAGGAACATCGTTTTTGGGTTAAAGAGGTTCTGTCCCGTCTCCGTGTCAATCATCTCTATTGCAAATTAGAAAAATGCGTCTTTGAAGTCAAGTCCATTCCGTTTCTAGGGTACATTGTGTCCGGTTCCGGACTAGAGATGGATCCTGAGAAACTACAAGCAATCCAAAATTGGCCGGTACCCTTAACCCTCAAAGGGGTCCAGAGGTTCTTAGGGTTCGCCAACTATTACCGAAAGTTTATACGAGACTTTTCCACCATTGTGGCGCCTATTACTGCTTTCACTAAGAAGGGTGCTAACCCGTCCAAGTGGTCTGAAGAAGCCATGCAAGCATTTCATCTTTTAAAACAAAGGTTCATCTCTGCGCCTGTTCTGAAACAGCCTGACATCGACTCTCCTTTCATCTTAGAGGTGGATGCCTCCTCCGTTGGAGTAGGAGCGGTGTTATCTCAGAGGGCTAAAGATGGCCATTTACACCCTTGCAGTTTCTTCTCCCGGAAGTTCTCCCCAGCTGAGCACAACTATGCCATTGGCGACCAGGAGTTGCTAGCCATCAAGCTCGCTCTAGAAGAGTGGAGGTATCTGTTGGAGGGAGCTTCTCATTCAATCACCATACTTACAGACCACAAGAACCTTTTATACCTGAAGGGCGCACAATGTCTCAACCCTCGTCAGGCCAGATGGGCACTTTTCTTTTCCAGGTTCGACTTTAAACTCCAGTTCTGTCCGGGCTCTCAGAATCGCAAGGCCGATGCCCTTTCCCGCTCATGGGAGCAAGAAAATGAGTCAGAGTCTTCAGACAAGCATCCTATTATAAATCCGTTGGCATTCTCCACGGTAGGGATGGACTCTACGCCCCCATCAGGGAAAAGTTTTGTGAAGCCGATGCTAAGGAAGAAGCTCATGCATTGGGCCCATGCTTCCCGTTTTGCCGGACATACAGGTATCCAAAAAACCCTGGAGTTTATCTCTAGGTCCTATTGGTGGCCAACTCTGAAAAAGGACGTCTTGGAGTTTATTGCATCTTGCCCAAAGTGTGCCCAACATAAAGTATCCCGCCAGTCGCCTGCGGGGCAACTGGTTCCACTATCCGTTCCCCGTCGACCATGGACCCACTTGTCGATGGATTTCATTACAGACTTACCCATGTGCAACAAGTTCAATACCATCTGGGTGGTAGTTGACCGGTTCACCAAGATGGCACACTTCATTCCTCTCACCGGTCTTCCGTCAGCTTCCAAGTTGGCTCAAGTATTCATACAAGAGATCTTCCGACTCCACGGTCTTCCTGAAGAAATTATCTCAGATCGAGGAGTTCAATTCACAGCCAAATTCTGGCGAAGTTTATGTCAAGTCCTCCAAGTCAAGCTAAAGTTTTCCACGGCTTACCATCCTCAGACCAATGGTCAAACCGAGAGGGTGAATCAGGACTTGGAGGCCTTCCTCCGCATCTATGTGTCCTCCTCTCAAGATGACTGGGTTCAATTACTTCCCTGGGCCGAGTTCTGTCATAACAACCAGTATCATTCTTCATCTGCTTCAACACCATTCTTCACTAACTTTGGATTCCACCCTAAAGTCCCTGAGTTCCAACCGCTTCCAGCAACTTCTGTTCCCGCAGTGGATATCACCTTGCATCAGTTTGCCAATATCTGGAAGAGCGTACGATCAGCTCTGCTCAAGGCATCGTTCAGGTACAAGAAGTTTGCGGATAAGAAGCGTCGAGCAGTTCCTGCTCTCAAGGTGGGTGATCGGGTATGGTTATCCACGAAGAATTTGAGGTTAAGAGTTCCCAGTATGAAGTTTGCACCTCGCTATATCGGTCCTTTCAAGATTGAACAAGTCATCAATCCTGTTGCTTACAGACTCCAGTTGCCTCCCTTCTTAAAAATACCCAGGACATTCCATGTTTCCCTGTTGAAACCGCTGATCTTGAATCGGTTTCATTCCTCACTTCCTCCAACTCCGAAAGTCCAAACTCAACGAGGCGTTGAGTATGAAGTGGCCAAGATCCTGGACTCACGTCACCGTTACGGTCAACTACAATATCTTATTGACTGGAAGGGTTATGGTCCTGAGGAACGTTCATGGACCAATGCTTCTGATGTCCATGCTCCTGCCTTGGTCCGGAGATTCCATTCCAAGTTTCCTCAAAAGCCAAAGAAGTGTCCTGGGGCCACTCCTAAAGGGGGGGGTGCTGTCACGATCCGGGTATCTGGACGCCATTTCTTACCCATCAGATGCCTCCTAAGGCTGGCTCAGCGCTCCAGGACCGGATCCCATCTGTTATCCTAATGTTCACATTCCTGCATCCTCTCCTGTCTCTCTGAGACGCTGTCACAGTAACGCCTTATTACATCTGGCATGGCGTCTCCCGCGGCCTCCGCCGCCGTCCCTGAGCTTCTGCATGCAGAGTGTCAGAGTGGCGATTACGTCAGCCGCGGCCTCCGCTGTGTCCGCGTGGTTGGATGTGCACTTGTCAGCCTGGCGTCTCCTGTCTCCAGTGGCCGGCGCCGCCATTACTGTTTTCATTACCACATGGATTACAAACCAAACTTCCCTCCAAGTGTCTGCATGGGCGCAGCCATCTTGGATTCTGTCAGCTGATCATTTCCTCCAATCTGTTGTCAGTATTGTTAATCTGCATAATTGCCTAGCCAATCCCTTCCTTGCTGCAGGTATAAATACACTGTGCCTGAGCAAGGAAGGCGTCAGTGCTTTGGTTGTCAAACCTAGTTCCTGTTTGTCTCTCTCCTGTGATTGTCTTCCAGGTTCCAGCTCCTGTCTCAAGACTTCCACCATAGAGACCCGCACCAGCATTCCACCTGCGGTGTAGCCTGACTCTCCAATCCATTGTGGATTCATCTGTTTCCAGCTACAACATTACCTGCTTCCAGCTCAGCTTCCAGCAGAGTACAGCTTCCCTTAAAGGGCCGGTGTCCTTTCTACACTTTACCACTCTCCACCGGTATTATTATTTCTCCGCTCTCAAGTTCTACATTTCAGTTCATATTTCATCGCTCCCAAGTTCATTTATTATTTAACTGGTTCCAGCCAGTATCCACTCCGTGCTAACAACAGTCTGGTTCCAGCCAGTATCCACAGCAGCCGTTTTATCTTCAGCAACCCAGCTTTTCCTGGAGCACCAGCTGGCACAATCCTGGGTTATCTCCATTGCTACAGTCGGGCCTGGTAAGGACTTTCCATCTAGAAGATCATAAGAACTATCTCACACTACCAGTGCCCTGTGGCTCCTGCCATCCTGTAGTACCCAGGAACTGTATTTATTCTTTGCTGACTTTTACGTTTTCTTTTACTGCTGCTGTGTTGCGGAGTTGTCATAATAAACATCATTGACTTTTATCCAAGTTGTCGTGGTCACGCCTTCGGGCAGTTATTATTCATGTTACTTACATGTCCAGGGGTCTGATACAACCTCCCAGGTTCCGGTACATCTCAGCCCCTACAACTGAGGCTGCCTCCCGTCAGCTCAGGCCCTCAGTTGTGACAATATATGTATATATATAACATAACACATCAATAAACAACAACAGGAAAAAAAAACATTTTTCAAACAAACAGTTTTCAAACATTTTAAAACATTTTAAAACATTGTCAGATCATCAGGCTGTCATATCTACATGTCTAATGGTTTCCTTGCGCAGTCCCTCCCCCCAGCACTTCCATATTCCACTGTCTGTATCTGGCCAGAATACATTGATGCGGATAGGTCATGCTGGGGTTTGGTAGACTTCTGCAAAGACCAAGTATATATGCAATGTTTGAATCCTACCAATATTCGTCAGAGATGGGGAGAGAGAAAAAGAAACATTTCACAGATACATTTACAACGTTTCACCCGGTCATTCCTGTGTCTTCAGGGAATGACCTCCCAATTTTATTAACTATTACCTCAGGCTTACCATTAGTCCTAATGATCACCTTTCCTGATTGCACATTATGGGTGTGGTTCAAAATTCTTCCTATATGGTCCCTGTTTATAATTGCGTGTGTTTTAATTTTGCTCATTTCTTGGTCTAGGGGGTCTGACTTTATGTGGGTTATTACAGTTGCTGGCATAATGCCCTTCTCTTTTACAAATAAAACAAACCCGGGGCTTCTTCCAAGTGTCAGTGACCTGAGGTTTTGGTTGATTTGATGCCTCCTCAAACGCTCGGATGCTCATCACCATCAACCGCTTTCCCTGTGCTTCCCTGCTTCCTTGGATATCATGGTTATGTTGTTGTCTAGGGGATTGATATGACTTTTGTATTCCTCTTGATCTACAATCTCTCGCAAAATGTCCTTTTTTATGACAATTGTAACAGACTTCCACATTTAAATTTCTCGCAGGGGTTTGGGGCTTATGCTGGAGTGGTCTTGTGGTTAGGGCCTGTATACTTGCGGCCATTAATTTATCACTTTGTGACTCTCTGTATCTGGTGATATTTCGATCAATATCAATAGCGGCCTCTCTTAATGCGGCCACTGAGATATTTCTCCAGTTTGGGTTGGTGGTCTGTACCCTTGTACTCAATACCTCCTTTAAACCATTCATTAATACCTTAACCGCTATTTCTCTATGCTGTGCGCATGTTTTGATGTCTGTGATCCCAGTGTTCCTAGCCATTACTTGCAGTGCTCGATTGAAATAACTGGAGATACTTTCCCTTTCGTTTTGTCTTATGGAGAAGATTTCATTCCACTTGACAACGGCAGGGAAATATACTTCCAACTGTTGGTTTATCTGCTTAATACATTCCTGATTGTGTTCCTCCGTTTGAGGTACTTCTGTGTCTAATTGGCAATCAGTAATAAATGTTGCAGAGTCGACACCGGAGGGCAAACATGCCCTCAGCACTGTCCGCCAATCTTTGTTGGTGGGTTCTGTTGAGTTTCCTAGTTCTTTAATGAACCTTTGACATGCAACTAGATTTTTCCGTGGATCAGGAAATTCGGACATAATTGATCTCAATTCGGTCCGGGACCAGGGACAGCGCATTGCACTGTCCTGGACGGGAATGGTTCCCTGATCGTCAGTCTTCCCATTGGGGACTGTGATCACCCTGACAGGACTAAACTCAATTACATCACCTTGTTTTGGTCTTACAATATGGGGTACATTTGTTTGTGCGTGATATACAACATTGTACGTACCTGTGGACACGACCTCACCTGACCCTCCGTTAGGGGGTTTGATTATTGCCTTTACCGATTTGGTCGCGTCCACCTGGATGTCTTGTGTGATGGCTGCTGGAAGAGGTGCCGACATCGTGTTGAGTTCACTTTCTTGCTCGTATTCCTGAGGGAAGTTTGACATGGGGTGCAACTTGCACGGGTTAATAGTTGTACATTTAACAGTATTACAATTATCATTGTTATGTTTATTACACTTATTCTTATCATCTATACTACAGTTGCTAAGTGCGTTTTTATTGTTCAACATTGTGCCTTTCTCCGCAACCATAATCCTCTCCGTTGCCACATCTCTCCTCCCAAGATGAGAGTCAGATATGTCAGTTAGCTCTTTTTGCATTTCACTTTCCTGTTGCCATAACTTTAAACAATCATAATGTTTGATCCGTCTCTTTGCTGGTTCAATAAGACCTATCCTTCTCCTTAGATTTAGTAACACTTCTGGGCTAAAGCTACCTATTCTTGGGAATTTCTCCCCGTCATGTACAGTCATTCTTTCCCATTCATCACATAAAACCTCTGTGTGTGAACCGTATTTTTCACACATTACATACCTGGCCGACCCGATTGGTCGGTTTACTAAATCAACCCGAACCGAGGTTGATCGCCCCCTACCTGAACAACTGGCCCCCATAACTTGCAGGTGTTGCTTTTCTTCAGCGAACCCTTACAAAAACCAAGATGCCCGGGGCAGGCTGGCGGTGAAGTTTACCGAGTACTCCACTCACTTCTCGCCCACGTTGGCCAGTAACACAATCACTGTATCCAGAGCTGTTGTACCCAACCTAGGGCCCCTGTGAACCTTTATTTACTGGGGCGCGTTCCCCAGCAAGTATCGGTTGTTGGATAGTTCCTGAGTGACCAGCGAACTTCCCTTTGTAAAAATAAAAAATTACACAAATCACGTCAGAATGTACAAATAGCGTTTATGACCTTCGTACACAAATAGTACCGGTCAGGTTTACTAATGCACACAATTACGTGCGGTACAATCGTTCAGCACATAAGCAACTAATCTTATGTACGGAGCGACCAGCGGAATCGAAAATTGCGGCTGCGAATTCCTTCAGCAAGAGCTTGTATGGCCTATATGGGTGTTGCACCAACCCTTTTAGGTGTTGTGCCTGTGGACTGTATAGCGGACTTCCTTGTCTGCTGTACCTGAACCTGCTGGTCTGCTATGACCTCCTGGTCTGTTACAGTATGACCTCCTGGTCTGCTATACTCTAATGCTCAAATTTTTTTTTTTTTTTGTTTAACCAAGGATGCCTCCCTAGCCACCGTGCATGTCACTTACACGTATGTACCTCACGAGAACTCGATGATTTCTTTTGGTTCAACCTCAAAATTGTATGTAAAAACACTCACTCACCACATGTACACTTTTGTTTCTATTTCTATTTCTGCGCAGAAATTTCTCTTTAGACCAGATGTGTTACAAATTAGGAGAAGGATCTATTAATTTAAATTTCGAATGTTAAAATAAATTTTCGCTATTTATCGCCTGATGCGCTATTTATCGCCTGTTGCGCTACGTTACTTATCGCCTGTTGCATTACTTAAAAATCAACACTATCGTGTGACTTGAGTTACGTGGGCGTACCCAGACGCTCCGTTGCGTAATTTACGCTGCGTGCGTCGGCCTTTGCGTACGCGAGTCTCAGCCCTTTGTTAGAGACACGTGTACACAAAGCCAATGTCCACCGTAACACAACTAACACGTTTATCAATGTAGATGATCCTCGATTGTCTACCGCGCAACACACCAATCTCTCTTTTTACCTTTAGGTAGAGCTGCGTGTGCTTTATACTTTATCCCTTTACTTTTACACTTTAACTATGAAATAGCAACAACTCTCTTAGCACGTTTTATCAATTATAAAATGGCAAACAGGAGAGTGATATATGAAAATACACGAATGAAAAGAAATGCAGATATGCGTGCGTGTGTACGCAAGACAGAAATAAACAGTTTTAAAAGGACACTATCGTTTTGTTCTTACCTCCGGTCCCGGATTCCTTCAGCACCCTTTACTAAGCGAAGCAGACGCTTATCCAAACAGCACTACGAGGAATATGATCTCCCGCCCTTTGCTGCTGGATAATGTCTGCTGAAATTACCTAGTGCAGATATGTGAAGGACGGGCGAGCCGCCAATTGATAAAGCCGAATATTTATCTTATATAAAACCCTTTATGAGGTCTAAGAACACTGTACGCTATTTACGTATGAAGTACCGTAAGGGTACGCTCGTTGCGTAACAATCGCTTAGCCGTAGTCGAGACGCTCAAGCGTCACGTTCGCTCACGGCCAAGAGATCACAGGCAGGCACGCTATTGGCTGCTGACTAACGTAATGATTCGCTATAGCGTAGCGGACGCTCGGGACCACGAGGAGATCACCAGCGGCGCCGACGCTCACAATGTTAAACCTTTAAATCTAAACCATAAACAATGCAATATGCTGTAAAACCTTAGTGTAGAGATAGGGTGTAGATGCAACACAGTGTAACCTTATCTACTCAAAAGCTGTTTGAGCGTCACCGACGCTCTGAGAATACTTAACACTATAAGAAATACACAGATACCTGGGCTTAGGGTCCAACGCCTAATATATATATATATTATGAATGATATACTTGCAAAAGAATTAATACAAATACAAATCATACACTACAATATAACATAGACTACCTAACCAGATAACTACACAGGAAATATAATACAATTACTATTTAAAGGAAAATAAGAGAGAAAGAGGAGAAGAGAGGGAGAGAGAGAAATTGGCCCACAATAACAAGAAGATCAATATAGTTGCGGAGAAAACTTACGCACAAAGGAAACGATCGCATGCGCCTCTGTTTTACTCGGTTTTACTCGGTTTTACTCGGTTCTCAAAACGGCATCTTATTGGCTATCCAAAACACGTGACATCCCTGAGCCAATAAGATGCCGTTTTGAGAACCGAGTAAAACCGAGTAAAACCGAGTAAAACCGAATCCGCTCATCACTACTCTGGACATCCAGCTCCCGATTTTCAGCAATGATAACCGTTGAAGAGTGAGAGCTGGATGTGATCGGCTTGTCCATTTATGCCCCACACACAATACAATTCAATGGTCCCTACAATCTCATTGTTCATTGGACACAGGAATTCCTCCTCGCATTATAACAAAAGGTCATAGGTTGATTCATACAGGTGGGCCGTGACTATTTCCAACAGCTCAGGTGGGAGGGAAACTGGGTTTCCCGCCGCATGGATAAGTAAGTGCAAATACAGTAAATGTTCATAAACTTCTTATGTCCATAACTATTCGCACGAGCGATTAATCTGCTTCAAACCAACACCGGAATATTGCTAATTAAATACTCTTCCGATGGGTACTAAACACCACTGTATTACTCCTGTCTGACCCTTCGTATCAAACAAAGAGGGATTTCTCTGTTCACGAACATTCTATATTAACCAAACTTTCAGAATCTATCAAAGGGACCATGATCTACAAAATACATTATATAGTGAAAATATGTAACGATTGAGTCGCACGCTACGATCACATAAACTCTACCGTAAATACGCATACCGTGCGCCTGCGGGTGCCCGCGACTGTGAGTATGCGCACGTACGGGAGAGCGTACGCATGCGCAGCACGGACCTGTGTGAGGTGCAAATATGGTAGTGTTCATAGAGATATTTTTCTGACTTTGACAGAATCGTTGCTAGAACCAGTGCAAAACCACAAAGGACTACGTACCCATATGACGCGCGTGCGAATTGCTGTGCATACGCATGCGCAGATTAGCCATTTTTTTCACTGATTGCTACGCAGCAAACAACAGCAGCTAGAGATCAACTCGGAATAATCCCCATTGGTACAACCTCTGTCAGTTACTTTTAGTGCTGCTCTCTATGTAGGAGGGGTGAGTTTTTCTTTTAATTGATTGCCCTTTAAAATTCTGGGAAACTCGCCAGAAACTTGCTGATGCCTACATCACACAGGCTATTAGATTTGCCCCCTAGAGTTGGTATTTCCTATCTCTCCTGCTGGGGAGACCAGAAGGTGGTTAGTAGATAAAGTGGGGAACCTCTTTATCTTATTAATGTTCTTATTATGTCAGTATTGTAATTTTTTGTTTCAATTTTTTACAGCCTTGCACAATATGTAAAAAAAGAGGTGCTTCAATACACTGCAGCATTAAAACCTGTGAACAACTTGTTCACTTTCCTTGTGGCCAGGAGAATGAATTTATTTTCCAGTTTTACAAGCAGTTTCAGTAAGTTATCCATTTGATTTTAAGTATGTTGTTATAGCTAAAGCTTCCTGGTCCTTTAAGTCGGCATTTCTTAGAATATCACCTAATACCGGGAGATGCTGTTACACAATAAACTAGTTGCTAGATATATATTAGTTATATAATTTTATGGGAGGAATTCAGCTGTTAGAGTCGGCAGCGGTCTCTTCTGCGCGCCTGCTGGACCTATTGAATTGTTGCTCCTGTTGAGCGCTATCAGCTGGCAGCATCAGCATTGCAGCTTGCATCCTCCCCTCCCCAGGGTGGTGAGTTGAGATGTGAGAAAAATGACCTGTTTGGGCACCCAAATGGAACTTTTTGTGATCGCGTCCATTAGTTTATTCGAGTTTAGCTGCTTATACACAGCTAAACCCGACACAAATGGGCACGATAACCAGCATCAGTTTAAAATTGCCCCTTTGATCTCCTGTCACTTTAGATAGGAGATCAGGAAGCGATAACAATTGAATCCCCCCTCATGGGCTAGCTGTGCTCGATGCGCTTCGTGCCTGGTGGCGACATTTGGTCGCCACACTATTATTTGGGTGGCGTGGATCATCACCCGAGTGGGAATACCGGGCTTGGGTCAGCATTTCCCTGGCTGTTGGGATTCTGGTGTCAGTATCCTGACCGCTGGGATCCCGACAGCTGTTAATTTAACCACATACCTCCATTTATAATATTTTTCTAATAAAAGATAACTCCATCCAGAAGGTTCCATACCAGGATGCTACAACTGTTTTTCTCTCCAAGTGCACAGCCAGGAAGAGAGCAGCCCGGAGGAGAGGAGGTCCAAACAGCACTGTGTCAGCTGCTAACAGTGAAGCTGAACCAATTCCAGCCAATTAGCATTTATATTACATACTTCCAAAGTGCTGTTCAGATTTGAACTTTTCCCAATGGTCAATGTTGGGACAAGAAGATAGAGTCCTGGCTTTGAGATCCTATGAATGTGTTAGGGGGAAGGAGATATGTTAACTAAAAATATATTGTTGGGTGGGTTAGTCCTTAAGTGTATACTAGTGAAGTAACATGGTCATCATTCCAGCTATGTCAGTCCCAAACATAATACAAGCATGTACAGGAACATTCGTTTACATTGTGTCTATTGACTTTTCATTTGAACTACTCACAACTTATTCTTTTATATTTTATCCCCATACAGATCGTTTTGCTCAAAACATCGGCCTGTTCAAAAAATAACTAAAACACCAAAGGAAAATCTCAGTGTATGCACAATATGCTTGGAAGAGCTAACACCTGCTCCTGCTCATGAGGTGATAAAAAGTCCCTGCTGTAAGAACACATGGCTGCATAGGACTTGTCTGCAGGTAAGCTATACGTTACTATTTACTTTTCATCAGGACAGGCTCTTAAAAATCTTGAAAAATTACCTCAGGAGTAGTGGTTGGTCAAGGAGAACCTGGGGAAAGTTGAGTCATAAAGTATAATGGAGTTTTGGGTTTGAAGGAAAGGTGGCTGGTCATCTGTAACAAATGCTGCTGTGTAGGAATATAGAAATGGATATGGCCATGAAGAGGTCATTGGTGACCTTGATGAGGGCAATTTTAGTGGAATGAAGATACTCAACACCTGTTGGGATAGGGCCTAGGATGGAATGGAAGCAAGGAGACGAATGAGGTGAGGTGGTTGTATGCCATCCACTGATACAGGTCCCAACGGATATGCAACACAGATTGAACATGGACTAACTGCGCTTAGGTATTCACATTAAACTAAACCAAAAGACCAGTAAAAAATTGGTTTATTATATTATGCAAAAATTACCCAAAAATAGTACATTCAAATGCAGGAACAAAGGCTGAAACCACTATAACAGTATCAATAAAAAACTGAGTGGTTACATATAAATTGCCACAATGTAAAAAGTAACAGTTGCTAAAATACATTTAGTAGCACTCCATGGAATAGGCAGCATATAAAGCAGACATTGTTAGATTCCTAAACAACTGGGATTTGTATGGTTAATAGCAGACCGTTTCTTCGGATTAGCCCCATGAGCACATATAATAAAAGTTGCCTTCTATCTGTATGACACATTGCAGCCTTTGATCACTATTTATCCAGGTAGATGAATATTTCAATGCTGTTCAATAAGCAGCACTCCAGCACAATAGAATTACACTGAGATGTAGTTAGGGTATGTATAGAACCAATGTCTAATGGGTGCCAAAATGAACAATGCAGCGCATGCCGCAAAGTACCGATGTTCGCTACTTAGCACACGTGGCAGACTCATGCTGTGCATGTGCAGTACAGGTCTGCAACATCAAATGCAGATCAGCAGCAGACTGTATGGGGCTTGTAGGGGGTGGCGATAGACTTTGTTTCTCCATACAGAGGTGTGTTGCCGCTGTTGTGGGGGAGTGACAAGTCCAGGGTCTCTGTGAGAAGATGGACATTTCCTGGCCTATTTGTTTGATCTGTGGAGGCCGGCATGCACAACCCCACGCAGCCAGCCGATGGTGTCGCAGGTAATCCAATGCCTCGTCCTAGGGTCAGGTCAGATGACTAATGCAAGCAGCTGCATTACCATATTAGAGATATCGCTGCTGCCTCCATGTAACCATCAGCGATAGTTGCTGCAACCACATCTGAATCAGGCCCTAATAGCTCAGAGGTAAAGGGGAGGAGAGATGGCACGGTACTAATGTGACACCCTCTGGGGTAAGTATCACAAAAACCTATAAGACTAAGTTTAACAGCAATTTACAACACACTGTAAATTAGATTAGATTACACAGCGCCTCAGCCCCATCCTCACCACCTTCCTCAGCTCCTCATCGGTGTCCACAGCACCTTCCTCAGCCCCTTATTAGTGTCCACAGGCCCTCGGCACCATCCTCATCACCTTCTCAGCCCTCAACCCGTTATCAGTGTCCACAACACCTCAACACCATCCACCCCACCTTCCTCAGCTCCTCATCAGTGTACAAAGCCCCTCAGCACCATCCTCCCCACCTTCCTCAGCCCCATCCTCAGCTCCTTATCAGTGTACAAAGCCCCTCAGCACCATCCTCCCCACCTTCCTCAGCCCTATCCTCAGCTCCTCATCAGTGTACACAGCCCCTCAGCACCATCCTCCCCACCTTCCTCAGCCCCATCCTCAGCTCCTCATCAGTGTACACAGCCCCTCAGCACCATCCTCCCCACCTTCCTCAGCCCTATCCTCAGCTCCTCATCAGTGTACACAGCCCCTCCCCACCTTCCTCAGCCCCATCCTCAGCTCCTTATCAGTGTTCACAGCACCCCAGCCCCATCCTCAGCTCCTCATCAGTGTCCACAGCACCTTCCTCAGCCCCTCATCAGTGTCCACAGCACCTTCCTCAGCCCCTCATCAGTGTCCACAGCCCCTCAGCACCATCCTCCCCACCTTCCTCAGCCCCATCCTCAGCTCCTCATCAGTGTACACAGCCCCTCCCCACCTTCCTCAGCCCCATCCTCAGCTCCTTATCAGTGTTCACAGCACCCCAGCCCCATCCTCAGCTCCTCATCAGTGTCCACAGCACCTTCCTCAGCCCCTCATCAGTGTCCACAGCACCTTCCTCAGCTCCTCATCAGTGTCCACAGCACCTTCCTCAGCCCCTCATCATTGTCCTCAACCCCTCAGCACCATCCTCAACATGCAGCACCATCCCCAGCCCCCACATCAGCATCCTCATCAGTGTCCATAGCACTCATCCGTGTCCTCAGTGGGTGTGGGTGTACAGCACCCTCCTCTCCTGGCTCCCCTCATTGAGTTAGGATGGTGGAGCTGCAGCCTGCTCCTCTCTGTATTCCCACACCGGCTCATTGTAACGTTGCTGCACATATACTGTACTTCCTGCCGAGCATAGCGCCTGGATGTGGGCCTGTTCGGCAGGACTAGCCAATGAACAGCAGCACATCTGCATGTGTGTGTGGGGTGATCGCTGTCGTATCTTGTACCACTGGCTGAGCAGAGCTCTGGGGCTATGATTCTGCTTTTGGCGTTGCATGTGAGGGTGCCGTGCACATGTCTATAATAACTGTGTTTGCTCTTTACATATGAAGGTGAATGACACATGCGTATTCTCCATGAAATTAATCTGACCTGCGCATCCTTGCTCTTGAGCAGAACTTTTGCTTTATGACTATATATATATATTTTGTATTTCAATATAACTTTTTACATTACAGATGCAGGCACTGAATGCAGGCAAATACCATCTAAAGTGTCCTGTATGTCAAAATCTGACTCATTTTCAGGAAGAGTTGCTTCGTATGGGCATATACATCCCACACAGGTATATAACAATTTCATTTACATTTAAAATAGAACCCTGATATACACGTGACGACATGGGGTATTTTAAGACGGGAGGAGGCCAATGTACAGATTGCCATTGGCTCCTTCATCCCAGAAAATAAAGACACTGGCAAATGCACTGAACATCACACAGACTCTGGTATTTTGCATCCTGTCTTCTGCACATGTGCAATAATATGACATTATGATTGTAAATATGGTGTCAGTGCCATATGACTGGTGATGACTTCAGAAACATAATGCCAGAGCCATATTTCCAAAGAGATCAGTGATATAAAGGTGCAGGTGGCAGCAGGACAGAGAGAAGATAAGTAACTGAAATGGGTGCAAGGTGTGCAGTGTGGGCCCCCCTACTCCTATTATAGATAAGCTACTGGTGCCGACATTAACTGCACATTTGCATAGCTTAAACAAGGAAGTGAAAGCTCACTTCCTGATTTGTTTACTTTGCCTTTTATATTAATGTAATGTCAGAAGTATTTTCTTCTTCAGGGTCCATAGTCTCCGCAGGGAAGACATTGGGGTGCAGGTGGTTGGATAGGACCGGGCACCAAATAGTTAATCTTTTAATCTCCCAGGATGCTCCGGTCCTTCCCCCTATACACCGCCCCTAGCTCAGGCTGTCCAGTTTCGTTTTGGTGCTGGCAGGAGCCAGATGCACCTTTAACAGTGGGGCTGCTTCTAAGCAGCCTCAAGCTTTTATTTTATGTTTTATTTTCAGTTATACTTCCTTAGGGCAAGCAGTGCCAGGCTGTCCTAAGGATGCCAGTGCTGCTGCGCCTTCAACTCCCAGGAAGTGGACTGGTGATTCCAGCGGGCACCACAGAGCTCTGCTAGCTGGCTCCCTGGGGACCCCAGATTTCAGCTAGGAAATGGGGGGACAGGTAATGTGAGTCCCCGCTTGCAGGGACTCGTGTCTTTTTAGGCAGTCTCACCTTTCGGTCATAGAGATGGACCGGAGGAGCTGATGTGGCCCCTGGTTTGTCCTGTGTTGTTAGATGCCAGTGGCCCCTGGAGGTTAACGTCAGCATAGGGGAGGTCATCTCTCCACCGGCAGCCCCTCCCCCAGATTCCACAGTGGCTTCCTGCCTCTGAGCTGCTCCTCCTTCACCCTCCTCCCCTCAGAGACGCTCTGCAGGCATTTTATTATTCAGAGCTGAAGCTGCAGGTCTCTGGGAGTTCTGGGTCCAGTCTCCCTGTATACTTCTCCCAAGAGCCAGGTTATATAGCGCTAAATCATACCATGCACTGTGGTCTGAGTAGTTGATTTCAGTGCCCATTGCAGTTTTATTTCTTTATTTCTGCATTGTATGTAACTTGTGCTAGCGCTGCTGTCTGAATTTCTCTCTGTTAGCTTATATCTATCCCTTCTATTTCTGTAACCCTAAGATACAGGTGTATAAGGTTTCACTATACTTCACATTTACAAGTATTTGTGAAGACTGTCCCATTGCTATACCTGCTACACATTCATTACTGTGTTACAGTGTGCTGTACTGTTACTATGTCTACCAAAGGCAAAGGTAACAAGGAGGCTGTTACTCCTCTGCTGGTCTCATCCAAGTCCTGTTCAGCTGGTTTATCCTCTCAGGACATTGTACAAGATGTTATGTGTGCAGCTTGCTATGTTCCACCTAACCAGCCTGCCCCAACGGCCCCTGTTCAGGACTCCCCCTTGGGTGTCTTCATTTTCACAGATAGCGGACTGCTTAGCAGCTCCCATCTTGCCTCCCACAACAACCTGCTTTACCGTCTATGCCTCCTCTCTTGGTGGATGTTCTCTCTTAATCCAGAATCTGGCTCAAACATCTGTTACTTTTCAGCAGCTGTTACAAGGTGACAGACCCTTAGCTACCAAAGCACATAGATGTACGGTACCTTCCTCACAGTCTACACAGCTTTCAGATTCTGACATATCATCTGGGGAGGCAGATGGGGCAGACATCTCCCTCCCTGAGTCCCCCTCAGGGGAAGAGGAGCGTCATTCTATAGTGGATGTACTCACGCTAGTGTGGGCAGTCAAATCTATTTTACAGACTGAAGAGGAGCCCTCTCCTAAACCAAAAGCCCTGCTTTTCAAATGCCAGAAGGTTGTAAAAACTGAATTTCCTCAATCAGATAAGCTCACTGAACTCATGCGTGAAGCATGGAGCACCTCTAGTAAGAAGTTTTAGATACCAAATTGCCTGACTTCCTTTTACTCCTTCCCATCTGGTGTTTGTGCTAAGTGGGAGGTTCCCCCTACCGTGGATTCCCAAATGGCACGCCTGGTTAAAAGCTCTACTTTGCCTAATATTGAAGCTAAAATCTGTCTATTCTCTTACATGAGCTTTTACACGACTGGGTATGGCTGCTGCCTGGGTGGCTAAGGCCATTGAGAGCTAGGCAGAAGCTCTAGAGCAGTGATGGGAAACCTTTGGCACTTCAGCTGTTGTTGAACTACACATCCCAGCATGCCCTGCTACAGTTTTGCTATTTGGCCATGCTAAAACTGTAGCAGGGCATGCTGGGATGTGTAGTTCAACAGCTGGAGTGCCAAAGGTTCCCCATCACTGGTTCTCAAACTCGATCCTCAGGACCTCACATGGTTCATGTTTTCCATGTTACCCAGCAGCTGCACTGTGTATCACCAACTGCCACATTTTAAAGATCAACAGGTGACCTGCAAAACATGAACCATGTGGGGTATTGAGGACCAAGTTTGAGAACCTGTGCTCTAGAGGAAAGCTTTCCTTCTGATGTTACCAGGGAACAGCTATCCCACATCTCGCATATTAGGGAAGCAGCCTCCTACTTAGGTGAAGCAGCTTTGGTTACTAGTCCTAGCTTTCTAAGGTTTTCTCTACTGCAGTGGTAGCATGCCAAGTCACCGGGCTACTCTGGGAAAGCTGACATGGACTCCAAGAAGGCCCTCGAATCACTGCCTTACACTGGGGAGATCCTGTTTGGTGCAGTTGGACAAAATATTGGTTACTCTGGCAGCCTCCAAATCTGCTTTCCTACCCTGAAGCTTCAGACATCTTCCTTTTGGTCCTTTCACCCCTAAGGTAAAGCTAAAGGACAGTCCTTCCCTCAGCAGTCAACTTCCACGAAAGCCCCCAAGCCCTGAGCTAAACAGGCTTGGCCTACCAGATGTTCAGCCACTAAATCTGAATATAATCCCAGAATAGGAGGCCGACTTCTTCAGCACGCACAGTCCTGGCGTCAGACGCAGATGCCTAGGTGCAAGAAGTGGTCTCTCACAGGTACACTCTCTCATTCCTGAGACCCCCCCCCCCTCAGCAGTTCTTTTGTGTCCTCCAACAGACCTGAGCAAAGCGTTGGCCCTCCAGAAGGCCATCTAGTCTCTGTTGCACTTAGGGGTGGTAATTCCTGTCCCTTCAGCACAGTGAGGGAGTTTTTACTCTACCCTTTTCTTGATTCAGAAACCCAATGGATCTCATCGACCTATCTTCAATCTCAAGTCACTGAACAAGTTAATCAGAGTGCCCAGGTTTTCTATGGAAACCCTCTGCTCCATTCCCCTGGCACTGGAGCCTAGGGACTTTATGGTGGCTCTGGACCTGCATGTGCCTATATCGCCCTCTCATCAATGTCATCTCCGGTTTGCTGTCCTCCAGCACCATTTCCAATTCCAGGCACTACCTTTTGGTCTTTCTACAGCTCCTCTGGTCTTTACTAAGATTATGGATGTTATGGCTGCCCAGCTTCATTATCAGGGGGTCAGAATACTCCCATACCTAGATGACCTGCTGATTTTGGAACACTCTCCAGAGTTCCTTCACTGCCATCATCAGCTGACCATTGCCTTCCTGCAAACACATGGATGGCTCAATGAAAAATCGTAAAACAACTGCGCTGTATGAGTATGTAACAGCTGCTCAGAATGTTAAAAAAATCTTTTATAGTTGAAAAACGAGCGCTATATAAAATGTAAAAACAACTAAATGTGGCACCTGTAAAAAAAAAAAATTGTTAATTGTGTTTATAGCTCTTTTTGGAGTTGATTGGGTAAGCACAGTCCGTGTTTGTAATCTGCAGTGAGTGTGAACTGGCCCTAACTTTCCCTACCTTGCGGCCGTTGGTGGTAGAGAGTCCGTGTGCCGGCAGAGCTGGAAGGGTGTCCGGTCTGTGGCTCTGTATGGATTACTGCGTCCAGCAATCGCAAGTCGCGCCTAAGTGACGTCACGGTTAGGCTGCCGGCGGGATAGTGGGTAATGCAGTACAATCTCCTGGTACTGTGTTTCCCGTGCCTCCAATGCGTTTTGTGCATCTGCACGCACTCTTTCAAGGAGGACAAGAAGCTTTTAGGGATTTCCTTTTTATATTAAAAAATCCATTATTGATCAAGTGTTAAAAAACGGAAATGGAAACAGGATTCTTCAGAAAAAGTGGCAACAATGGGGTATATTTACTAACATTCGTAATTTTCGGAAAAAGGTCAAAGTTCAATCACGAATGACATCGACAGTGTAAAATTGCAACTTTTTGAATTGATTACGACTAATTTACTAAGCTGCCGTATTTTGCCTTTTCGGGTTTTCCGATGTCGATGTCATTCGTGTTTTTTTTCTGTTTTTTACGGCAGTGATTAGCAAAACACTGGCGACTTTTTCAAAATGAATCTCGGCCGGATCTGTGTGATCCGTGCTGGGGTTCATTTTTTTTTTTTTTTAAATAAACACTGTAAAACGTTAAAAAAAATTGCGTGGGGTCCCCCCTCCTAAGCATAACCAGCCTCGGGCTCTTTGAGCCGATCCTGGTTGCAGAAATATGGGGAAAAAAAAAGACATGGGTTCCCCCATATTTAAGCAACCAGCATCGGGCTCTGCGCCTGGTCCTGGTTCCAAAAATACGGGGGACAAAAAGCGTAGGGGTCCCCCGTATTTTTAAAACCAGCACCGGGCTCCACTTGCTGGACAGATAATGCCACAGCCGGGGGTCACTTTTATGTAGTGCCCTGCGGCCGTGGCATCAAAAATCCAACTAGTCACCCCTGGCCGGGGTACCCTGGGGGAGTGGGGACCCATTCAATCAAGGGGTCCCCCCCCCCCAGCCACCCAAGGGCCAGGGGTGAAGCCCGAGGCTGTCCCCCCCCATCCAATTGGCTGCGGATGGGGGGCTGATAGCCTTTTGTGAAAATGAAAAGATATTGTTTTTAGTAGCAGTACTACAAGGCCCAGCAAGCCTCCCCCGCATGCTGGTACTTGGAGAACCACAAGTACCAGCATGCGGCGGAAAAACGGGCCCGCTGGTACCTGTAGTACTACTACTAAAAAAATACCCCAAAAAAGACAAGACACACACACCTTGAAAGTAAATTTTTATTACATTCATCCACACAAACATACATACATACTTACCTTATGTTCACACGCAAGTCGGTCCTCTTCTCCAGTAGAATCCAAGGGGTACCTGTTGAATAAATTATACTCACCAGCTCCAGGGTCCCAGGCTCCTCGTAGCATCCATTTGTAATCCACGTACTTGAATAAAATAAAAAAACGGACACCCGAGCCACGCACTGAAAGGGGACCCATGTTTGCACATGGGTCCCCTTTCCCCGACTGCCAGAAACCCACTCTGACTTCTGTCTAAGTGGGTTTCTTCAGCCAATCAGGGAGCGCCACGTTGTAGCACCCTCCTGATCGGCTGTGTGCTCCTGTACTGACTGACAGGCAGCACGCGGCAGTGTTACAATGTAGCGCCTATGCGCTCCATTATAACCAATGGTGGGAACTTTCTGCCCTGCGGTTGACCGAAAGTGACCTCACCGCTGAGCAGAAAGTTCCCACCATTGGTTACAATGGAGCGCATAGGCGCTACATTGTAACACTGCCGTGTGCCGCCTGTCAGTCAGTACAGGAGCACACAGCCGATCAGGAGGGTGCTACAACGTGGCGCTCCCTGATTGGCTGAAGAAACCCACTTAGACAGAAGTCAGAGTGGGTTTCTGGCAGTCGGGGAAAGGGGACCCATGTGCAAACATGGGTCCCCTTTCAGTGCGTGGCTCGGGTGTCCGTTTTTTTATTTTATTCAAGTACGTGGATTACAAATGGATGCTACGAGGAGCCTGGGACCCTGGAGCTGGTGAGTATAATTTATTCAACAGGTACCCCTTGGATTCTACTGGAGAAGAGGACCGACCTGCGTGGGGCCATAGGTAAGTATGTTTGTATGTTTGTGTGGATGTATGTAATAAATCTTTACTTTCAAGGTGTGTGTGTCTTGTCTTTTTTTGGGTATTTTTTTAGTAGTAGTACTACAGGTACCAGCGGGCCCGTTTTTCCGCCGCATGCTGGTACTTGTGGTTCTCCAAGTACCAGCATGCGGGGGAGGCTTGCTGGGCCTTGTAGTACTGCTACTAAAAACAATATCTTTTCATTTTCACAAAAGGCTATCAGCCCCCCATCCGCAGCCAATTGGATGGGGGGGACAGCCTCGGGCTTCACCCCTGGCCCTTGGGCGGCTGGGGGGGGGACCCCTTGATTGAAGGGGTCCCCACTCCCCCAGGGTACCCCGGCCAGGGGTGACTAGTTGGATATTTGATGCCACGGCCGCAGGGCACTATATAAAAGTGACCCCCGGCTGTGGCATTATCTGTCCAGCTAGTGGAGCCCGGTGCTGGTTTTAAAAATACGGGGACCCCTACTCTTTTTGTCCCCCGTATTTTTGGAACCAGGACCAGGCGCAGAGCCCGATGCTGGTTGCTTAAATATGGGGGAACCCCTGTCAAATTTTTCCCCATATTTCTGCAACCAGGATCGGCTCAAAGAGCCCGAGGCTGGTTATGCTTAGGAGGGGGGACCCCACGCAATTTTTATTTAGAAAATAACCACTTTCCCACCCCTTCCCACTGATATACATGCACGGATCTCATGGATCCCTGCATGCCTATACAATCACGGATTAAAAAAGCAGGTCTGTTTTTTTTTAGCACTTTTTTACGAGTTGTAATTTTTCACGGCAGTGTTTTTTTTTTTTTTGCTTTGCACTTCTTAGTAAATGACCGAGATTCATACTTAAACAGCCGCGTTTTGACCGATGGTGTATTCATTCGTAATTATTTTCATGGACTACCCAAAAATTACGAATGCCCTCATCACTGCCGTGATTTGAGTTTAGTAAATTACCGAGATGACACTTTGAAGAAAAAACGGCATCTCGGTCAAAATCGGGACCTTAGTAAATATACCCCAATGTGTTTAATAGTGCTGACTTGTATTTCTGATAAAAAATAATAATAAAAACATGTAAACATCTGAGGGTGCCACATTTAATAGGGTACAAGTATAAAAAAAGTGTTTTAATGTATGTCAATATGTGAGATAAATATTTTGCTATAAAAAAAGCACTTAATTCGATATCTATTTTAAGACCAGAGGGTTGCAATGTTTTTAACATGGCTGCTTCATCAACTGGAAAAAGACCTCCCTGACTCCTTCTCAAAGGATGTTACATCTGGGAGCTCTTTTGGATTCTCAGGTACAGAGAATTTTTCTGCCAGCAGACAACATTTCTGCAAATGGATACGCAAGTTACTTCATAGTCATTGAATGTCAATCCACTCAGCAATGCATGTCCTGGGGTCCATGGTCTCTACCTTCGACATGGTGGAGTACATTCAATTTCACTCCAGACCCCTTCAACACATGATCCTTTCCAGGTGGATGGTCAACATCATCTAATCAAGTTCCAGACAATGGTCCTCCCTCTGTAAATTCGTCTGCCCCTCTCCTGGTAGCTTCAGACATTCCACTTGGACAAGGGTCGCCCCTTCTGGATTCCGGATTGGGTGCTCCTTACCACGGATGCCAGTCTCCGTGGGTGGGGTGCTGTGACCGGCCAACACTCCTTTCAGGGCCGTTGGAATACCATTGAGAGTTGCTTACTAATCAACGTCCTGGAGCTTTGTGCTGTCTACAGAGCACTCACTCTCATGGGACATTCTCCGGGGGCAGGCCTATCCAAGTCCAGTCCGACAACACCACTGCGGTGGCCTACCTCAGTCATCAGGGAGGCACATGCAGTCTGTTGACAATGTAGAAAGTGGCATACATTCTCCGATGGGCTGAACACCATCTCCCAGCCATCTCGGTGGTATTCATCTCAGGGATCCTCAACTGGGAGGCAGACTTCCTCAGCCATCATGACATACACACCGGCAAATGTGCTCTACACCCAAAAGTCTTCCAGCTTCTGATGGACAAATGGAGCCTACTGGATGTGGACCTTGTGGCCTCACGACACAACCACAAGGTTCCCGTGTACGGGTCCAGGACAAGAGACCCTAAAGCAGCCTTTATGGACACCCTGGCAGTGAAGTGTACCTTCTGTCTGGTGTACGTCTTCCCTCGGGTCTCCCTCCTTCCCAGAGTTCTTCGCAAGTTCAAGCAAGAAGGATGCACCGTCCTGTTGATAACTCCAGCCTGGCCCTGGTGCCTTTGATTCCCCGATCTACGGAGTCTCTCCATAGACTCTCCCTTTCCACTTCCTCTGCGACCAGTCCTGTTGTCTCAGAGTCCCTTTCTGGACTTGGACCTAGCACACCTGTCTTTGATGGCATGGCTCTTGAGTCCTCACTCCTAAGGTCCAAAGGTTTCTCCCACTCTCTCTGATTCAAACCATGCTCAGGAACGAAAATCTGCCTCAGCCCGAATCTATTGCTGTGTGTGGCATGCTTACTTCCAGTGGTGTGCTGCCAGAATCTGTGTCACTCTGCTTTTTGGGGTTTCCTCTGTCCTAGCCTTTCTCCAAACTGGATTGGATCTCAGCCTCCGCCTAGCATCTCTGAAAGTGCCCTGTCAGTCTGGTTCCAGCAAGGATAGTTCCACTACCTTCCTTCAGGGTGTCCTTCATATTTGACTTCCCTTGTCCCTCTAGTGGCTCCATGGGATTTGTCATTGGTTCTCCAGGCTCTACAGGAGCCCCCGTTTGATCCTCTGGACTCAGAAGACCTCAATCGGCTCATGGCAAAAACACTTTTTCTGCTGGCTATTGCCTCTGCCTAATGAGTGTCCTGTCGCTGCCCCTTTTTGATCTTTCATCTGGACAGGTCCTCCAGTCCCGGGCCGGCTACCTCCCCAAGGTGGTGTCCAGAATCCACCTTAATGAAGAACTTGTAGTTCCATCCTTATACAATACAGTGGGGAAGGCCTCCTTGGACGTGGCCTATGCTCTTTGGATTTACGTAGATCATACCAACTCCATCAGGAAAATGGATTCCCTCTTTGTCCTCTGTGGGTTCCACAAGAGGGGCTGGCCAGCTAAGAAGCAGATTCTGGCCAGATGGCTTGGCATGACTATCTCACAGGCTTACAACAGGCTGATCTCCCTGTACCGGATACTGGGGGTCATTCTGACCCGATCGCTCGCTGCAGTTTATTGCAGCGCAGCAATGTGGTCGGAATTGCGCTGGTGCCGCAGTGCGCCAGCGCATGCTGGACAGCCGAAGGCCGTTGTTCAGTAGTGATCGCCTCTGCCTGATTGACAGGCAGAGGCGGTCGCAGGACGGGATGGGGCTGGACGGCGGCGTTAAATCTCTCTGCACATGTTACATTTGCCCCATCTGCAGTGCACATGGTTTTGCCCATTAGTGTGCTTTTTTGGTTTGCTAACAAACCTGAATAACCCCAATGTCAGGTGTAGTTTCTCTGTCTGGATTTGTAGATTTGGTGGTTGGGATGTATATGGAGACACATTTACACGTGTGGATATTAAAGACCTGGCACAATGTCCAAATTTAATTAATTGTGTGTTATTTTTGTTGGACAGTGAATTCCATATAGTTGCCAATTTCTGCCTGGTAATATTGTCATGAGCTTGCCAGACTTAGAAAGGACTACATGAAACAGAATAAAGCATTGTAATGTCACATTGTTTCATTAATTTATACCCCTTTTACACCGGCAGCATATAACACGGGTTATTGCACATGAACGTGCATAACCCGTGTTGCTGCTCGGTGTAAAAGGGCAGAGTTGGAATAATCTAGGTCGAGTGACCTGGTATTCCAACTCGGGTAGTTTGTGGGGTTGAACACGTGTTCAACCCGGCAAACTGTTCAGTGTAAACGGGAGCCGGATCGCGCGACCTGGCATCCCGTTTACACTCTATGTGCAGGCGCGCCGGGTGGCGGTTGGAGATCATGTGATCTCCAAGTGCTGCCCCCGTCGCATCACCGGCGTCACCATCGCAGCCGGGTAACACCCGTGTCAGGGCTCCCGGCTGCGACCCGCTATATTGGTCTAAAAGCGGTATTAGTGTAGTTCAGTGATATTTCCTCACATTAACCTTTCAGAGACGCATCGTGGGAATTAGAAGCCAATGCCTATAGGGAACTTCTCCAAGTTCACGAACAATGTGACGTAGACCCTTGCCTGTGTGATTCAGGACGAAATTACAGCGAGACCGGAAGGTAAAATGTTTAAATTTTGTTTGCTTTGTGCATCACTTGTCCACAACTTTTTTGTATCCGGACTATGGGGGTAATTCCAAGTTAATCGCAGTAGGAATTTTGTTAGCAGTTGGGCAAAACCATGTGCACTGCAGGGGAGGCAGTTTTAACATGTGCAGAGAGAGTTAGATTTGGGTGTGGTGTGTTCAATCTGCAATCAAATTTGCAGTGTAAAAATAAAGCAGCCAGTATTTACCCTGCACAGAAATAAAATAACCCACCCAAATCTAACTCTCTCTGCACATGTTATATCTGCCTCCCCTGCAGTGCACATGGTTTTGCCCAACTGCTAACAAAATTCCTGCTGCGATCAACTTGGAATTGCCCCCTATAGGTCTACACTAAAAAGGTCTACAGTCAATAGTTTGACCATTAATGGCAGACATGCAGGGCCGGCTCTACCATTAGGCAGCTCCCTAGGGGTGCCGGCCCCTGGAGGCAAAAAAATGAAGGATGTCTCTATATGCGACCTCCTCCTTTTACACTGAGCTGACCACTGCTGCTGGTCTAATCAGGTGCAGCCGCCGGTATCAGGCTGTACCACATAGCGCCCCAGCGCTTCCTCCGTGCCGACACATGTATCATCAAGTCATGTTAAGGCATATTGGAGGCATTTGTAATGATGGCTACCGAGGGGTGTCCCCACGGCCACCCCTCATATGCATCTCCTCCAGGCCCCTGGATCCCGACTCTCCAGCAGCAAGCAGCACCTGACTACATGTCTGTACCTGAAGCGTCACTGTAATGCTGCTGCTGCTGCCTGTATGAGGACTCCTGCTAATGACGAGTAAAAAACAAGAAAACAACTTAAGCTAATTAACCTGTGAGGGTTTCCATGAGAGCACAGACAGTACAGATCCTACAGCCCGGTTGGTGGATAGCACTTGTAACAGCATAATAGGGAAAACTCAGGTACTGGGGCACAATACAGTACAAACAGAGGGGGGGGGACACATAAAATCATACAATTAAAGGGATATAGTTGACATCACGGCAGACAGGATGCCAGCATTAAAAATACTGGTGTACTTTAGAAATTTGAGTGTTGTACCTTTTCTCTGTATATGTATAATGATGCAATTCACCACAGCCCACTTAGTGGCCACCTGCATCTCCCCTCCCCTCCTTGAGGTGGTGGTGGTGGGGAAGGGGGGTTTACAGGTTAGGGGGCGCTAGGATGAAGCCTTGCCTAGGGTGCAGGGAGACCTTGCACCGGCCCTGCAGACATGCATTAGGTCAACAGGGTTAAAAAATTGACAAGCAAAATGTAGACAGTTCAAAAGATCGACAGAGTCAAAAGGTCGACATGACAATGGTCAACACACATATGGTAGACACAAGTTTTTTTGTTTTTTTTAAATCATTTTTTAAAAAACTTTTTCATACTTTATCATCCATGTGGACTACGATTGGGAATAGTAACCTGTGCCGAGTGCAGCGGTAGCAGAGCGAGGAAGTGTGCCTGAAGCATGGCAAGTGAAGCAGTACACTAATGGGGCATGTTTATTGTAGAAAAATGACAAAACACCCCCCAAAAAAATTAAAAAAATAGTCTACCTTTTTTTTCCTACCTATTCTATGTGGACCTTTTGACCCTTTTGACTATTTGACCATGTTGACCTTTTCTACTGTCTACCTATTCTATGTCGACCTTTTGACCCTGTCGACCTAATACATTTCTACCATTAGTTGTAGACCTATTGACTGTAGACCTCTTTTGTTTAGATTTAATAATCTACACCCAAGCCTTATTTATCAAAGTCCACCTCTGTGCTTTTGCCAGCAGTAGCCCCTGCCATTATAAGGGTTCACTTGCTGTTTCTATGTAATTAATGGGGCTAAGACTCTTCATAAATAAGCCCCTAAATTTGTTAACAATGGCCCCAAGGGTCTACTGTAGGGCTCAGGGAACTTTTTTACCTTTTTCCCCAAAAATATTTTTAGATATGCCGATGTTACCCCCTTGATTTGAAAGGAAGGAAATCATATATTATTGTGCATAAATATTGGTTATCACTGTTTATATGGCATTTCTGAGATACTGTGTGTGTGTATATATATATATATATATATATATATATATATATATAAAATTAATTTTTATTTTAGACAATTATTTTTTGGCAATGAATGGTTTAATTAACACTTTCTCCCCAAAACACCAGAATGAATGTAAGAAAGATGAATGAGGGGGTAAGGGGGGGGGGGGGGGGTGACACAACTTTTAGGACCACTGTCTAATCCTGCGGAACTCTGTCAGCGGTCAGCCACAGAACACTTCAAGTTCTGCGTGCGGGTTGGCAGGCCACGGGCGGGGGGACAGGACAGCGCAGGATGGGCGGGCGTGAGGGAGCACAGTGTGACATCAGCACGCCACACCCCGGCCAGGAACACAGCACAGGGTGGCCAGGAATACAGCGCAGGGCGGGCAGGAGGAAGCGCGGTGTGACGTCAGCACGTCACATCGCGAGCTGGCCGGTGCTGGCCGAGGCTGTGTCTCGGCAGCGCGACCGTCCATTACCCACAGGAATTTCATTTTTACAATGATGTAATTTACCCGTGTTCCCTGACCGCTGGTCTACTGGGTCCCTTGCTTAGGTTTATAGGTTCAACTTTAAGGAAGATATTTATGTTAAGTTTTTCCTCTTTCAGTCAGTGGTTTCTAATACGCTGCAACTGCTGTGGGTCATCGGGGACACACCTGGCTTGTTCAGCATTGTCAACAGCTGATTGCACCTGGACTTGTGGAGATTGCTCACCCATCCTTGATAAACCTAATGCTGAAGAAGGTAAGTATTTTCCCAGGATATTTACTGTAATATATAAAATCAATTTTAAATGAACCCATTTTGTGATGGTAGGTAGTATTGGTGTCTAACATCATAATTTATATTTTACTAAACAGGTAGAATGAGACATTACTCAAAACTGTTAAGTTAAAATTATTTTAAGTAGCATGAAAAGACATTTATTAACCACTTGCCTGATGTGGTCACATCAGATGAGATCACACCAGGCTGGGCTATCCCTGACATGGCTGCATCTGATGCGACCAGTCAGAAAGCTGCTGGAAGATAGTCTACTAGCAGCTGCCAATCTCAGAATTTAGAATAAAGCTAGGACACATCCCCCTTTCCCAACTATAAATAAGTGCAACATCACACATGTTGCACTTATTTATAGTTACACAATAAGTGCACATCCCCCTTTCTCTAACGTCCTAGAGGATGCTGGGGACTCCGTAAGGACCATGGGGATAGACGGGCTCCGCAGGAGACATGGGCACTTTAAGAAAGAATTTAGTTCCTGGTGTGCACTGGCTCCTCCCTCTATGCCCCTCCTCCAGACCTCAGTTTGATACTGTACCCAGAGGAGCTGGGTGCTTTTCAGTGAGCTCTCCTGAGTTTACTGATAGAAAGTATTTTGTTAGGTTTTTTATTTTCAGGGAGCTCTGCTGGCAACAGACTCCCTGCATCGTGGGACTGAGGGGAGGGAAGCAGCCCTACTCTCTGAAGCTAGGTCCTGCTTCTTAGGCTACTGGACACCATTAGCTCCAGAGGGATTGGTATACAGGATCTCACCCTCGCCGTCCGTCCCAGAGCCGCGCCGCCATCCCCCTCGCAGAGCCGGAAGAAAGAAGCCGGGTGAGTATGAGAAGAAAAGAAGACTTCAGAGGCGGCAGAAGACTTCATGATCTTCACTAGAGGTAACGCACAGCACTGCAGCTGTGCGCCATTGCTCCACACACCTCACATACTCCGGTCACTGTAAGGGTGCAGGGGGGGGGGGGGGGCGCCCTGGGCAGCATTTGGGACCTCATATTGGCAAAAAGAACACATATATACAGCTGGGCACTGTATATATGTATGAGCCCTACACAAAATTACTGTTTAAGTGGGACAGAAGCCCGCCGCCGAGGGGGCGGGGCTTCTCCCTCAGCACTCACCAGCGCCATTTTTTCTCCACAGCACTGCTGAGAGGAAGCTCCCCGGGCTCTCCCCTGCTGATACACGGTAGAAGAGGGTTGAAAAGAGAGGGGGGGAGCACATAATTAGGCTCAAAAACTATAACATACAGCACCTACCTGGTTAACATTAAGTTACTGTGTTATTCCTGGGATATTATAGCGCTGGGGTGTGTGCTGGCATACTCTCTCTCTGTCTCTCCAAAGGGCCTGGTGGGGGAACTGTCTTCAGAAAGGACATTCCCTGTGTGTGTGGTGTGTCGGTACGCTTGTGTCGACATGTCTGATGAGGAAGGCTATGTGGGAGAGGAGCGGGAGCAAATGAATGTGGTGTCTCCGCCGACGGCGCCGACACCTGATTGGAGGGATATGTGGAAGGTTTTAAATGATAATGTTAATTCCTTGCATAAAAGATTTGACAAGGCTGATGCATTGGGGCAGTCAGGGTCTCAACTAGTGATGAGTGGGTTCGGTTCCTCGGAAACCAAACCCCCCCCGAACTTCACCCATTTTACACGGTTCCGAGGCATACTCGGATTCTCCCGTATGGCTCGGTTAAACCGAGCGCGCCCGAACGTCATCATCCCGCTGTCGGATTCTCGCGAGATTCGGATTCTATATAAGCAGCCGCGCTTCGCCGCCATTTTCACTCGTGCATTGGAAATGTTAGGGAGAGGACGTGGCTGGCGTCCTCTCCGTTTGTGCTTATTGTTTAATTGTGGGGACTGGAGAGCAGCTGTATTATATAGGAGGAGTACAGTGCAGAGTTTTGCTGATCAGTGACCACCAGTTTTATCCGTTCTCTGCCTGAAAAACGCTTCATATCTGTGCTCAGTGTGCTGCATATATCTGTGCTCACACTGCTTTATTGTGGGGACTGGGGACCAGCAGTATTATATAGGAGGAGTACAGTGCAGAGTTTTGCTGACCAGTGACCACCAGTATACGTTGTCTGCCTGAAAAACGCTCCATATCTGTGCTCAGTGTGCTGCATATATCCAGGGCCGGCTCCAGGCCTACTAGCACCCTGAGCGAGAAAATGTAAAAGCGCCCCCCCCCCCCCATGCGCGCGCCGAAGGCGCGCGCGCGTTCCCGGAAAAGTGGGTGTGGCCTCTGGAAAAGTGGGCGTGGCATCGTAACTTCATATCATCAAACTATAAACATATTTTCACACAATTAGCAGCCTTACACATAGCCACAGTAGTGTTCCTTACACACAATGTCTCCAGTATAGTGCCAGATACACATAATGTGCAGTGCCAGCTACACATGACATGCAGCGCAGCAGTGCCAGCTACACATGACATGCCCCGCAGCAGTGCCAGCTACACATGACATGCCCCGCAGCAGTGCCAGCTACACATGACATGCCCCGCAGCAGTGCCAGCTACACATGACATGCCCCGCAGCAGTGCCAGCTACACATGACATGCCCCGCAGCAGTGCCAGCTACACATGACATGCCCCGCAGCAGTGCCAGCTACACATGATAGTGTTCACTTTTTAGGGCATGGTGCTGATCACAGGGAGGGCACATTTTTAAGTTAGGAGGGCAAAATGATGTACATACTGCTTGTTGTTCTCATACCTATATGTCAAAGCATGGACAGTGCGCGCCGAAGGCGCGCAGCAAAAATTAAGGGGAGTTACTTCGTGGGGAAGGTACGTGGCCACATAATAGTGGCAATTTGCATTACACCACACAGTAGTGCAGCTAATACACACTGCACCAGGTAGAACCTCCTATACACTTTGCGCCAGGCACAGCACTGAGACACATTGCCTAGCCACAGACGCCTAGCGGGAACACTACATGACATGCTCCCCAGCAGTGCCAGCTACACGTGACATGCCCCCCAGCAGTGCCAGCTACACGCGACATGCTCCCCAGCAGTGCCAGCTACACGCGACATGCTCCCCAGCAGTGCCAGCTACACGCGACATGCTCCCCAGCAGTGCCAGCTACACGCGACATGCTCCCCAGCAGTGCCAGCTACACGCGACATGCTCCCCAGCAGTGCCAGCTACACGCGACATGCTCCCCAGCAGTGCCAGCTACACGTGACATGCCCCCCCCAGCAGTGCCAGCTACACGTGACATGCCCCCCAGCAGTGCCAGCTACATAAATGGCCACACAGTGCCAGATATGCACCCACAGTGCCATATATAAAAATGCCCCCACAGTGCCAGATATGCCCCCAAAGGGCCAGATACATAAATGCCCCCAGTGCCAGATACATAAATGCCCACACATTGCCAGATGCATAAATGCCCCCAGTGCCAGATGCATAAGTGCCCACACAGTGCCAGATGCATTATTGCCCCTCACAGTGTCAGATACATTAATGCCCCCAGTGCCAGATATGCCCCCACAGTGCCAGATACATTAATGCCCCCAGTGCCAGATATGTCCCCACAGTACCAGATAAATAAATGCCCCCCACAGTGCCAGATAAATAAATGCCCCCAGTGCCAGATAAATAAGTGCCCCCACAGTGCAGATATACCCCCACAGTGCCAGATACATAAATACCCCCACAGTGCCGATATGCCCTCCCAGTGCCAGATACAGAAATGCCCCCACAGTGCCAGATACATACATGCCCCCACAGTGCAGATACATAAATGCCCCCACAGCGCAGATATGCCCCCACAGTGCCAGAAATGCCCCCACAGTGCCAGATAAATGCCCCCACAGTGCCAGATAAATAAATGCCCCCAGTGCCAGATAAATAAGTGCCCCCACAGTGCCAGATAAATAAATGCCCCCAGTGCCAGATAAATGAATGCCCCCCAGTGCCAGATAAATAAGTGCCCCCACAGTGCAGATATACCCCCACAGTGCCAGATACATAAATACCCCCACAGTGCCGATATGCCCCCCCAGTGCCAGATAAATAAATGCCCCCACAGTGCCAGATAAATAAATGCCCCCAGTGCCAGATAAATAAATGCCCCCAGTGCCAGATAAATAAGTGCCCCCACAGTGCAGATATACCCCCCCAGTGCCAGATACAGAAATGCCCCCACAGTGCCAGATACATACATGCCCCCACAGTGCCAGATACAGTAATGCCCCCTCACAGTGCACAGATAAATGTCCCCCCCCCCCCCACAGTGCCAGATAAATGAATGCCCCCCAGTGCCCCCACAGTGCCAGATAAATGCCCCCCACAGTGCCACATGTGCCCCCAGTACCTGCTGTGCCGAGGCCGAGGGAGGGTGAGTGCTGCTGTGCTGCCGAGGGAGGGTGAGTGCTGCTGTGCGCGCCCGCTGTCTGTGCGGCGCCGGTGTCTGACATCAGACGCCGGCGCCGCATAGCGCACAGTGCCAGCCGGGACTCGGAGGACAGCAGGGGAGATCAGGGCCGGCTCCAGGCTCCGACATGGCGGCGCCAGCGCACGGCGCCCATTAAGGGTGGCGCCCTGCGCGGCCGCTCGAGTCGAACATGCCTCGAGCCGGCCCTGCATATATCTGTGCTCACACTGCTTTATTGTGGGTACTGGGGACCACCAGTATATTATATAGGAGGAGTACAGTGCAGAGTTTTGCTGACCAGTGACCACCAGTATACGTTGTCTGCCTGAAAACGCTCCATATCTGTGCTCAGTGTGCTGCATATATCTGTGCTTACACTGCTTTATTGTGGGTACTGGGGACCACCAGTATATTATATAGGAGGAGTACAGTGCAGAGTTTTGCTGACCAGTGACCACCAGTATACGTTGTCTGCCTGAAAACGCTCCATATCTGTGCTCAGTGTGCTGCATATATCTGTGCTCACACTGCTTTATTGTGGGTACTGGGGACCACCAGTATATTATATAGGAGGAGTACAGTGCAGAGTTTTGCTGACCAGTGACCACCAGTATACGTTGTCTGCCTGAAAAACGCTCCATATCTGTGCTCAGTGTGCTGCATATATCTGTGCTCACACTGCTTTATTGTGGGGACTGGGGACCACCAGTATATTATATAGGAGGAGTACAGTGCAGAGTTTTGCTGACCAGTGACCACCAGTATATATAGCAGTACGGTACAGTAGTCCACTGCTCTACCTACCTCTGTGTCGTCAAGTATACTATCCATCTAGATTCTATACCTGTGGTGCATTTTAGTTTTGCAGTTTGCTGACAGTGACCACCAGTATATATAGCAGTACGGTACGGAAGGCCACTGCTCTACCTACCTCTGTGTCGTCAAGTATACTATCCATCTAGATTCTATACCTGTGGTGCATTTTAGTTTTGCAGTTTGCTGACAGTGACCACCAGTATATTTAGCAGTACGGTACGGAAGGCCACTGCTCTACCTACCTCTGTGTCGTCAAGTATACTATCCATCCATACAGAAAAAATATATATAAAGGAGTGCGCTATCAACGGCAGCCTGTATTGGGAAGGTCAATTCCCTGGGTAATTACAAAAATGAAAAGAGGTGTGTATACTGGCGCCGGCTGTAAGTCAAATAATAGACATAATACAAATAGAAATATAAAATATATAACCACTATTTTATTTGAACAATCTTAACAGATGTTAACTATTAAAATATTGTAGCAATTGCTAAGAATAGTAGATAAAAGATTGAGATTATAAGGTACCACTGGTTATGTCCTTTAAGGTGAGATGTCCCAAATTTCTGACTAGGACTCTATTCCACTTAAGTTCACAAGTTCAATTGGTGAAATATATTGTTACCAGACTTGCTTCCGGAAAAAGGTCCCCCTAGGAATCTCATACATGAAGATCCAAATTGGCAAACAGGGATATTGTCACACGCCAGAGGCGGCGTTCGCCGCGCTTACCCCTGCGTGCCTGCTGGTCTGTGTTGCGGCCTCCGTCTTCGGTGGGCCACGGGTTCCGGCGTCTGGCTGGCGCGGCTCCCGGCGGTTCTCCAGGGCAGGGGCGCCGCCATGACACCCGGCATCACGTGGGCGGGGAGCAGGTGACGTCATCAGACTGTTCCGTCAATCCAGCGGTGGCGGGAGATTCAAAGTCAGACGCGGACAGAGCCTCGGCGCCTGAGTATCGTCTTTCCCTTGAGGTGGATGCCAGCGCTCTTGTTCCCTGCAAGAATCTCTGAAGTTGTACTCCAGTGTCTCCGGCATTTCCAGGTGCCAGTTCGCTGCATTGGTTCCAGCGTTCCCAGCGGCTGGTGTGTCTCTCTGCGGTCCTGTCACCAGTGCTCCTAGGAATCAGCGTCACAGTCACCGTTAACAAGTTCTTCAAATCATCAGCGTCACAGTCATCGTTCACAAGTTCTACAAAGCATCAGCGTCACAGTCACCGTTCACAAGTTCTACAAAGCATCAGTATCACAGACTCCGTTCTCAAGTTCTACACATCATCAGCGTCTTAAACCACTGCACTTCAGTTCTTCAAATCATCAGCGTCTCAGTCACCGTTCTCAAGTTCTACACATCATCAGCGTCTTAAACCACTGCACTTCAGTTCTTCAAATCATCAGCATCTCAGTCACCATTTTCAAGTTCTACAAATCATCAGCGTCTTAAACCACTGCACTTAAGTTCTTCAAATCACCAGCGTCTTAATCTCCGTTCTCAAGTTCTTTTAGTCATCTGTGCCTTTAACCACCGTTCACAAGTTTCCCAACTCATCAGTTTCTTTTCACAATTTCTTCAGTCACCAGTATCTCTGACATTGCTCACAAACCCTTCAATGTTTCTGGACATTCCCTCATAAGTTCCCTTTATGCTATATGACTTTTGAGTTGTCTTTTCCCTGCAATAAAGCTCTTCAATATTTCACCAAACCTTACTGTCAGAGTCCTGTATGAGGAAATCCTATATCAGATCACCCCTGTTCCGGTTCCTCTTCCCAACCATCGGAAGAATCCCCGAGTTCACAACACACTCAATCTAGGTCAGTGACAGATATATCCGGGTCTGTAAGTGACTTGTGCTGGGATTTTATCCGGTGGATGCAAAAGAGTCCATACCGTCAGAGTTGTTGTTGGAGAAACACCTTGTGGTCCTTAAATAGATAGCTCAACGCGTTTCACTGGTCTTGTAACTGCCAGCTTCCTCAGGAGCATGAAACTAGTGTATTACCAGTGCCCTTTATATACCCTTACAATTAAGGAATAACACAAAACATTTGTTGTCTCCATTCTAATACATTAACTAATATTGCACATAACTCAATTTAAAACGCAGCAGAAAACAATCATTCATAAGCCTCAATGGAACAGTATATTTATTTAAAAAAACGAGGTTAGGAAATACTAAAAAACACTGAAAGTATTTACTTGAATTAATGTCATGTGATCGATTCCGATCACATAACCATTTTCAGCCAAAGAACACTGTCTGTGGAGTGTTCGTAAGTTCCCGCCCGTGGGCACGTGACCTCCTCCGATCACGTGATACCAGGGGCTTGCCGGGTCTCTTCCTTGCGGTCCACGGACCCGGAAGTAGCGGTGCGCTGGATGGAGCGCATTATGCACGGAGAGAGAGTGGGCGCTGCGTTCCATTCTCAAAAGAAACCAGCGCAGACACTTAGGGGTATATTTACTAAGGTCCCGATTTTGACCGAGATGCCGTTTTTTCTGCAAAGTGTCATCTCGGTAATTTACTAAACTCAAATCACGGCAGTGATGAGGGCATTCGTAATTTTTTGGAAGTCCAAGAAAAAAATTACGAATGAATACACCATCGGTCAAAACGCGGCTGTTTAAGTATGAATCTCGGTAATTTACTAAGAAGTGCAAAGCAAAAAAAAAAAAAACACTGCCGTGAAAAATTACAACTCGTAAAAAAGTGCTAAAAAAAACCAGACCTGCTTTTTTTCCCCGTGATTGGATAGGCATGCACGGATCCATGAGATCCGTGCATGTATATCAGTGGGAAGGGGTGGGAAAGTGGTTATTTTCGGGAAAAAAAATGCGTGGGGTCCCCCCTCCTAAGCATAACCAGCCTCGGGCTCTTTGAGCCGACCCTGGTTGCAGAAATATGGGGGAAAAACTGACAGGGGTTCCCCCATATTTAAGCAACCAGCATCGGGCTCTGCGCCTGGTCCTGGTTCCAAAAATACGGGGGACAAAAAGAGTAGGGGTCCCCCGTATTTCTAAAACCAGCACCGGGCTCCACTAGCTGGACAGATAATGCCACAGCCGGGGGTCACTTTTATATAGTGCCCTGCGGCCGTGGCATCAAAAATCCAACTAGTCACCCCTGGCCGGGGTACCCTGGGGGAGTGGGGACCCCTTCAATCTGCGGATGGGGGGCTGATAGCCTTTTGTGAAAATGAAAAGATATTGTTTTTAGTAGCAGTACTACAAGGCCCAGCAAGCCTCCCCCGCATGCTGGTACTTGGAGAACCACAAGTACCAGTAACCAATGGTGGGAACTTTCTGCTCAGCGGTGAGGTCACTTTCGGTCAACCGCAGGGCAGAAAGTTCCCACCATTGGTTACAATGGAGCGCATAGGCGCTACATTGTAACACTGCCGCGTGCCGCCTGTCAGTCAGTACAGGAGCACACAGCCGATCAGGAGGGTGCTACAACGTGGCGCTCCCTGATTGGCTGAAGAAACCCACTTAGACAGAAGTCAGAGTGGGTTTCTGGCAGTCGGGGAAAGGGGACCCATGTGCAAACATGGGTCCCCTTTCAGTGCGTGGCTCGGGTGTCCGTTTTTTTATTTTATTCAAGTACGTGGATTACAAATGGATGCTACGAGGAGCCTGGGACCCTGGAGCTGGTGAGTATAATTTATTCAACAGGTACCCCTTGGATTCTACTGGAGAAGAGGACCGACCTGCGTGGGGCCATAGGTAAGTATGTTTGTATGTTTGTGTGGATGTATGTAATAAATCTTTACTTTCAAGGTGTGTGTGTCTTATCTTTTTTTGGGTATTTTTTTAGTAGTAGTACTACAGGTACCAGCGGGCCCGTTTTTCCGCCGCATGCTGGTACTTGTGGTTATCCAAGTACCAGCATGCGGGGGAGGCTTGCTGGGCCTTGTAGTACTGCTACTAAAAACAATATCTTTTCATTTTCACAAAAGGCTATCAGCCCCCCATCCGCAGCCAATTGGATGGGGGGGACAGCCTCGGGCTTCACCCCTGGCCCTTGGGTGGCTGGGGGGGGGGGGGCCTTGATTGAATGGGTCCCCACTCCCCCAGGGTACCCCGGCCAGGGGTGACTAGTTGGATTTTTGATGCCACGGCCGCAGGGCACTATATAAAAGTGACCCTCGGCTGTGGCATTATCTGTCCAGCTAGTGGAGCCCGGTGCTGGTTTTAGAAATACGGGGGACCCCTACTCTTTTTGTCCCCCGTTTTTTTGGAACCAGGACCAGGCGCAGAGCCCGATGCTGGTTGCTTAAATATGGGGGAACCCCTGTCATTTCCCCCCCCATATTTCTGCAACCAGGGTCGGCACAAAGAGCCCGAGGCTGGTTATGCTTAGGAGGGGGGACCCCACGCATTTTTTTTCTCCGTTTTATAGTGTTTATTTAAAAAAAAAAAAAAATGAACCCCAGCACGGATCACACAGATCCGGCTGAGATTCATTTTGAAAAAGTCGGCAGTGTTTTGCTAATCACTGCCGTATAAAAGGTAAAAAAAACACGAATGACATCGACATCGAAACAAATGAAAAATCCGAATACGACAGCTTAGTAAATTAGTCGTAATAAATTCAAAAAGTTGCAGTTTTACACTTTCGATGTCATTCGTGATTGAACTTTGACCTTTTTCCGAAAATTACGAATGTTAGTAAATATACCCCTTAGTATCTTTAAGGGGAGATGTTCAATATATACAGAAAGGGGGGAGGAGGAGGGGATAAGATATAAAGAAAGGCTATTTAGCCTACAAATAAAGGATATAATTTCTAACACACGAATATTACTAATGATCACAGGCACAGTTGTTACAAACATTGTACTATCAGTGTATCTCAAATACAATAAAGTTGGATCCATACAGTATAGTTAAATCTAATAAATAATATAAATACTAAAAACTCCAAACACATAAGTTAGCCGATGGTCAAATCTAACCTGTAATTATCATATTTATAAAACAATTTCTATAGATATCATTCATTAATAATGCACCATATTTAATTTCTAATATTAACATACAGTATGGATCAATTTTCCATTTTATAGTTATAGAATTTAATAACATTATTAACCGGAAAAAGAAGGTATGAATACTTAATTTTGCGTTTAACATTTCATGATTATATATCCCAAAGTTTAAGGGAATGTGAGTACCTAATATAATACAATAAGCTGGAGGGGAGACAGGAGGAACTCGGAGGCCCGGAAGAAAGAGCCAAATTGAATCTATAACATATGTGTATGAATGCACGTAAGGCATGCGTGGCCCACATCAGTGAGAACACCCGCCCTCGTGCAGACACACCCACAATGAACTAGTCCTACTAGGAATTCAGGAATAGAAAATACTATCCATCCATACCTGTGGTGCATTTCAGTTGTGCGCAGTATATATAGTAGTAGGCCATTGCTATTGATACTGGCATATAATTCCACACATTAAAAAATGGAGAACAAAAATGTGGAGGTTAAAATAGGGAAAGATCAAGATCCACTTCCACCTCGTGCTGAAGCTGCTGCCACTAGTCATGGTCGAGACGATGAAATGCCATCAACGTCATCTGCCAAGGCCGATGCCCAATGTCATAGTAGAGAGCATGTAAAATCAAAAAAACAAAAGTTCAGTTAAATGATAGAGATGAGCGGGTTCGGTTTCTCTGAATCCGAACCCGCCAGAACTTCATGGTTTTTTTCACGGGTCCGAGCAGACTCGGATCTTCCCGCCTTGCTCGGTTAACCCGAGCGCGCCCGAACGTCATCATGACGCTGTCGGATTCTCGCGAGGCTCGGATTCTATCGCGAGACTCGGATTCTATATAAGGAGCCGCGCGTCGCCGCCATTTTCACACGTGCATTGAGATTGATAGGGAGAGGACGTGGCTGGCGTCCTCTCCATTTAGATTATAAGAGACTGAGAGAGATTTACTGGAGCTGACTAGGAGGAGTACTGTTACTGTAGAAGTGTAGAGACTGAGTGGAGAGAGTTTACTAGTGAGGACAGTGCAGTTTACTTTATAATCCGTTCTCTGCCTGAAAAAAGCGATACACAGCACACAGTGACTCAGTCACATACCATATCTGTGTGCACTGCTCAGGCTCAGGCCAGTGTGCTGCATCATCTATTATCTATATATAATATTATATATATCTGTCTGACTGCTCAGCTCACACAGCTTATAATTGTGGGGGAGACTGGGGAGCACTACTGCAGTGCCAGTTATAGGTTATAGCAGGAGCCAGGAGTACATAATATATTATATAGTGAGTGACCACCAGACACACAGTGCAGTTTATTTAATATATCCGTTCTCTGCCTGAAAAAAGCGATACACACAGTGACTCAGTCAGTCACATACCATATCTGTGTGCACTGCTCAGGCTCAGGCCAGTGTGCTGCATCATCTATTATCTATATATAATATTATATATATCTGTCTGACTGCTCAGCTCACACAGCTTATAATTGTGGGGGAGACTGGGGAGCACTACTGCAGTGCCAGTTATAGGTTATAGCAGGAGCCAGGAGTACATAATATATTATATAGTGAGTGACCACCAGACACACAGTGCAGTTTATTTAATATATCCGTTCTCTGCCTGAAAAAAGCGATACACACAGTGACTCAGTCAGTCACATACCATATCTGTGTGCACTGCTCAGGCTCAGGCCAGTGTGCTGCATCATCTATTATCTATATATAATATTATATATATCTGTCTGACTGCTCAGCTCACACAGCTTATAATTGTGGGGGAGACTGGGGAGCACTACTGCAGTGCCAGTTATAGGTTATAGCAGGAGCCAGGAGTACATAATATATTATATAGTGAGTGACCACCAGACACACAGTGCAGTTTATTTAATATATCCGTTCTCTGCCTGAAAAAAGCGATACACACAGTGACTCAGTCAGTCACATACCATATCTGTGTGCACTGCTCAGGCTCAGGCCAGTGTGCTGCATCATCTATATATATTATATATCTGTCTGACTGCTCAGCTCACACAGCTTATAATTGTGGGGGAGACTGGGGAGCACTACTGCAGTGCCAGTTATAGGCTATAGCAGGAGCCAGGAGTACATATTATATTAAAATTAAACAGTGCACACTTTTGCTGCAGGAGTGCCACTGCCAGTGTGACTGACCAGTGACCTGACCACACTGACCACCAGTATAGTTAGTAGTATACTTATATTGTGATTGCCTGAAAAAGTTAAACACTCGTCGTGTGACTTCACTTGTGTGTTTTTTTTTTTTTTATTCTATAAAAATAAAACTCATTCTGCTGACAGACAGTGTCCAGCAGGTCCGTCATTATATAATATATAATATATACCTGTCCGGCTGCAGTAGTGATATATATATATTTTTTATATCATTTATCATCCAGTCGCAGCAGACACAGTACGGTAGTTCACGGCTGTGGCTACCTCTGTGTCTCTGCACTCGGCAGGCAGTCCGTCCATAATTGTAATACCACCTAACCGTGGATTTTTTTCATTCTTCTTTATACATACATAGTTACATAGACATCTTCTCTTTATCAACCAGTCTATATTAGCTGCAGACACAGTACAGTACGGTAGTTCACGGCTGTGGCTACCTCTGTGTCTGCACTCGGCAGGCAGTCCGTCCATAATTGTATACCACCTAACCGTGGTTTTTTTTCATTCTTCTTTATACATACATAGTTACATAGACATCTTCTCTTTATCAACCAGTCTATATTAGCTGCAGACACAGTACAGTACGGTAGTTCACGGCTGTGGCTACCTCTGTGTCTGCACTCGGCAGGCAGTCCGTCCATAATTGTATACCACCTAACCGTGGATTTTTTTCAGTCTTCTTTATACATACATAGTTACATAGACATCTTCTCTTTATCAACCAGTCTATATTAGCTGCAGACACAGTACAGTACGGTAGTTCACGGCTGTGGCTACCTCTGTGTCTGCACTCGGCAGGCAGTCCATAATTGTATACTAGTATCCATCTCCATTGTTTACCTGAGGTGCCTTTTAGTTGTGCCTATTAAAATATGGAGAACAAAAATGTTGAGGTTCCAAAATTAGGGAAAGATCAAGATCCACTTCCACCTCGTGCTGAAGCTGCTGCCACTAGTCATGGCCGAGACGATGAAATGCCAGCAACGTCGTCTGCCAAGGCCGATGCCCAATGTCATAGTACAGAGCATGTCAAATCCAAAACACCAAATATCAGAAAAAAAAGGACTCCAAAACCTAAAATAAAATTGTCGGAGGAGAAGCGTAAACTTGCCAATATGCCATTTACCACACGGAGTGGCAAGGAACGGCTGAGGCCCTGGCCTATGTTCATGGCTAGTGGTTCAGCTTCACATGAGGATGGAAGCACTCAGCCTCTCGCTAGAAAAATGAAAAGACTCAAGCTGGCAAAAGCAGCACAGCAAAGAACTGTGCATTCTTCGAAATCCCAAATCCACAAGGAGAGTCCAATTGTGTCGGTTGCGATGCCTGACCTTCCCAACACTGGACGTGAAGAGCATGCGCCTTCCACCATTTGCACGCCCCCTGCAAGTGCTGGAAGGAGCACCCGCAGTCCAGTTCCTGATAGTCAGATTGAAGATGTCAGTGTTGAAGTACACCAGGATGAGGAGGATATGGGTGTTGCTGGCGCTGGGGAGGAAATTGACCAGGAGGATTCTGATGGTGAGGTGGTTTGTTTAAGTCAGGCACCCGGGGAGACACCTGTTGTCCGTGGGAGGAATATGGCCGTTGACATGCCAGGTGAAAATACCAAAAAAATCAGCTCTTCGGTGTGGAGGTATTTCACCAGAAATGCGGACAACAGGTGTCAAGCCGTGTGTTCCCTTTGTCAAGCTGTAATAAGTAGGGGTAAGGACGTTAACCACCTCGGAACATCCTCCCTTATATGTCACCTGCAGCGCATTCATAATAAGTCAGTGACAAGTTCAAAAACTTTGGGTGACAGCGGAAGCAGTCCACTGACCAGTAAATCCCTTCCTCTTGTAACCAAGCTCACGCAAACCACCCCACCAACTCCCTCAGTGTCAATTTCCTCCTTCCCCAGGAATGCCAATAGTCCTGCAGGCCATGTCACTGGCAATTCTGACGAGTCCTCTCCTGCCTGGGATTCCTCCGATGCATCCTTGCGTGTAACGCCTACTGCTGCTGGCGCTGCTGTTGTTGCCGCTGGGAGTCGATGGTCATCCCAGAGGGGAAGTCGTAAGCCCACTTGTACTACTTCCAGTAAGCAATTGACTGTTCAACAGTCCTTTGCGAGGAAGATGAAATATCACAGCAGTCATCCTACTGCAAAGCGGATAACTGAGGCCTTGACAACTATGTTGGTGTTAGACGTGCGTCCGGTATCCGCCGTTAGTTCACAGGGAACTAGACAATTTATTGAGGCAGTGTGCCCCCGTTACCAAATACCATCTAGGTTCCACTTCTCTAGGCAGGCGATACCGAGAATGTACACGGACGTCAGAAAAAGACTCACCAGTGTCCTAAAAAATGCAGTTGTACCCAATGTCCACTTAACCACGGACATGTGGACAAGTGGAGCAGGGCAGGGTCAGGACTATATGACTGTGACAGCCCACTGGGTAGATGTATGGACTCCCGCCGCAAGAACAGCAGCGGCGGCACCAGTAGCAGCATCTCGCAAACGCCAACTCTTTCCTAGGCAGGCTACGCTTTGTATCACCGCTTTCCAGAATACGCACACAGCTGAAAACCTCTTACGGCAACTGAGGAAGATCATCGCGGAATGGCTTACCCCAATTGGACTCTCCTGTGGATTTGTGGCATCGGACAACGCCAGCAATATTGTGTGTGCATTAAATATGGGCAAATTCCAGCACGTCCCATGTTTTGCACATACCTTGAATTTGGTGGTGCAGAATTTTTTAAAAAACGACAGGGGCGTGCAAGAGATGCTGTCGGTGGCCAGAAGAATTGCGGGACACTTTCGGCGTACAGGCACCACGTACAGAAGACTGGAGCACCACCAAAAACTACTGAACCTGCCCTGCCATCATCTGAAGCAAGAAGTGGTAACGAGGTGGAATTCAACCCTCTATATGCTTCAGAGGTTGGAGGAGCAGCAAAAGGCCATTCAAGCCTATACAATTGAGCACGATATAGGAGGTGGAATGCACCTGTCTCAAGTGCAGTGGAGAATGATTTCAACGTTGTGCAAGGTTCTGATGCCCTTTGAACTTGCCACACGTGAAGTCAGTTCAGACACTGCCAGCCTGAGTCAGGTCATTCCCCTCATCAGGCTTTTGCAGAAGAAGCTGGAGGCATTGAAGAAGGAGCTAAAAGGGAGCGATTCCGCTAGGCATGTGGGACTTGTGGATGCAGCCCTTAATTCGCTTAACAAGGATTCACGGGTGGTCAATCTGTTGAAATCAGAGCACTACATTTTGGCCACCGTGCTCGATCCTAGATTTAAAGCCTACCTTGGATCTCTCTTTCCGGCAGACACAAGTCTGCTGGGGTTGAAAGACCTGCTGGTGACAAAATTGTCAAGTCAAGCGGAACGCGACCTGTCAACATCTCCTCCTTCACATTCTCCCGCAACTGGGGGTGCGAGGAAAAGGCTCAGAATTCCGAGCCCACCCGCTGGCGGTGATGCAGGGCAGTCTGGAGCGACTGCTGATGCTGACATCTGGTCCGGACTGAAGGACCTGACAACGATTACGGACATGTCGTCTACTGTCACTGCATATGATTCTCTCAACATTGATAGAATGGTGGAGGATTATATGAGTGACCGCATCCAAGTAGGCACGTCACACAGTCCGTACTTATACTGGCAGGAAAAAGAGGCAATTTGGAGGCCCTTGCACAAACTGGCTTTATTCTACCTAAGTTGCCCTCCCACAAGTGTGTACTCCGAAAGAGTGTTTAGTGCCGCCGCTCACCTTGTCAGCAATCGGCGTACGAGGTTACATCCAGAAAATGTGGAGAAGATGATGTTCATTAAAATGAATTATAATCAATTCCTCCGCGGAGACATTGACCAGCAGCAATTGCCTCCACAAAGTACACAGGGAGCTGAGATGGTGGATTCCAGTGGGGACGAATTGATAATCTGTGAGGAGGGGGATGTACACGGTGATATATCGGAGGGTGAAGATGAGGTGGACATCTTGCCTCTGTAGAGCCAGTTTGTGCAAGGAGAGATTAATTGCTTCTTTTTTGGGGGGGGTCCAAACCAACCCGTCATATCAGTCACAGTCGTGTGGCAGACCCTGTCACTGAAATGATGGGTTGGTTAAAGTGTGCATGTCCTGTTTTGTTTATACAACATAAGGGTGGGTGGGAGGGCCCAAGGACAATTCCATCTTGCACCTCTTTTTTCTTTTCTTTTTCTTTGCATCATGTGCTGATTGGGGAGGGTTTTTTGGAAGGGACATCCTGCGTGACACTGCAGTGCCACTCCTAGATGGGCCCGGTGTTTGTGTCGGCCACTAGGGTCGCTAATCTTACTCACACAGTCAGCTACCTCATTGCGCCTCTTTTTTTCTTTGCGTCATGTGCTGTTTGGGGAGGGTTTTTTGGAAGGGACATCCTGCGTGACACTGCAGTGCCACTCCTAGATGGGCCCGGTGTTTGTGTCGGCCACTAGGGTCGCTAATCTTACTCACACAGCTACCTCATTGCGCCTCTTTTTTTCTTTGCGTCATGTGCTGTTTGGGGAGGGTTTTTTGGAAGGGACATCCTGCGTGACACTGCAGTGCCACTCCTAGATGGGCCCGGTGTTTGTGTCGGCCACTAGGGTCGCTAATCTTACTCACACAGCTACCTCATTGCGCCTCTTTTTTTCTTTGCGTCATGTGCTGTTTGGGGAGGGTTTTTTGGAAGGGCCATCCTGCGTGACACTGCAGTGCCACTCCTAGATGGGCCCGGTGTTTGTGTCGGCCACTAGGGTCGCTAATCTTACTCACACAGCTACCTCATTGCGCCTCTTTTTTTCTTTGCATCATGTGCTGTTTGGGGAGGGTTTTTTGGAAGGGACATCCTGCGTGACACTGCAGTGCCACTCCTAGATGGGCCCGGTGTTTGTGTCGGCCACTAGGGTCGCTTATCTTACTCACACAGCGACCTCGGTGCAAATTTTAGGACTAAAAATAATATTGTGAGGTGTGAGGTATTCAGAATAGACTGAAAATGAGTGTAAATTATGGTTTTTGAGGTTAATAATACTTTGGGATCAAAATGACCCCCAAATTCTATGATTTAAGCTGTTTTTTAGTGTTTTTTGAAAAAAACACCCGAATCCAAAACACACCCGAATCCGACAAAAAAAATTCGGTGAGGTTTTGCCAAAACGCGTTCGAACCCAAAACACGGCCGCGGAACCGAACCCAAAACCAAAACACAAAACCCGAAAAATTTCAGGCGCTCATCTCTATTAAATGACCCAAAACTCTAAATTAAAAGCGTCTGAGGAGAAGCGTAAACTTGCCAATATGCCATTTACGACACGGAGTGGCAAGGAACGGCTGAGGCCTTGGCCTATGTTCATGGCTAGTGGTTCAGATTCACATGAGGATGGAAGCACTCATCCTCTCGCTAGAAAACTGCAGTTCCACTCCTAGATGGGCCAGATGTTTGTGTCGGCCACTTGGGTCGCTTAGCTTAGTCACACAGCTACCTCATTGCACCTCTTTTTTTCTTTGCATCATGTGCTGTTTGGGGACTATTTTTTAAATCTGCCATCCTGTCTGACACTGCAGTGCCACTCATAGATGGGCCAGGTGTTTGTGTCGGCCACTTGTGTCGATTAGCTTAGTCACACAGCGACCTTGGTGCGTCTCTTTTTTTCTTTGCATCATGTGCTGTTTGGGGACTATTTTTTTGAAGTGCCATCCTGTCTGACACTGCAGTGCCACTCCTAGATGGGCCAGGTGTTTGTGTCGGCCACTTGTGTCGCTTAGCTTAGTCACACAGCGACCTTGGTGCGTCTCTTTTTTTCTTTGCATCATGTGCTGTTTGGGGACTATTTTTTTTTAAGTGCCATCCTGTCTGACACTGCAGTGCCACTCCTAGATGGGCCAGGTGTTTGTGTCGGCCACTTGTGTCGCTTAGCTTAGTCACACAGCGACCTTGGTGCGTCTCTTTTTTTCTTTGCATCATGTGCTGTTTGGGGACTATTTTTTTGAAGTGCCATCCTGTCTGACACTGCAGTGCCACTCCTAGATGGGCCAGGTGTTTGTGTCGGCCACTTGTGTCGCTTGGCTTAGTCACACAGTGACCTTGGTGCGCCTCTTTTTTTCTTTGCATCATGTGCTGTTTGGGGACTATTTTTTTGAAGTGCCATCCTGCCTGACACTGCAGTGCCACTCCTAGATGGGCCAGGTGTTTGTGTCGCCCACTTGTGTCGCTTAGCTTAGCCATCCAGCGACCTCGGTGCAAATTTTAGGGCTAAAAATAATATTGTGAGGTGTGAGGTGTTCAGAGTAGACTGAAAATGAGTGTAAATTATGGTTATTGAGGTTAATAATACTATGGGATCGAAATGACCCCCAAATTCTATGATTTAAGCTGTTTTTGAGGGTTTTTTTGTAAAAAAAACACCCGAACCCAAAACACACCCGAATCCGACAAAAAATTTTCAGGGAGGTTTTGGCAAAACGCGTCCGAATCCAAAACACGGCCGCGGAACCGAATCCAAAACCAAAACAGAAAACCCGAAAAATATCCGGTGCACATCTCTAGTCTCAACCCATGCTTGACCCTATGTCGCAGGGACCGTCAGGGTCTCATAAGCGCCCACTATCCCAAATTGTTGACAGATACTGACATGGATTCTGACTCCAGTGTCGATTACGATGATGCAAAGTTACAGCCAAAATTTGCTAAATCCCTTCGATATATGATTATAGCAATAAAGGATGTTTTGCACATCACAGAGGAAACCCCTGTCCCTGACACGAGGGTGTATATGTATAAGGGAAAGAAGCCTGAGGTAACTTTTCCCCCCTCACACGAACTGAATGAGTTATGTGAAAAAGCTTGGGAATCTCCAGATAAAAAACTGCAGATTTCCAAACGGATTCTTATGGCGTATCCTTTCCCGCCAACGGATAGGTTACGATGGGAATCCATCCCTATGGTGGACAAAGCTTTAACACGCTTATCCAAGAAGGTAGCCCTGCCGTCCCAGGATACGGCTACCCTCGAAGATGCTGCTGATCGCAAACAGGAGGTTACCCTGAAGTCTATTTATACACATTCGGGTACCTTACTAAGACCGGCAATTGCATCGGCCTGGGTGTGTAGTGCGGTAGCGGCATGGACGGATACCTTATCTGAGGAGTTGGATACCCTAGATAAGGATACTGTATTATTGACCCTGGGGCATATAAAAGACGCTGTCCTATATATGAGAGATGCTCAAAGAGACATTAGTCTACTGGGTTCTAGAATAAACGCTATGTCGATTTCTGCCAGAAGGGTCCCGTGGACTCGGCAATGGACAGGTGATGCCGACTCAAAAAGGCATATGGAGGTTTTACCTTACAGGGGTGAGGAATTGTTCGGGGAAGGTCTCTCGGACCTGGTCTCCACAGCTACAGCTGGAAACTCAATTTTTTTGCCTTATGTTCCCTCACAGCCTAAGAGAGCACCGCATTATCAATGCAGTCCTTTCGTTCACAAAGAAACAAGAAAGTCCGAGGTGCGTCCTTTCTTGGCAGAGGTAGGGGCAGAGGAAAGAAACTGCACAACGCAGCTAGTTCCCAGGAACAGAAGTCCTCGCCGGCCTCTACAAAATCCACCGCATGACGCTGGGGCTCAACTGGCGGAGCCGGGCCTTGTGGGGGCACGTCTTCGGAATTTCAGCCACATGTGGGTTCACTCCCAGGTGGATCCTTGGGCAATAGAAATTGTGTCTCAGGGTTACAAGCTGGAATTCGAAGAGGTGCCTCCTCGCCGGTATTTCAAATCGGCCCTACCATCTTCCCCCCAAGAGAGGGAAATAGTGTTAAACGCAATACAAAAATTGTATCTTCAGCAGGTGGTGGTCAAGGTTCCCCTGCCTTCAACAGGGAAGGGGTTATTACTCGACCATGTTTGTAGTCCCGAAACCGGACGGTTCGGTCAGACCCATATTGAATTTAAAATCTCTGAACCTATACTTGAAAAGGTTCAAGTTCAAGATGGAATCGCTAAGAGCGGTCATCGCAAGCCTGGAAGGGGGGGATTTTATGGTGTCACTGGACATAAAGGATGCGTACCTTCATGTCCCCATTTATCCACCTCATCAGGCGTACCTAAGATTTGCGGTACAGGATGTCATTACCAATTTCAGACGTTGCCGTTTGGTCTCTCAACGGCCCCTAGGATTGTCACCAAGGTAATGGCGAAAATTATGGTGCACCTGCGGAAGCAAGGTGTCACAATTATCCCGTACTTGGACGATCTCCTCATAAAAGCGAGATCAAGAGAGCAGTTGCTGAACAGCGTATCTCTTTCACTGAAAGTGTTACAGCAACACGGCTGGATTCTCAATATTCCAAAGTCGCAGTTGGTTCCTACGACTCGTCTGCCCTTCTTGGGCATGATTCTGGACACGGACCAGAAGAGGGTTTATCTCCCGATAGAGAAGGCCCAGGAACTCATGACTCTGGTCAATAACCTATTGAAACCAAAACAGGTGTCAGTGCATCATTGCACTCGAGTCCTGGGAAAGATGGTGGCGTCATACGAGGCCATTCCCTTCGGCAGGTTCCATGCGAGGACTTTTCAATGGGACCTACTGGACAAGTGGTCCGGGTCACATCTTCAGATGCATCGGTTGATCACCCTGTCCCCCAGGGCCAGGGTGTCACTACTGTGGTGGCTGCAGAGTGCTCACCTTCTCGAGGGCCGCGGATTGGGCATTCAGGACTGGATCCTGGTGACCACGGACGCAAGCCTCCGAGGTTGGGGAGCAGTCACACAGGGAAGAAATTTCCAGGGTCTTTGGTCAAGTCAAGAGACTTGTCTTCACATCAACATCCTGGAGCTAAGGGCCAAATACAACGCCCTACGTCAAGCGAAGACCTTACTTCGCGACCGACCAGTTCTGATTCAGTCAGACAACATCACCGCAGTGGCTCATGTTAACCGCCAAGGCGGCACAAGGAGCAGAGTGGCAATGGCGGAAGCCACCAGAATTCTTTGCTGGGCGGATAATCATGTAAGCACAATGTCAGCAGTGTTCATTCCAGGAGTGGACAACTGGGAAGCAGACTTCCTCAGCAGACACGACCTACACCCGGGAGAGTGGGGACTTCATCCAGAAGTCTTCGCACAGATTGTGAGTCGGTGGGAACTGCCACAGATAGACATGATGGCGTCCCGCCTCAACAAAAAGCTACAGAGGTATTGCGCCAGGTCAAGAGACCCTCAGGCAGTAGCGGTAGACGCCCTAGTGACACCGTGGGTGTTCCGGTCAGTCTATGTATTTCCTCCTCTTCCTCTCATACCAAAGGTGTTGAGGATAGTAAGAAGAAAAGGAGTGAGAACAATCCTCATTGTTCCAGATTGGCCAAGAAGGACCTGGTATCCAGATCTGCAGGAACTGCTCACAGAAGATCCGTGGCCTCTTCCTCTAAGACAGGACCTGTTGCAACAGGGACCCTGTCTGTTCCAAGACTTACCGCGGCTGCGTTTGACGGCATGGCGGTTGAACGCCGGATCCTAGCAGAAAAAGGCATTCCGGTTGAGGTTATCCCTACCCTGATAAAGGCTAGGAAGGAAGTTACAGCAAAACATTATCACCATATATGGCGAAAATATGTTTCTTGGTGTGAGACCAGGAATGCTCCTACGGAAGAATTCCATCTGGGTCGTTTCCTTCACTTCCTACAAACTGGAGTGAATTTGGGCCTTAAATTAGGTTCCATTAAGGTCCAGATTTCGGCCCTATCCATTTTCTTTCAAAAAGAATTGGCTTCTCTCCCAGAAGTTCAGACTTTTGTAAAGGGAGTGCTGCATATTCAGCCTCCTTTTGTGCCTCCGGTGGCACCTTGGGATCTTAACGTGGTGTTAAGTTTCCTAAAGTCACACTGGTTTGAACCACTTAAAACGGTGGAGTTGAAATATCTCACTTGGAAGGTGGTCATGTTATTAGCCTTGGCTTCGGCTAGGCGAGTGTCTGAATTAGCGGCTTTGTCACATGAAAGCCCCTATTTGGTTTTCCATAAGGATAGAGCAGAATTGCGGACCCGTTAGCAATTTCTGACAAAAGTGGTTTCATCTTTTCATATGAACCAACCTATTGTCGTGCCTGTGGCTACACGTGACTTGGAGGATTCCGAGTTACTTGATGTGGTCAGGGCTTTGAAAATTTACGTAGCCAGAACGGCTAGAGTCAGGAAAACTGAAGCGCTGTTTGTCCTGTATGCATCCAACAAGATTGGTGCCCCTGCTTCAAAGCAAACTATTGCTCGCTGGATTTGTAACACGATTCAGCAAGCGCATTCTACGGCTGGTTTGCCGTTACCAAAATCGGTCAAGGCCCATTCCACTAGGAAGGTGGGCTCTTCTTGGGCGGCTGCCCGGGGGGTCTCGGCACTACAGCTGTGTCGAGCTGCTACTTGGTCGGATTCAAACACTTTTGCAAAATTCTACAAGTTTGATACCCTGGCTGAGGAGGACCTTTTGTTTGCTCAATCGGTGCTGCAGAGTCATCCGCACTCTCCCGCCCGTTTGGGAGCTTTGGTATAATCCCCATGGTCCTTACGGAGTCCCCAGCATCCTCTAGGACGTTAGAGAAAATAAGATTTGACTTACCGGTAAATCTATTTCTCGTAGTCCGTAGAGGATGCTGGGCGCCCGTCCCAAGTGCGGACTTCTTCTGCAGTACTTGTATATAGTTATTGCTTCAATAAGGGTTATGTTATAGTTGCATCGGTCTTGAACTGATGATATGTTGTTTTCATACTGTTAACTGGGTAGTTATCACAAGTTATACGGTGTGATTGGTGTGGCTGGTATGAATCTTGCCCTTGGATTAATAAAATCCTTTTCTCGTACTGTCCATCTCCTCTGGGCACAGATTCTCTAAAAGAGGTCTGGAGGAGGGGCATAGAGGGAGGAGCCAGTGCACACCAGGAACTAAATTCTTTCTTAAAGTGCCCATGTCTCCTGCGGAGCCCGTCTATCCCCATGGTCCTTACGGAGTCCCCAGCATCCTCTACGGACTACGAGAAATAGATTTACCGGTAAGTAAAATCTTATTTTCTAAACTATAAATAAGTGCAACATGGTTATTCCAAGGTGCAAAATGCTTCTTTTTCATTTTGCTCTTACTCTGATTACACATGCATAACGTACGCACGTAAAAAGTTATGTATTTTGCACAGTTTGCAGAGCTGGATACATCTTAAGATGCATCTAGCTCTGCTAGGGTAGCATATGTGCCAGGATGACGTTAGGATAAAACAATAGTGTATGCACCAAGATCACGCTAGGATAAAACAGTACTGTATGCGCCAAGATCACGCTAGGATAAAACAGTAGTGTATGCGCCAAGATCACGCAGGATAAAACAGTAGTGTATGCGCCAAGATCACGCTAGGATTAAACAGTAGTGTATGCTCCAAGATCACGCTAGGATTAAACAGTAGCATATGCGCCATGATGACGCTAAGATAAAACAATAGTATACATACCAGGATGACACTACGATAAAACAGTAGTGCATGCACCAGGATCAAACTAGGATAAAAGGATAGTATATGCACCAGGATCAAACTAGGATAAAAAAAATAAGAATTTACTTACCGATAATTCTATTTCTCGTAGTCCGTAGTGGATGCTGGGGACTCCGTCAGGACCATGGGGTTTAGCGGCTCCGCAGGAGACAGGGCACAATAATAAAAGCTTTAGGATCAGGTGGTGTGCACTGGCTCCTCCCCCTATGACCCTCCTCCAAGCCTCAGTTAGGATACTGTGCCCGGACGAGCGTGCATAATAAGGAAGGATATTGAATCCCGGGTAAGACTCATACCAGCCACACCAATCACACCGTACAACCTGTGATCTGAACCCAGTTAACAGTATGATAACAACGAAGGAGCCTCTGAAAAGATGGCTCACAACAAGAATAATCCGATTTTTGTAACAATAACTATGTACAAGTATTGCAGACAATCCGCACTTGGGATGGGCGCCCAGCATCCACTACGGACTACGAGAAATAGATTTATCGGTAAGTAAATTCTTATTTTCTCTAACGTCCTAAGTGGATGCTGGGGACTCCGTCAGGACCATGGGGATTATACCAAAGCTCCCAAACGGGCGGGAGAGTGCGGATGACTCTGCAGCACCGAATGAGAGAACTCCAGGTCCTCCTCAGTCAGGGTGTGCCCCTGACCAAGTAGCAGCTCGGCAAAGTTGTAAAGCCGAGACCCCTCGGGCAGCCGCCCAAGATGAGCCCACTTCCTTGTGGAATGGGCTTTTGCTGATTTTGGCTGTGGCAAGCCTGCCACAGAATGTGCAAGCTGAATTGTACTACAAATCCAGCGAGCAATCGTCTGCTTAGAAGCAGGAACACTCATCTTGTTGGGTGCATACAGGCTAAACAGCGAGTCAGATTTTCTGACTCCAGTCGTCCTGGAAACATATATTTTCAGGGCCCTGACAACGTCAAGTAACTTGGAGTCCTCCAAGTCCCTAGTAACCGCAGGTACCACAATAGGTTGGTTCATGTGAAAAACAGAAAACACCTTAAGGAGAAATTGAGGACGAGTCCTCAATTCTGCCCTGTCAGAATAAAAAATTAAGTAAGGGCTTTTATATGATAAAGCCGCCCATTCTGACACACGCCTGGCTGAAGCCAGGGCTAATAGAATCTTCACCTTCCATGTGAAATATTTTAATTCCACAGTGGTGAGTGGATCCAACCAATGTGACTTTAGGAAACTCAAAACAACATTGAGATCCCAAGGTGCCACTGGGGGCACAAAAGGAGGCTGTATATGCAGTACCCCTTTTACAAACGTCTGAACTTCAGGCACTGAAGCCAGTTCTTTCTGGAAGAAATTCGACAGGGTCGAAATTTGAACCTTAATGGACCCTAATTTTAGGCCCATAGACAGTCCTGTTTTCAGGAAAAGTAGGAAACGACCCAGTTGGAATTCCTCTGTAGGGACCTTCTTGGCCTCACATCACGCAACATATTTTCGCCCAATGCGGTGAAAATGTTTTGCGATTACATCCTTCCTGGCTTCGACCAGGGTAGGGATGACTTCATCTGGAATGCCCTTTCAGGATCCGGCGTTCAACTGCCATGCCGTCAAACGCAGCCCCGGTAAGTCTTGGAACAGACAAGGCCCCTGCTGGAGCAGGTCCTCTCTTAAAGGTAGAGGCCACGGTTCTTCCGTGAGCATCTCTTGAAGTTCCGGGTACCAAGTCCTTCTTGACCCATCCGGAACCACGAGTATCGTTCTTACTCATCTCCTTCTTATGATTCTCAGTACTTTTGGTATGAGATGCATAGGAGGGAACACATACCCTGACTGGTACACCCACAGTGTTACCAGAGCGTCCACCGCTATTGCCTGAGGGTCCCTTGACCTGGCGCAATATCTGTCTAGTTTTTTGTTCAGGCGGGACGCCATCATGTCCACCTTTGGTTTTTCCCAACGGTTTACAATCATGTGGAAGACTTCCCGCTGAAGTCCCCACTCTCCCGGGTGGAGGTTATGCCTGCTGAGGAAGTCTGCTTCCCAGTTTTCCACTCCCGGAATTAACACTGCTGAGCGTGTTATCACATGATTTTTCGCCCAGCGAAGAATCCTTGCAGTTTCTGCCATTTCCCTCCTGCTTCATGTGCCGCCCTGTCTGTTTACGTGGGCGACTGCCGTGATGTTGTCCCACTGGATCAATACCGGCTGACCTTGAAGCAGAGGTCTTGCTAAGCTTAGAGCCTTGTAAATTGCCCTTAGCTCCAGTATATTTATGTGGAGAGAAGTCTCCAGACTTGATCACACTCCCTGGAAATTTTTTCCTTGTGTGACTGCTCCCCAGCCACTCAGGCTGGCATCCGTGGTCACCAGGACCCAGTCCTGAATGTCGAATCTGCGGCCCTTTCATAGATGAGCACTCTGCAGCCACCGCAGAAGAAAACACCCTTGTCCTTGGAGACAGGGTTATCCGCTGATGCATCTGAAGATGCGATCCGGACCATTTTCCCAGCAGATTCCACTGAAAGGTTCTTGCGTGAAATCTACCGAATGGGATCGCTTTGTAAGAAACCACCATTTTTCACAGGACCCTTGTGCAATGATGCACTGATACTTTTCCTGGTTTTAGGAGGTTCCTGACTAGCTCGGATAACTCCCTGGCCTTCTTCTCCGGGAGAAAACATCCTTTTCTGGACTGTGTCCAGAATCATTCCTAGGAACATTAGACGTGTCGTCGGAAAAGCTGCGATTTTGGAATATTTAGAAACCACTCGTGCTGTCGTAGAACTACTTGAGATAGTGCTACTCCGACCGCCAACTGTTCTCTGGACCTTGCCCTTATCAGAAAAGCGTCCATATTTCTTTTAGGAAGAATCATCATTTCGGCCATTACCATGGTAAAGACCCGGGGTGCCGTGGACAATCCAAACGGCAGCGTCTGAACTGATAGTGACAGTTCTGTACCACGAACCTGAGATACCTTTGGTGAGAAGGACAAAATTTGGACATGTAGGTAAGCGTCCCTGATATCCAGTGACACCATATCGTCCTGGTTCGCTATCACTGCTCTGAGTGACTCCATCTTGATTTGAACCCTTGTATGTAATTGTTCAAATCTTTTAGATCTCACCGAGCCGTTTGGCTTCAGTACCACAATATAGTGTGGAATAATACCCCTTCCCTTGTTGTAGGAGGGGTACTTTGATTTTCACCTGCTGGGAATACAGCCTGTGAATTTTTTTCCAATACTGCCTCCCTGTCGGAGGGAGACGTTGGTAAAGCAGACTTCAGGAACTTGTGAGGGGAAGACGTCTCGAATTTCCAATGTACACCTGGGATACTACGTGTAGGATCCAGGAGTCCACTTGCGAGTGAGCCCACTGCATGCTGAAACTCTTGAGATGACCCCCCACCGCACCTGAGTCCGCTTGTATGGCCCCAGCGTCATGCTGCGGACTTGGCAGAAGCTGTGGAGGACTTCTGTTCCTGGGAATGGGCTGCCTGCTGCAGTCTTCTTCCCTTTCCTCTAACCCTGGGCAGATATGACTGGCCTTTTGCCCGCCTGCCTTTATGGGTACGAAAGGACTGAGACTGAAAAGACTGTGTCCTTTTCTGCTGAGATGTGACTTGGAGTAACAAAAGTGGATTTTTCAGCTGTTGCCATGGCCACCAGGTCCGATGGACCGCCCCTTTATACGGCAATACTTCCATGTGCCGTCTGGAATCTGCATCACCTGACCACTGTCGTGTCTATAAACATCGTCTGGCAGATATGGACATCACATCTACTCTTGATGCCAGAATGCAAATATCCCTCTGCGCATCTCGCATATATAGAAATGCATCCTTAAAATGCTCTATAGTCAATAAAATATTGTTCCTGTCAAGGGTATCAATATTTTCAGTCAGGAAATCCGACCAAGCCCCCCCAGCGCTGCACATCCAGGCTGAGGCGATTGCTGGTCGTAGTATAACACCAGTATGTGTGTATATACTTTTTAGGATATTTTTCAGCTTCCTATCAGCTGGCTCCTTGAGGGCGGCCGTATCTGGAGACGGTAACGCCACTTGTTTTTATAAGCGTGTGAGCGCCTTATCCACCCTAAGGTGTGTTTCCCAACTCGCCCTCACTTCTGGCGGGAAAAGGTATACCTCCAATAATTTTCTATCGGAGGAAACCCACGTATCATCACACACTTTAATTTATCTGATTCAGGAAAAACTACAAGTAGATTATTCCCACCCTACATAATACCCTTATTTGTGGTACTTGTAGTATCAGAAATATGTAACACCTCCTTCATTGCCCTTAACATGTAACGTGTGGCCCTAAAGGAAAATACGTTTGTTTCTTCACCGTCGACACTGAAGTCAGTGTCCGTGTCTGTGTCTGTGTCGACCAACTGAGGTAAATGGGCGTTTTTACAAGCCCCTGACGGTGTCTGAGACGCCTGGACAGGTACTAATTTGTTTGCCGGCCGTCTCATGTCGTCAACCGACCTTGCATCGTGTTGACATTATCACGTAATTCCTAAATAAGCCATCCATTCCGGTGTCGACTCCCTAAAGAGTGACATCACCAATACAGGCAATTTGCTCCGCCTCCTCACCAACATCGTCCTCCTACATGTCGACACACACGTACCGACACACAGCACACACACAGGGAATGCTCTGATAGAGGACAGGACCCCACTAGCCCTTTGGGGAGACAGAGGGAGAGTTTGCCAGCACACACCAAAAACGCTATAATTATACAGGGACAACCCCTTATACAAGTGTTTTCCCTTATAGCATTTTCACATATGTAATCATATCGCCAAATAAGTGCCCCCCCTCTCTGTTTTAACCCTGTTTCTGTAGTGCAGTGCAGGGGAGAGCCTGGGAGCCTTCCTCACAGCAGAGCTGAGCAGGAAAATGGCGCCGTGTGCTGAGGAGAATAGGCCCCGCCCCCTAAAACGGCGGGCTCTTCTCCCGGAGTTTGTGAGATCTGGCAGGGGTTATATACATCCATATAGCCTCAAGGGCTATATGTGATGTATTTTAGCCATAAAAAAGGTATAATACATTGCTGCCCAGGGCGCCCCCCCCAGCGCCCTGCACCCTCAGTGACCGCTGGTATGAAGTGTGCTGACAACAATGGCGCACAGCTGCAGTGCTGTGCGCTACCTTATGAAGACTGAAAGTCTTCTGCCGCCTGTTTCTGGACCTCTTCAACTTCGGCATCTGCAAGGGGGGTCGGCGGCACGGCTCCGGGACGAACCCCAGGGTGAGACCTGTGTTCCGACTCCCTCTGGAGCTAATGGTGTCCAGTAGCCTAAGAAGCAAATCCATCCTGCACGCAGGTGAGTTTACTTCTCTCCCCTAAGTCCCTCGTAGCAGTGAGCCTGTTGCCAGCAGGACTCACTGAAAATAAAAAACCTAACTTAAACTTTTATTCTAAGCAGCTCAGGAGAGCCACCTAGATTGCACCCTTCTCGGCCGGGCACAAGAATCTAACTGAGGCTTGGAGGAGGGTCATAGGGGGAGGAGCCAGTGCACACCACCTGATCCTAAAGCTTTTATTATTGTGCCCTGTCTCCTGCGGAGCCGCTAAACCCCATGGTCCTGACGGAGTCCCCAGCATCCACTTAGGATGTTAGAGAAATAGTATATGCACCAGGATGACACTAGGATAAAACCAGTAGTGTATGCGCCAGGGTGACACTAGGATAAAACAGTAGTATATGCACCAGGATGACACTAGGATAAAACCATTAGTGTATGCGCCAGGGTGACACTAGGATAAAACAGTAGTATATGCACCAGCATGACACTAGGATAAAACCATTAGTGTATGCGCCAGGGTGACACTAGGATAAAACAGTAGTATATGCACCAGCATGACACTAGGATAAAATGGTAGTGTATGCACCAGGATCATGCTGGACAGCCTGCAGGATAAAACAGTAGTGTATGCACCAGGATGACAAATAGTGAGGCCAATCCCAGGCCATTTTTTCAACCCCGGGTATCGGGATTGGCTTTCAACTGTGTCCGGCCGTCCCCCACGCCCTGACTCGCCTCTCCCCACCCGCCCCGCAGACATAAATACACTTACAAACCTGCGGTGGGTGAGTGAAGAGGTAGCCAGCTGCACGCGGGAGGAGGGAGGATACGGCGGGTGAGTGCAGGGAGAGCTGGGAGCAGGTGGTGAGTGAGTGCAAGGGGAGCCGGGAGGAGGCGGCGGGTGAAGACCGCCGTACCTTCCGTCTATGCGGCTGCTGACAGCGCAGCGTGATCTCACAGTCACAGATCACGCTGCGTGGGGGAACCAGGAGCAGGAAGCTGGGCAGCGTCTGAGCATCCTGAGGATGCTCAACGCTGATCCCTCAATCCCTTGGATTGAATCCCGGACGTTTTTTGGGCCTAAATCCCGGGATTCCCCCGATCCCGATCCCGGGATTGGCCTCCCTAATGACAATAGGATAAAACTGTAGTATGTGCGCCAGGATCACGCCAGAATAAAACAGTAGTGTATGCACCAGAATGACACTAGAATAAAACAGTACTGTATGTATGTATCTATCTATCTATGCCAGGAGATGTGGCACAAAAGCCATAACAATTTATTAGGCAGGTCCAAATTATCCATTGTTTACTATTATAGTAAGACAGTTTTCAATAAAGCAAAAAGGAGAGTGGAACTGTATTTGGTGACTGGTGAAGGCACCTTCACCAATCAGTAACATACTTGTGCCACTTACACCGTATACCAATGGAAGAGGAGGTGCAGCTGGAATATGACACTCCCAGTGTTTCCATTTCAAAGCTAAATAGAATATGATCTTATTGATTGCGGGGGAGTTGAATGGTTTTCCACTACTGGGCTATAAATATTTATAATAAGTACCTATAGGGCTTTTGGCCATAAATTGGATAGAGATTTAAAGGAGCCAATTCTGAGGAAGGTGTCACACTCATTTAGAACCTTGTTAATCAAATTGTACACTCCCCCCACCACAAAGTTTAGATTAAAGAACATTTCTATAAAATGTGCCAGATAGCTTCTATTTTATTACAGTTACAACAACAGAATTTAGTTTGATTAGGTCAAATAATATAGTGTTTGGTGGGAGTGAGTTATAGGCTAATTATTAGTTTAATGTGCATTTTAGTGTGATTTAGACACTGTGGGGGCAATTCAATAGATATCGCCGCCCAATCTCACATTTTATGGGAGATCGCAGAGGTGATATTTTGATGATAATTAATGCCCATTATCGCGTCGATCGCTCCCATTAGTGTCTGGTTTAGCTGCATGACCTGACTAAATTAATGGGCGCGATCACGAAAAAAGTGCAGGTTGGGCGCCCAAACAGGTCACTTTTCTCATCTTTCAGCCATGTAAATGTATGTGTTAAGGGGGGTACTAACGGGGGAGATGTGTGCTGAGCGATCTTAACACTGACCACTCAGCACACATCTCTCCGCCCGCTCAGCACAACGCGATGTGCTGAGCGAGGGGACAGACGGACAGGGGGGCGCTCACTTCACACAGCAGTGAAGTGAGCGACCCGCTAGATTGAGCCTGCATGCAGGCTCAATCTAGCACCGGCTATAGCGATGCGCGGGGCCACACATCGCTATCGCTGGGGGCATACACATGGCAGATCCGTGCTTAAAATCTAAGCAATCTAGTCAGATTGCTTAGATTTTAAACACGGATCTCTCCATGTGTTCCCCCCTTTAACCTTCTCATGTTGTAACAGCCTTAGGCAACCTTGAAATTGTTGTATACAGAGTACATCCCCATAAACATATCATTAACAGTGTTGGATCTCTTTCTGATTGCAGAGTTGTTGAATGATGCAGTAATGCCATCCACTAGTAGTGTGCATGAACACCCTGCAGTAACATCTGGAGGAGAGACAAGTTCTCGTGTAAGAGGCTTTAAAATGATCACCACCCGGAGGACCAGAAGAACACCTTTAGAACGTGCCAACCCTAAGCCCGCAGGGGGCAAAAAACATCATTAAAGTTTAGGCACAGAGTGGGGTCTCCATCCCCCATCCCCCACTCTCTTGTAGTTGGCCACATTTGCTGACTGGGGACACTTGAGCCAACAGACCACCATCTGCTACTGACTGCCATATTTGAAGAACTGGATGCAGTCCTCTTATGCAACGTTATTGATAACAAGTACCAAATCAGATGATGTAAGTCTCACATTGCATACAGGATAGAAGAAGAGGTATGAGGTACTGTCAGCTGATACAGACTAATCTGGTAGGATATGGCCACCAAACTCACTCTTTTCCAACACATTTCGATGCTGTACAGTGTCTTTTTCAAGGAGAGTCCATATCCTCAGATTTGTCTATATCTGCTGACAGTACCTCATACCCGGGTTCCATCGTCTATCCTGTGTGCAATGTAAGATTTACATTATCTGATTTGGTACTTTTTATTATTAATTTTCAAGAAGAGTCCATATCCACATACCACCTCTTAATGCTTTTTATTAATAAAGTGTTGGTCAAGTTTTAAGCATTGCACTTTGTTCTTATTTTACACTGCTGGAGGGGAATACGGTGTCCCACAAACAAGAAGAAAAAAGAAACCTTTATGGGTCTGCTATTCATGTTATTTATGTAAGCATATGTGTAACATCTTCAACTTCATTTGATTATCCTTTCCACCAGTGTGGGGTAACCTACAGTCTGTGGGAGCACATCATCTTTTGGATGTCTATTGGGACTTGCTCACGAATACCATCTAGACACGTGTGTGGTGTGACAGATTCAATCAGTGCTACACTATTGTGTGTTTCCTTTTTTTATATACCATCGGAGGTAATGACTGGAACAGACATTCCCTTAAAAAAAAAAGAAAAAGATGTTGGTATAAGAAAGTAAGACTGCGTAGGTCACGTAATGTGGCCGAAAACAGCATAAACTCACCAAAAAACAGAATTTAGAAAACTGCAATACATCACAAGCGCTAAAAGACTTTAGTGCAACATCACCAGAACGTTCCTTTTGGGTTGGATGGAATGTTCTTTTTATCTGATGTTCTCCTTTGGTTCAGACCATTTAGGTATAGAGACTCCAACAAAGGTGGTATGGAATAAAACAGATATAATAAAAACCAATGTGTAGTAAGTTTTGTAAAAACCAAGGTAAGTATAAGTGCCTTTTTAAGAGGCTTTTTATTCTTCTAGGAGACTATACAGAATCCAAAGCGTACCCCACTCACACTTTAAGCGGGGATATATAAGCACATCAAGGTTTCTTTATAAGGATGGTGGCTTCTACCGTTTTCTATACACCCAGTGCAGATCTCAAGGGGTTCAACCAAGCAAAGCTGTGAATGATTTAGATGTAAGGAGTTGATGCGTACCCCAGTACTCACACTAGGAAGGCGGATATGAAGCTTATCAAGGTATCTTTATCTTCTTAAAGTGGAAGTAGCGGTCCTGATGTAGTGTATTTCAAATCACAGATCAGACCACGACAACTCCAAACAGGATAACATAAAAGAAATGGCAAAGAAAAAACCAATGTGTAGTTTGTTCTATTGACCCTATTGGAAGTTTGGTGAGGTGTGGCTTAAGTACCTCTGACTAACTAAAATGATTCCAAAGCGTACCCCACTCACACTTTGAACTGGGACCATAAGGCACATCAGGGTTTCTTTAAGGGTAAAGACTTTTGCCCCTTGTGTTACACCCGGTGTTAGTCTAAAGCAATACAACCAATCAAAGGTGTGATGAACAATACAGATGCGTACCCAACACTCACACTCAGAAGGAAGGTGGAAAACCCATCAAGGTATCTTTCTCTCCTTAAGATAAACAAATGATTTATCAAAATATGGCGTACCCCAACTCACAGTTTGTGGTACTGAATGACTCCCGTAAAGGTATCTTTCAGGTTCCAAAATAGGGAAATAATATTTCCTGCTTGGGTCTAGTGGTTCTCCATTGCTTCCAAAAAAATTTGTAACTCCCACAACGAAAATGGAGGAAGGGGGTTACAATATTTATTCACAGTACATGGGAAACACGATGACGAGAAACATATAATATGAAAAAAACATATGCAGCCGCACATGAAACAATGGGATAAAAATGGCAAAGAGGAATTTTGGAAAACCACTTGCACAAAGATAGATAAAAATGCAAAGATAAAAAGAAAATAAAATCCAGATGGTGGCAAGCTACTCACACTCCTGCTGTCAACATGTTTCAGCCCTCACCGGGCCTTTATCAAGACATAATGGAGTGTGTTAGTAGCTTAGTATTTAAAAGGCAAGGAGCCAATCAGAAGAGAGCAGGAAGTGACATATTAATTAATTATCAAAACGGTTTGTCTTGCCATTTTCATACCAAAGACATGTTGGGACCATACTTGTTAAATAAACTATGCAATAACATTGAATTTTATTGAATTCTAACTGTGAGAAATTATATTTTAGGCAGAACTGTATAGATAATTGCGGCCGTGGACTTCCGGCGGAAGTGACGATGTTATCGAGTGTTTATGGGGGATGTAGTCTTTTATCGATCCACATTGCCATTAGTTCCGCCGGAAACATCACTTGGGAAACAGTCCATCATATTGCAGTTTTCTAAATTCTGTTTTTTGTATGTATAGCTAAATGTGGTGACATTTATTTGAAATCTGTTGCATCTAAGCTGCTTGGCGCCAGTGAGGACTACTCCCTAAACACATTTATTCAGCATAAACTCACCAGCTGGGCTTCCGGCACGCCTCGTAATGCATCACTCTGGCACGGAAGGGGTTACAGTTTTTGTGGGAGGAATGTAAGAAAAACTGCCTGGATTGTGATTGGCTGGATTCTGTATAGGGGAGGGTCTGACATACATATAGTTTTCAGATCCAGGATATCCTGCCTCTTCCCAGTTTTTCTGTGGACTGTACAGTACTCCTGCTTTATCAGTAATTATCTAATTCATTTTACATTTAACTTTTCTACTCTGTGCTCTCCTTATCTTTATAATCTCTATATTTATTTTCCCTACCCCTGTTCTGCCTTTTTATTCACTCTTTCTCCTCTTTCTCCTTAATCATTTGTATCCCAGAGAGGCCTCCTCTTTCCTCCAGCCAGGCGCAGCGCGGGCCTCCCTGCTCGGCTTCTGGACTCTGCTGTGGTCCGGCTGAGCTGGGGCAGGCCTGCTGCGCCTGGGGTGCGGGAGACGCCGGGCATCCGCGGCCGGGCTTGGCCGTCCGCCCGCGCTCCCTTGTGCCTGCGTTCTCCGTCTCCGTCCCCGCTGCTAGCTGCGGCGGTGGATGGAGCACGGGGGGGCCGTGGGCGGCTTCGGCGCCCTGCAGGAGACGAGGTTGTCCCGTCCCTGCACCCGCCGCTGATCAGTCTGGCGATGACGTCGGGGCGGCTGGCGGGCGCGCTGATCCTGCACTGACGGATCGGCGCTCCCGCCCTGCTCCCCGGTGGCCCCCTTCCACAATCAGCCCCCATTTGTTTTTATTTCCGACGGGTGGGGGTGGGGGGGAACGCGCGGCTGCCGGACGCGGTGGGTCCGGCCAGCTCAAGCATGCGGCTCGGGATTTCACTCGACCACGTGGGCGTGGCCTCCATGACCATTTCTCCCTCCCCACTGGGTGGGCGGGGGGTTGCGCGGCTGCCGGACGCAGTGGGTCCGGACAGCGTGTGCGTGCTGCATTGGAATTGGTCCATCACAGTGAGGGCGACCTCCATGACCTTTCTCCCTCTCCACTGGGCGGGCGGGGGGTCTCGCGGCTGCCGGACACGGTGGGTCCGGGCAGCTCGCGTGTGCTGCATTATTTTTAGTCCTTCGCAGTGGGGGCAGCCTCCATGACCCTCTCCCCGTCTCCTCTGGGCGGGCGGGGGGTCGCGCGGCTGCCGGACACGGTGGGTCCGGGCAGCGCGCGTGTGCTGCATTATATTTAGTCCTTCGCAGTGGGGGCAGCCTCCATGACCCTCTCCCCCTCTCCTCTGGGCGGGCGGGGGGTGCGCGGCTGCCGGACACGGTGGGTCCGTGCAGCGCGTGCGTGCTACCATATCTCGGGTCCGCACCAGGAGAGCCCCAGAGAAGCCTCCTCTTGCTGGGACCAGTGGGGGTCATAATGTCCCAGCTAAGGGCCGAGTGGCGCGCACCCACGGCGGGGCGGTGCGACGCGCCTGCTCTGCCGCAGCTGATGGGCCGGTGCACCGGCAGAACTTTTAGAGACTGTCGCGCAGGGACGCTCCGCGTCCGCCCGCAGCGGGAGGGGCCACCAGGCCTCTCCTGTCGTGGTTGGACCCGTGGCTCCGCCCCCATCTGGGGTTACACGCGCGTCGCATAGTGACGCTGCCAGACGTGGTCCTGGGCTAATTGCCCGGCCGCAGCGTGCACAGGCGGGTAACGGATTGTCCGTCCCTCGCCGCGTCCGTACTGATACCTCGGACGCTGCTGCGGATAGCTCTCTGTCGGACGATGCGCTGCTTCTTTCTAGGAGTGCCGGCGCTCGGGTATTTTATCCTGAGTCCAATGCTCGAGATAGGAAAAGGTCGCGGCGCAGGCGGGTCAGGCAGAACTCATTGCAGCAGGACAGCGATGCCGTTATACGCGACAGCGAGGGGTCGTCCGGGTCCTTGCTCCCTACGAGTGGTTTGCGAGCCTCCCGTGGGGGCGCGGGACTCGCGTGCTGTATCTGAGGTTAGAGCGACGGCGGCCGCACCTTTGGTGGATGCCTCCATCTTATCCGCCATTCGTGCCGCAGTCGTGCCTTGTCATCCTCCGTACCCAGGGGACAGGGGCCGGCCACCGCTTCTTTGGCTGATTGCATCGCGCAGGCGCTTCCGCCGCTACTGTCCCCTGGCGGACTGGCCGGCCCGCCAGCCCCGCTCGCGGCGGCTGCGGGACCGGTGGGGGTCCATGGGCACGATGTCCCCTTTTGTCCCCCCAGCCGTTGACGTCGGGCCTGGAATGGAGTCGGCCAGTGCCTCAGCAAGTCATCCGGAGGGTGCAAGGACGTACGGAGTTGCTTCTCGTGCAGATGAGTCTTCATCGGCCCCTGACTGGTCCCGGGGTAGTGCGGTTACCCCCCGTAGCGGGTTGGGATCAAGTACTCGGTCCCGCTCCTCTAGTGAGGGTGGAAGTACGCGTAGGATTTCCAGTAAGCGCAGTAGACGCAGGCGTAGGGGTCGGGGCACAAACTCATCCCTTGGCTCCGCGTCCTCAGAGGGGGTGTCCTCCTCCGCCGGCGGTTTGCACAGGGTCACACGGCTCGTGCGCCGGTATTCAACCTCTTCCGCCTCGCAAGTGTCGGTCGAGTCGGACACCGTTCACTGCGCTAACACGGCGGTGCTACGTGGTCTGAGGCCCCGGGTCCGGGCCTGGATCCGTGGGGGTCAATACGTCAATATCTTCGCCCTTACTAGCAATTATCGTACAGCTTTGCTTTTCGGCTAGGAAAAAGAACAGGGAAGCGAAGACGCTTTGGGATCCTACCCTACTTGGGTTAGGTGCATGTTAATCTTCGCGGCGTGTTCTTTATAGACGCGCCCGGACGAGCGCATGAACCTAGTGCGCCATCAATTCCTTATACACGTGCTGTACCCTCCGTATAACGGGTCGGCTTGGCGATGTTATTATTAGGACTTCCGGCGCAAACAGCATGGCCGGGAGATCTGCAATTCAAAAAAGAGTGTGTCGAATTGTTCTCGGAGCTGCCACAAGGCCCCGTGGGCACCGCGGAGGGCGGTACGGCGAGACGATGGCCAAAGCGGCCTGGCTCTCGTTCTGCCGCATTTCGAGCGGGTCCATCATGCACGGGGCCTGGTAAATGCTTCGCTTTCCGTAATACCCAATGTGTGTTGGGTGCTCGGGGTCGTTTTCCTCCCTCCTGCATCGGATGTGGCGGAACCCATGGGATCACGGACTGCACCAGTCCTGGGACAGGGGGTCATTCCGGCCGCAGCCCAGGCTGGGTCGCGTTCCCGCGGGCGCTGGCCTTGGCCCCCACCCCAATTAGATTACTGGCGCCCATACCCTGGCCGCTCTCGGATTTCGCGCCGGCTTCCCCTTGCGATATCCGGGCTAGTGGGTCCCGGGGCTGGTACCAACCTGCGTTCGGCTCGGGAGTTTCCGGACATGCTCCGACAGATGGCTCTGGCTGAGGTGTCGTTGGGCAGTATGATAAGCCCCCCTTTTTGGAATCCACCCTTACCGGATTTGGTCTTGTCCCCCAACGGAGTAGTGCCCAAGGAGACCGCGGCCTCATTTAGGCTCCTACACCATTTTTCCTGTCTCCTAGGGTCATCAGTAAATGACGCTATCCCCGATGATCAGTGTAGGGTCATTTACCTGTCCTTTTATTCGGCCATAGCCACTATTAGGCCTTTTTGTACCGGGGGCCATGATGTGTAAATTGGACATCCAGTCAGCGTTTCGTCTTCTCCCTCTGCACCTTTCGGCCTTCCGGTTTATGGGTTTTAAATGGGACGATGGCTATTACATAGATCGGTTCCTCCCTATGAGTTTTTCCATCTCTTGCGCATACTTCAAGAGATTCAGTTGGTGCCTGGAGCATGCTATGGGCGAAAAGGGTATTTCGCACTACATGGACGATTTCCTTTTGATCGGGCCACAGGACTCAGATCGCTGCGCTAACTTTCCGCGTCGTCGTTCTCTTCGCACACTTCGGGGTTCCGGTTGCGCCTGAGAAGACTTAGGGGCCCTCTGCATGCTTGGTTTATCTCAGTATTCAGATTGCTATGGTCGCCGACCCCTGTAGGCTCCCAGTGGATACGGTGTTCCGTCTTCACGATGATATCCTTTATGCGCTTGCTGCGGGCAAGCTTACTCTCATGCCGGCTCGCTCCCTAGGGGGCCTGTTTAATTTTGCTGGCACGGTTCTCCCCATGGGTAGGGTTTTTTTCTGTAGAACATTGGTGCGGGCGACAGTTGGAATTCAGCGCCCGCATCATTCTCTCAGATTGTCCCTTGAAATTCTGAGGGATTTCCGTATATGGGATGAATTTCTAGTTCATTTCAACGGTGTCTGTCCTGGGCAGGAGGCGGTCGTGGCTAGCACCTCCCTGGAGCTTTTCATGGACTCCTTTGGTGCTTGCGGTTTTTGGAGCTTATTTTGCTGGTCGGTGATGCGCGCTCCTTGGCCGAGGGCTTCACGACAAACATGCGGTTGCTGGAAATTTTCCCCCTAATGGGCGCATTGGAGCTATGGCACGTTGCCCTGCGTAACAAACAGGTGATCTTCTGGTGCGAAAATTTGGGCGTGGTGTTTGCCATCAATAGGCTAAGATCCGCATCCTTGCCGGTCCTGCGGGTTATTGCGACGATAGTCTTGCTATGCTTGGTGAAAAACATTACGTTGCGAGCCAAGCATGTCCCGGCAGTGCGCAACGTAATTGCTGATGCCCTTTCTCACGGCGACTGGCAGCGGTTTAGGCCGGTGGCTCCTGCAGCTCTAATCCACAGGTAATTATGTCCTGCTTATGTGTGGCAGGTCATCCGCCCGGATTGGAGGATTTAGCCCACGGGTCGTTGGCTCCTGCAACTGTTGCGGCTTATCTGGCCGCCTGGGAGCGGTGGAGTCGCTACCTTCTGGCGAGGGGCCATCGTGGTTAGACCCCTCATGACTTATTTTTAGATTACATACACCGACGGAATTTCGCGGGCGTAGGTTGATAGGGTTCTAGCGTATCTATGATACTTTCTGCGGCTTCGGGGGGAGGAGGACTTTACTCAGTCCTTTTTCCTCCGGAGGGTGTTGAATGGATGGGCTCGGGCGATCCCATCCCGGCAGGCCGATCGCCGGCCGATCACTGGGTCTTTGTTTAGGCACATTTTAGGATCCCTACGGAGTATTTGCTCTTCGGGGTATGAAGTTCGCCTCTACATGACGGCCTTTACGATGGCTTTTCACGGTGCGTTCAGGGTGGGCGAGCTGGTGTCCGTTTCTCGGACTTCTGCCTCGCCCATGCTGGCGGCCTATGCCGACGTACGCCCCGACGGTTTGCAGTGTAGGATTCAGCGCTCCAAGACTGACGTAGTCGGCGGGGGGCTGTGGGTTCGAATGGCTCGGGCTCGTGTGCGGGGCATTTGTCCAGTTACCGCGGCCCGGTCTTATTCGTCCGCTCGGCCTCCAACGCCTGACGGGTGGCTCGTCCGTAGCGCCGGTTCCCCGTTTACCACATATCAATTCCTGTCGGTTTTGGGGCGTTGTATTTTATACCTGGGTCTATCTCCGGCCGGCTATGGGACTCGCTCTTTCCGCATCGGCGCTGCTTCTGCGGCCGCTGCGGCGGGTTGGTCCGAAGCCGAAGTCCGGGCACTGGGTTGGTGGAGGTCTGGTGCAGTCAGGCGCTATATCCGGCCTTTTCCTCCCAGTGCGCCCCTTTGAGGATTAGCCGCTTGTCACAGTCACCCTTTGCGATTGTGGGGGCCTTGAGGAATTTTTGCTTTATCGTTGGTTTTAATCACGGTTTTTGCCGGCTGACGAAGTTTTGTGTTTTTGCCTCAAGTCAAATTGGGCGACCCCCCCCCCCCTCCCCTGTTAGGGACGCAGGTTAGGTTACTTATTTTCCCCATACTATATTTCGTTTCTTAACCTCCGTCACACCCTTCTTTTGGCCCTGCATGGGGGTGGCACTGATCTGGTACGCCGGGTCTTGAGGTATGTAGCTTCGTGTTCTGTTTTCTTTAGTTGAGTTTTCTTCGTGTTATGCTTTGGTAGTTGAGTTGAGTTTTTGGTCCGGTGGTGGCATAAACTCACCGGCTGGGCTTCCGGCACGCCTCGTAATGCATCACTCTGGCACGGAAGGGGTTACAGTTTTTGTGGGAGGAATGTAAGAAAAACTGCCTGGATTGTGATTGGCTGGATTCTGTATAGGGGAGGGTCTGACATACATATAGTTTTCAGATCCAGGATATCCTGCCTCTTCCCAGTTTTTCCGTGACCCACCCTCCCGCCCTGGGGAGCTGGTTTTTGTTGCTACAGTGGGGTTACTTGTGTCGGCTTTCGGTGGCCGGTTTCCGAACGGTTATTTTAGTTTAACTTAAGGAGTTTATTGTTAGTAAGTTCAGGTGAACTTTTAGGTATTTTTATAGTCTTAGAATTAATTTATGGGCTCCACCGGACTTGGTGGGCCCATATGATGGATCATAAACATATGTGGATATCGGGGCCGTAGGCACAATTTTTACCCCATAGGGGCGGAGCGTACCTCCGTCCCTACAACTGTTGGTGGGCATGGGTAGTGGCAGAAGGTCGACCCCTGGCCTTGGATTTCCGATGTCTGGGATGGAGGCAGGAGGCCGATCCCGGAACATCTGGGGCAGAAGGCCCCCTCACACATGTTTTTATTGCTCGGGATGGAGGCAGTAGGCCAATCCCAGAACATCTGGGGCAGAAGGCCCCCTCACACATATGTGTATTGCTCTATTTTGTCATATAATTTTGGTTAACCGTTCTTCTCCCCGCCACCTTAGTTAGAGAGGGAAGTCTGCATTTTTAGTTTTAGTATTAATAGGCCTTCCTCTCAGTCAAAAATAAAAAGCTGACCCCTTTCACGCCAATTACGGTTGTCGTGTCTTTATTTATTAATATAAGTGTGCTTGAGTGGCGTGCAGATGCATCTGACGTGTGAAGTTTAAGACTGCGTAGGTCACATAATGTGGCCGAAAACAGCATAAACTCACCGGCTGGGCTTCCGGCACGCCTCGTAATGCATCACTCTGGCACGGAAGGGGTTACAGTTTTTGTGGGAGGAATGTAAGAAAAACTGCCTGGATTGTGATTGGCTGGATTCTGTATAGGGGAGGGTCTGACATACATATAGTTTTCAGATCCAGGATATCCTGCCTCTTCCCAGTTTTTCCGTGACCCACCCTCCCGCCCTGGGGAGCTGGTTTTTGTTGCTACAGTGGGGTTACTTGTGTCGGCTTTCGGTGGCCGGTTTCCGAACGGTTATTTTAGTTTAACTTAAGGAGTTTATTGTTAGTAAGTTCAGGTGAACTTTTAGGTATTTTTATAGTCTTAGAATTAATTTATGGGCTCCACCGGACTTGGTGGGCCCATATGATGGATCATAAACATATGTGGATATCGGGGCCGTAGGCCCAATTTTTACCCCATAGGGGCGGAGCGTACCTCCGTCCCTACAACTGTTGGTGGGCAGGGGTAGTGGCAGAAGGTCGACCCCTGGCCTTGGATTTTGGATTTCCGATGTCTGGGATGGAGGCAGGAGGCCGATCCCGGAACATCTGGGGCAGAAGGCCCCCTCACACATGTTTTTATTGCTCGGGATGGAGGCAGTAGGCCGATCCCAGAACATCTGGGGCAGAAGGCCCCCTCACACATATGTGTATTGCTCTATTTTGTCATATAATTTTGGTTAACCGTTCTTCTCCCCGCCACCTTAGTTAAAGAGGGAAGTCTGCATTTTTAGTTTTAGTATTAATAGGCCTTCCTCTCAGTCAAAAATAAAAAGCTGACCCCTTTCACGCCAATTACGGTTGTTGTGTCTTTATTTATTAATATAAGTGTGCTTGAGTGGCGTGCGGATGCATCTGACGTGTGAAGTTTATTATAGGTTTGGACAATTCTGAGCGCATAGATTATTCTTTTTTTTGTTTTATATATTTATGAGTTGGTGACTGTGAAGTACTGCACCAAAGGATTGTTGTTGTTTTTTTTTGTTTCAAGATGAGAAGTGTAACTTCTCAGACCTTGCATGATTGCACTATTTCATTTTGGTATTTGCTGTAGCACAGCTAGATGTGATCAAGTATGTGATCTCTACTTCTAAAGGGGTGTACTGACGGGAGAGATGTGTGCTGAGCGATCTTAACACAGACCGCTCAGCACACATCTCTCCCCCCACTCAGCACAGCGCGATATGCTGAGCGAGGGGGGGGGGGGGGGGGGACAGGGGCTCAATCTAGCACCGGCGATAGCGATGCGCGGGGCTGCGCATCGCTATCGCTGGGGGGCATACACACTGCAGATCCGTGCTTAAAATCTAAGCAATCTAGTCAGATTGCTTAGATTTTAAACCCGGATCTCTCCGTGTGTACCCCCATTTACTGAGTGCAGGGATGGTCTCTTATCAGAGCCCCTGTCCAGGCATAATAGGTTGGTACATTCCCCCTTAAAAAAAGAATCCTTTTTGTTGTAATAAGGCGATAAGGATTATTTATTATCGGGGTTGTGTGTATTCTACTATTGTGACAAAGACAGCACAAATCTGACATGGGTTTAGAACTGCAGGATTGTGGCTGGAGAGAACCCAGGTCAGATTTTGCTGTTATGCAGGGATTAGAAGCTACTAATTGCAGCCACCTTCTGGTTTTAGGCTTTACAACCATTTAAAATTAGAGGTGCAAACCCCCCCACCCTTCCCCCGGGAAATTCCACCTCAATGCAGACGTCCCTCTCAAGGTCATTTATGAACCCCGATCCTACAGACAACCATGTGGTGAAGCTAAAGAAGGGGAAAGTAGATGTTGAAGATGAGGAAGTCTGGAAAGAGGTAGAGAAGGGGGGTGTTCTAGACGGCTGGTTAGAATTGGTGTAGGCAAATCAGGATGTTCGCTTAAGGAACTGGTAACTTCACCAGGGTGGTTAAAGCTAAAAGGGAAAGGGAAATCTGACATGGGTTTAGAACTCCAGGATTGTGACTACGGAGAATCCAGGCCAGGTGTTGCTGTTAGCCAGGGTTGAGAAACTGCTGATTGCAACCACCTGTCAGTTTCTGTTAAAAGGGTTTCAGACACAAGAAGCAGGGCTCCTGATGATGGACAAGCTGCTCAGATGATAGTCCAAGGGGTGGCTACTGTTGGACTTCGGGTCCACTGGAGAACTTGTGTATGCATTTTGAAGAATCTGTGGATTTTACTCCAGTCTGTGTGATTCCTGTCACATTTGTATAATGGGATTTTTGTTCTTACCTGTAAAATCTGTTTCATGGGGACACTGAAACCATAGGTATAGGTGGGGCTGGAGGAGCCTGGTCACTAAATAATTAATGTTTGAAGCTGCAGCACAGGCTCATCCTCATCTATAGCCCACCACCTGCCTCCAGCAGCCAATTAATACTAGCAGAGCCCAAGGACAGGGAGTAGGAGGAGAGGAGGAAAAGACCGGGCAAACAGAAATTAGGCACAAAAAGGGGAGAACCCTGTGACCTAAATGCGTGCCATAAAACAACCCCAAAGCCAGAAAGGGGCATAAGGTCAGGCTTCCAGTGTTCCCCATTGACTCAGAGAAAAGGATTTTACAGGTAAGAACAAAAATCCAGTTTTCTTTTTCTTCTATGGGCTACACTGTGTCAGGAATCTGTATTTAGCACAATGGATATTATCTGCACACTGGTTCGCTAACTTGGGGACGTCAGTTGTCCATGCTGTCTGACTTTTGTTTTTGCTCCATTGCTGTGCTCAGTGTACCCTACTCAGTGTACCCCATTGTTTGGCTGTCATCCCAGATGCTTGGCATAGCCATAACACCCACGGTCAGCTGACTTCAGATCCTCCAACCCCGGCATCCACTGTCGTCAGGTGAAGGCACTGACGAGTTACCAGCGCCTTGAACAATCAGTAACTTCCTGAGCAATGTTCTGGGCTTCAGGTCTCTGTCAGCTATTCTTATAGTTGTCCACTGTCTGCTGTTTCTGTTTGCTGTAGCCTGACTCCTGTTACACTCTCTGAAGCACTGTCAGTTCCAGTAGGGCCGAAACTAGGATTTTTGTCACCCGGGGCAAGGTAGCCATTTGACCCCCCCCCCCCCCCCGCAAAAAAATAAATAAATATATTTTACAATAAATAAATAAAAATAATAATTTTTTTTTAAATAAATAAATAAATGAATAAAAATATTATAATTATATATATATATATATATATCTCTTTCAGAACTTTTTTACCTGAAAAACTGCCTTTTCTAACATAAATTTCATATCCAGGAAAAAGTGTCCCCATTTTACACATTGCGGCAGGAAAAAGTGTCCCCATTTTACACATTGCGGCAGGAAAAAGTGTCACAATTTTACACATTGCGGCAGGAAAAAGTGTCCCCATTTTACACAGTACGACAGGCAAGTGTCCCCATTCCCCATTTTACACATTGCGGCAGACAGGTGACCCCATTTTACACATTGCGGCAGACAGGTGTCCCCATTTTACACATTGCGGCAGGAAAAAGTGTCCCCATTTTACACATTGCGGCAGGCACGTGTCCCCATTTTACACAGTACGCTGGCAAGTGTCCCCATTTTACACATTGCGGCAGGAAAAAGTGTCACAATTTTACACATTGCGGCAGGAAAAAGTGTCCCCATTTTACACATTGCGGCAGGCACAGGTCCCCATTTTACACAGTACGCTGGCAAGTGTCCCCATTTTACACATTGCGGCAGGCACAGGTCCCCATTTTACACAGTACGCTGGCAAGTGTCCCCATTTTACACATTGCGGCAGGCACAGGTCCCCATTTTACACAGTACGCTGGCAAGTGTCCCCATTTTACACATTGCGGCAGGCACAGGTCCCCATTTTACACATTGCGGCAGGTGGTGGAGGGAGAGAGAGAGAGAGAGAGGAAGGGAGAGGGGCTGACTTACATTTGAAGCGGTTCTCGCCGCTCTTCAGCCGCCTCTCCCTCCTCGTCTGCGCGGCTCCCCCTTCTCCCTCCTCCGGCGGGGTTTCGTGGAATGACGCGTTTGCGCCGTGACGTCACGACGCAATCGCGTCATTCCGCGAAACCCCGCCCCCCGAGCTGGGCACTCGGGAGAAGGGGGTTTAAAAGTGCAGCGGCGGGTGTTAGGGGGTCTCGGCGCCCCCTCCAATCCGGCGCCCAGGTACTCGGAAACCACCCCTGCGTGCGCGTGTGATACACATGAGACAATATATAAATAAGAAAGAGCTTTTATTAGAATATATGTATAGATGTTAAAATGATCCGAGACAAGAGCAGATCTTTATCTATTAAAAACCTAATACCGGTATACACTAAAAAACACAAAAATAACAGTTGACAATACGAACATAGAACATATATTATTTAGGGTAGATACACCTGAAGGGCGATTTACTCATCCCCCAATAAGGAAGCAATGTCCCAATCCTTGTTTCAATCTGAATTAACAGACGCCAATTGCTGTAATGTATGAACTAAGGTGGTCATTCCGAGTTGTTCGCTAGCAGTTTTCATTCGCAGCGCAGCGTTTAGGTAAAAAAGCGGCACTTCTGCGCACGCGTATGCGGCGCAATGCGCATGCTCGACGTACTTTCACAAAATCCGAAGTAGTTTCACACAAGGTCTAGCAAAGCTTTTCAGTCGCACTGCTGGCCGCAGAGTGATTGACAGGAAAGGGGCGTTTCTGGGAGGTAACTGACCGTTTTCGGGGAGTGTGTGTAAAAACACAGGCGTGTCAGATACAAACGCAGGCGTGCCTGGGAAAACGCAGGCATGGCTGGCCGAATGCAGGGCGTGTTTGTGAAGTCAAAACAGGAACTAAATAGTCTGAAGTGCTTGCAAGCTAGGAGTAGGTCTGAAGGTATTCTGAAACTGCTCAAAAATATTTTGATGCCGCTCTGCGATCCTTTCGTTTGCACTTCTGCTAAGCTAAGATACACTCCAAAAGGGCGGCGGCTTAGCGTTTGCACGGCTGCTAAAAGCAGCTAACGAACGAACAACTCGGAGTGAGGGCCTAACTTCGAACTGCAGCCTGATCTGCTGAATCATAAAATGAAAAACAAAGTCCTGAATGCAGCCTATTCTGCTGTATTGGAGAAGATTTAACTCACAGTACTTGTACAGGAGGACTGTTCGTAGACGTTCTTAGGGTAAATCCAGGAGTCCAGAGGTCTGCCGGCAGACTATGGAAATAATGCTGGGATCAACTGGTTTCACCTGTTCACAGGCTTCATCAGGATGTATGCAAGCCCACTTCTCCTAGAATTTATACCTCCTACACCATACAGTTCTGCCCTGTTGGGTGCATCACTTCCGCCCTCGTTGTAGTCGCGGGTCATCACTTCCGCCCTCATAGCGGTTCTTTACTTCCGCCATCATTGTAGTCGCGGGTCGAGATGTGTGGCTGGCACTTTTTGTGTTATGGTTCTAATTCCACTTTCGTGTTTTGGTTTTGGCTTGGTTTTGCCAAAACCACCCTTTCGTGTTTTGGTTTTGGATCTGGATGATTTAAAAAAACAACATAAAAACAGCTAAAATCACAGAATGTGGGGGTAATTTTACGGTATTATTAACCTCAATAACAATCATTTCCACTCATTTCCAGTCTATTCTGAACACCTCGCACCTTACAATATTGTTTTTAGGCCTAAAAGTTTAACCGAGGTGGCTGTATGACTAAGCTAAGCGACACAAGTGTGCGGCACAAACATTAGTTCCCAAACAGCACATGATGCAAAGAAGAAAAAGAGGTGCAAGATGGAATTGTCCTTGGGCCTTCCCACCCACCCTTATGTAGTATAAACAGGACTGCACACTTTAACAAACCCATCATTTCGGTGACAGGTTCTGCCACACGACTGTGACTGAAATGACTGGTTTGTTTGGGCCCCCACTAAAAAGAAGCAATCAATCTCTCCTTGCACAAACTGGCTCTACAGCGGCAAGATGTCGACCTCATCATCATCCTCCGATTCCTCACCACTTTCACTGTGTACATCCTCCTCACTGAGTATTAATTCGTCCCCACTGGAATCCATCATCACAGGTCCCTGTGTATTTTCTGGAGGCAATTGCTGGTAAAGGTCTTCCCGGAGGAATTTATAATTAATTTTGATGAACATCATCTTCTCCACATTTAGTAGCAATCTCCTATGCCGATCGCTGGCAAGGTTACCGGCTGCACTAAACACTCTTTCGGATTACACACTGGCAAGGGGGGGGGGGGGGGGGCAACTTAGGTAAAATAAAGCCAGTTTGTGCAAGGGCCTCCAAATTGCCTCTTTTTCCTGCCAGTATACGTACGGACTGTCTGACATGCCTACATGGATGCTGTCACTCATATAATCCTCCACCATTCTTTCAATGGTGACAGAATCATATGCAGTGACAGTAGACATGTCAGTAATCGTTGGCATGTCCTTGAGTCCGGACCAGATGTCAACTTTCGCTCCTGACTTCCCTGCATCACCGCCAGCGGAGGAAATGTTATCCTTTTCCTTGCAGACCCAGTGGTGGGAGAAATTGAAGGAGAAGCTGTTGACAGGTCACGTTCCGCTTGAGTTGACAGTTTACTAACCAGCGGGTCTTTGCACCTCTGCACACTTGTGTCTGCTGGAAAGAGAGATACAACGTAGGCTTTAAACCTAGGATCGAGCACGGTGGCCAAAATGTAGTGCTCTAATTTCAACAGATTGACCACCCTTGAATCCTGGTAAAGCGAATGAAGGGCTCCATCCACAAGTCCCACATACTTTGCGGAATCGCTCCGTCTTAGCTCCTCCTTCAATTTATCCAGCTGCTTCTGCAAAAGCCTTATGAGGGGAATGGCAGTGTCTGAACTGACTTCACGTGTGGCAAGTTCGAAGGGTTGGAGAACCTTGCACAAGACGGAAATCATTCTCCACTGCACTTGAGTCAGGTGCATTACCCCTCCTTTGCCTATATCGTAGGTGGATGTAAAGGCTTGAATGACCTTTTGCTGTTCCTCCATCCTCTGAAGCATATAGAGTGTTGAATTCCAGCTCGTTACCACCTCTTGCTTCAGTTGATGGCAGGGCAGGTTCAGGAGTGTTTGCTGATGCTCCAGTCTTCGGGACACGCAGTGGCAGAATGCCGAAAGTGGGCCGCAATTTTTCGGGCCACTGACAGCATCTCCTGCACACTCCTGTCATTTCAAAAAAAATTCTGCACCACCAAATTAATTGTATGTACAAAACATGGGAAATGCTGGAATTTGCCCAGATGTAATGCACGCACAATATTGGTGGCGTTCTCCAATATCACAAATCCCCAGGAGAGTCCAATTGGGGTAAGCCATTCTGCAGTGATGTTCCTCAGTTTCCGTAAGAGGTTGTCAGCAACGTGCCTCTTATGGAAAGCGGTGATACATAGCGTAGCCTGCCTAGGAACGAATTAGCGTTTTCCAGATGCTGCTACTGGTGCCACTGTTGTTGTCACTGCGGGAGGCCATACATCTACCCAGTGGGCTGTTACAGTCATATAGTCCTTAGTCTGCCCTGTTCCACTTGTCCACATGTCCGTTGTTAAGTGGACACTGAATACAACCGCATTTTGTAGGACACTGGTGACTCTTTTTCTGGTGTCTGTGTACATTCTTGGTATCGCCTGCCTAGAGAAGTGGAACCTAGATGGGATTTGTTACTGTGAACACACTATCTCCATCAATTCTCTAAGTCCCACTGAACTAATGGTGGATACCGGACGCACCTCTAACACCAACATAGCTGTCAAGGCCTCAGTTATCCGCTTTGCAAAAGGATGACTGCTGTCATATTTCATCTTCCTCACAAAGGACTGTTGGTCAGTCAATTGCTTAATGGAAGTAGTACAAGTGGTCTTCTGATTTCTCCTCTGGGATGACGATCCACTCGCAGCAGCAACAACAGCAGCGGCAGCAACAGCAGGCGTATTACTCCAGGATCCTCTGGAGGAATCCCGGTTAGGAGAGGACTCCTCAGTCTTGACAGTGACATGGCCTGCAGGACTAGGGACATTCCTGACTGAAGAGGAAGTTGACGTTGAGGGAGTTGGTGGTGTGGCTTGCAGGAGCTTGTGTACAGGAAAAAGAAGAGATTTAGTTGTCAGTGGACTGCTTATGCTCTTACCCAAAGTTTCACAACTTGACACTGACTTCTGATAAATGTGCAGCAGGTGACGTATAAGGGAGGATGTTCCTAGGTGGTTAACATCCTTACCCCTACTTATTACAGATTGACAGAGGCAACAGATGGCTTGACACCTGTTGTCCGGATTTGTGGAAAAATAATTCCACACCGAAGAGGTGTCTTTTTTGGTAGTTTGCCCAGGCATCACAATGGGCTTCTTCATCCCAAGGACAACAGGTGTCTCCCCTGGTGCCTGACTTAAACAAACCACATCACCTTCAGAATCCTCATCGTCAACTTCCTCCTCAGCGCCAGCAACACCCATATCCTCATCCTGGTGTACTTCAACAGTGACATCTTCAATTTGAATATCAGGAACTGGACTGTGAGTGCTCCTTCCAGCACTTGCAGAGGGCGTGCAAATGGTGGAAGGAGCCATCTCTTCCCGTCCAGTGTTGGGAAGGTCAGGCATCGCAACCGCCGACACACTTGGACTCTCCTTGGGGATTTGTGATACCATCTCAGAACGCACAGTTCTTTTCTGTGCTCTTTCCAGCTTAACTCTTTTAATTTTTCAAGCTGGAGGATGAGGGCTTCCATCGTCATGTGAAGCTGAACCACTAGCCATGAACATAGGCCAGGGCCTCAGCCGTTCCTTGCCACTCCGTGTCGTAAATGGTATATTGGCAAGTTTACGTTTCTCCTCAGACGATTTAAATTTCTTTTTTTGGATCTTTTTACTGAAATTTGGCTATTTGGATTTTACATGCCCTCTACTATCACATTGGGCATCGGCCTTGGCAGACGACGTTGATGGCATTTCATCGTCTATGTCATGGCTAGTGGAAGCAGCTTCAGCACTAGGAGGAAGTGGTTCTTCTTGATCTTTCCCTATTTTATCCTCAAAATTTTTGTTCTCCATTATTTTTTGGGAGTTATATAAGACAATATGTGGCACAGGAATGACTGGAATGACTGATGAGACAGGACACTACCACTGGTCTGATGCAGCACAACACAACAATACTGTAAGAGACTTGTGGTTGTTGTTATTATTTATTATTATATAGCAGCAGTGTATATCGTCACTGGAATGACTGATGATGAGACAGGACACTACCACTGGTCTGATGCAGCACAATACAATACTGTAAGAGACTTGTGGTTGTTGTTGTTATTATTATTATTATTATTATTATTATTATTATACGGCAGCAGTGGACATATAGCAGCAGCATATATCATCACTGGAATGACTGATGATGAGACAGGACACTACCACTGGTCTGATGCAGCACAACACAATACTGTAAGAGACTTGTGGTTGTTGTTATTATTATACGGCAGCAGTGGACATATACAGTAGCAGCAGTGTATATCGTCACTGGAATGACTGATGATGAGATAGGACACTACCACTGGTCTGATGCAGCACAACACAATACTGTAAGAGACTTGTGGTTGTTGTTATTATTATTATACGGCAGCAGTGGACATATAGCAGCAGCATATATCGTCACTGGAATGACTGATGATGAGATAGGACACTACCACTGGTCTGATGCAGCACAACACAATACTGTAAGAGACTTGTGGTTGTTGTTATTATTATTATACGGCAGCAGTGGACATATAGCAGCAGCATATATCGTCACTGGAATTACTGATGATGAGACAGGACACTACCACTGGTCTGATACAGCACAACACAGTCAACAACACTTTATACAGCTACACTGGCAGGAGAGGAAACCGACACTGTGACTGTCTGGACTGATGCACCACAATACACTGTGACTAAACTGGACTGGACTGAGCAGCACAACACAACACAAGACTTGCCACCCCACTTTCCCACCCCCACACAGACACTGGAGGACGGAGACACGTCCTCTCACTACACTTTCCGAGACTGGAGTGAAAATGGCCGCAACGTGCGGGTCCTTATATGGAATCCAAATCCCGCGAGAATCCGACAGCGGGATGATGACGTTTTGCAGCGTTTGGGTTTCCGAGTCAGGCGGGAAAACCCGAGCCTGACTCGGATCCGGGCTCGAGACGTGAAGTTCGGTAGGGTCTCTGAGATCCGAACCCGCTCATCTCTAGTTAATTCCAAACTTTTTCAGATGATTTAATACTGTTTTTCAATTTAAAAATGAAACTCTTTCATTAAATTAGTCCCGACATTCGTGGATTGAATGGTACACATGGGAGTTGCTACCTACGCCAGCCGGGGAGGAGCTCCTTGGACAGCTTGTCCACCCACTAAGTCAAAGACTAATCATCCAACGCGTTTGGTCTAAAGAGACTTCCTTAGGGGTGTCTTAACAGAAAGAAATACATTTTTAAAAATGAAATTCATACAACATCAACAATCATAAACACAAAGGGGTGTTTGGATTTGAAGTGGTAGCCAGTAGCGGTCAGTATAATCAATAAATAAATTGTACATATTACAGATCAAAAACATTTCTGAATTAAGTTTTTTTTAGATTTGTAGCTACTATTCAAATGGATCATACAGGAGGATAGTCCATAAAAGAATAATTAATATATCAAAATACTAAGCGTGAGAGGCAGGACATTTATAAAGACAATAGTACCATATCTGCAAAATAACACTAATCAATTATATACGTTTCTTTTCACTTACTTTCTAAGTGTAAAAGATGCAAACAACATCCTATTAGTTTTTGGGAAAATGTCCCCGTGAATAAAAACTGTGGAAAAGGATATACATAAATTTTAAACATTAACCCTAATATACCTATTTTATTTTTATTTTTTATATTATTTTTTTTACATACTTACACTAAAATCAAATGTGACAGTCCAGGGGATCCTTATTATTAATAAAGCCCCTAGAGAGACAAATTATTATTATTATTATTAATCTAAGAGGATAGACTTATTTTTTACAATTACAATATACCACTGGATTTCAATTATTTATTTTATAGATTAGGTTTAATTATCAAAGTGAAAATTTGTGATAAATATATTATTTATTATATTTTATTACGCATAAACATGTGAAACTTTACCACAGGTGTTAGAATTATAAATAAGTGCCAACAATCTTTAGTAATGTTAAAGCTAAAAGTGCTAACTTAGTGTGCTGGGGGCTGGTGTGTGTGATCCCAACGCTGTCCAGATTAATAATGAGCCACAGGGCAGAAACTGCTGACTATTTAGCTGAGGGATGGATATATATATATATATATATATATATATATACTGTATATACCAAACAGAAAACTCAGCACTCTCCTAAGCAACTTCATTCACCTTAATGCTTTAATATACATCTAAATATATATACACATACTGTATATATATATATATATATATATATATATAACCAACACTTGACTCCGGCACTCCAGACGTCCCTACGGACCTACTTGCTGCGGTGCCTTCCTCCGGGGGGTCACCCCAATGCACAAAGGAGAATAACGAGGCGGCACTCAGAGTCTTGCAGAAGAATCAAACGTGTATTTAGTGTGTCAACGTTTCGGGGACCACCTCCCCTTCGTCAGGATAACAATAACAGTGTACATTTCAAACTTATATAGTGATAAACTTACCCCCCTTGCATGATTCCCCACACTCTCGTCCTCCCCTGGCCACGCCACTCGGGTTTCCGTTCGGCGTCACCACGCGCTTCAGCGGCACCGGAAGTGACGTCGCGGCTCCCTCCTGTGTGGCCATGGAGACGCTGAAAACAAAAGATATAGAAACACGTGTATGTTTGGAAGACTGTTGCATCAACTGCTTTGCAGATAGAAATGTGCATAGTAGTGCTAACAAAAACCGACAACCTTGTTGTCAATGCATGGAAAAGATATTAAAAAAGTTTTTTTTTTAAAAACAAAAATTTTTCTTTTCTTAAAAAAATGTGCGTTGCATAGATATACATGATGCTGCCACTATTCATCCACATACGTTTTTCAGTGTAACATATTAGGTCAAATAAGCCTAATCATCAGTATATAAAGTGCGTGCAAGTGCTATATTAAATGACTAATGCGGCTGTGTCTCATCTAGGTCAATATAGGTGAGCTGTCCATGGAACTTATGAACCTGCTATACTTTCAATCACATGAACTGACTCCATTTTTGCTCCCCTTTCACATCTGCTCTACTGCCAAGTCAACAAAAAGGTGTTGGAGCAGACCATGTATGTCACAAAGAGTTCTCCCTGATTATAGAAAATTAATGAGACCTAGGCTATCATTAAGCCCGCCCGGTTTGAGGGTATTGAGCCTATGTATCCACATAGACTCAAGTTGAAGAAGTTTTTTGCCCCTGTTGCCCCCCCGAGGGGACTCAGGGACGTGATCTATGATACGGTGTTTAAACGTGGCCATGCTGTGTCTATGTTCTACAAAGTGTTTGGCTACTGGCTGTTCGCCACTACCAGCTGCCAGCGCATTCCTGATAGCAAGTCGATGTTGGGCCATCCTCACCTCTAATATGTTACACTGAAAAACGTATGTGGATGAATAGTGGCAGCATCATGTATATCTATGCAACGCACATTTTTTTAAGAAAAGAAAAATTTTTGTTTAAAAAAAAAAAACTTTTTTAATATCTTTTCCATGCATTGACAACAAGGTTGTCGGTTTTTGTTAGCACTACTATGCACATTTCTATCTGCAAAGCAGTTGATGCAGCAGTCTTCCAAACATACACGTGTTTCTATATCTTTTGTTTTGTTTTCAGCGTCTCCATGGCCACACAGGAGGGAGCCGCGACGTCACTTCCGGTGCCGCTGAAGCGCGTGGTGACGCCGAACGGAAACCCGAGTGGCGTGGCCAGGGGAGGACGAGAGTGTGGGGAATCATGCAAGGGGGGTAAGTTTATCACTATATAAGTTTGAAATGTACACTGTTATTGTTATCCTGACGAAGGGGAGGTGGTCCCCGAAACGTTGACACACTAAATACACGTTTGATTCTTCTGCAAGACTCTGAGTGCCGCCTCGTTATTCTCCTTTATATATATATATATATATACACACACACATACTGTATATATATATATATCTATCTATCTATCTATCTATCTATCTATCTATCTATATATGTATATACTGTATATACAGATGGAGCCATTCTCATCTAACCGTTTAATAGGATTATCTGAGCCATAGCATATATATATATATATATATAATATATGTGGGGAAAAAAAGTGGGAAAAAAAAGGGGAAATTGGCGCCCAGGGATTAGTGTAACCCGTAGAATGTACAGAACCCTATGGGTTTCACAAATATTACTGATTTTAAAACAAAAGCATGAACTGTTCCTTCATAAAAGTTTATTAAAATTTACAAAAACAAAATGACATGTCCATCATGTTGCATAGACATTATGATGTAATTTCTCTTATAATGATCCATCAATGAAGTTGTGGAGGAATGTAGACACTTTTAAACAATATCTTAAATCCTTCCTCATAGGATCACTTGATGTGATCTCTGAATATCCTATGAGGAAGGATTTAAGATATTGTTTAAAATTGTCTACATTCCTCCACAACTTCATTGATGGATCATTATAAGAGAAATTACATCATAATGTCTATGTAACATGATGGACATGTCATTTTGTTTTTGTAAATTTTAATAAACTTTTATGAAGGAACAGTTCATGCTTTTGTTTTAAAATCAGTAATATTTGTGAAACCCATAGGGTTCTGTACATTCTACGGGTTACACTAATCCCTGGGCGCCAATTTCCCCTTTCCCCCCCCCCCACATTTCTATACCAAGTTCAGTCTAACAAGGAACTCAGGGAAACAGGCTGCCTTTCTTAAGAAACTTTCTTATCTCACTCTATCTAATACCTATAAAATAGTGCAGGAGGAGAGTATTTGTTTGGTTTGATATATACTGTATATACCAAACAGAAAACCCATCACTCTCCTAAGCAACTTAATTCACCTTAATGCTTTAATATACATCTATCTATCTATATATATATATATATATATATATATATATATATACAGATGGAGCCATTCTCATCTAACCGTTTAATAGGATTATCTGAGCCATAGCAATCGGACTTAATCCCCTGCTGTAATGACTTAATCCCCTGCTCTATTGTTCTCTTTGTATTGTATTGCAGCCGAGAACAATAGATGAAAGGCTTATGCTAATAAACCATGGTGCACCTAGGCGGAGCAGAGAAGCCAAGAAGAGATCCATCTCAGTGGCGTGCGGTGAGGTCAGTGGCTGGTGAGGCACTGCAGCCATAATGTCCGCCGAGTCCCAGCCGATGATCCCTACCGCCGCCGAGCCAATGCCCACTACTGCCCCTGAGCCGATGTCTACTACTGCCACCGTACCTGATGGACGCTACCCCCGCCACTAATGGCCATCACCCCCACCAATGGCTTACAAAATTACCCACCATCAACTGACCCGGCCACCGCCACTAATTCGCATATTAATCCGATGCCGCCGCCACCAATGCCTGCAGCCAGCCTGCTCATCAAACTTGTGATGAGCAGGTGGCTAATATATTGTACATTTTATCAGTCTTTGGGACTGGGGAGGGAGTGGAAGGACATGAATGCAATGTTGTTGTACAGGGCTTCCATTAACTTAATAGCGCTATGGATGCAGCACTATTAAGTTAATGGAAGTCCTGTATAAAGGTGACAGCAGTGGGTGACAGGGAGAGAGTGACGCCAGGTAGAGGGTGACAGCAGTGGGTGATGCCAGGGAAAGCGTAACAGTAGCAGTGGGTGAGAGTGTGACAGAGAGAAGGAAAGGGTGATGGGGACAGGCAGTGAGTGACACTTATATTACTATTTACTTACCTGGTCCAGGGCCTAGAACTGCAGCGTGGCTCCTCCTTTGATGTTAACTCCAGGGATCGCCGGTGGAAATTGCAGCCAGGAATACCAGGTCGGAGGTAGAGTGAGAGAAGAGCGGATGAGCGGGGATGAGCGGAGATCATGGCCTCTCCTCCCCCCTCTGGCCGTACTGCCCTAGGTGACAGCTGCAGCTCATGATTTTAGTTACTGGCCACGGAGTCTGGCAGAGTAGGCCAAAGATGGGCAGTGAAAGTGAGGTTGAAGTGGGCGCAAGGTACGGGACTGGGCAGAGCCAGCACCAACTATTTTGATGCCCTAGGCCCGGAGATAGTGGGTGACTGGCAACGCAGGGTTGACAGGGAGATAGTGGGTGACTGGCGACGCAGGGGTGGCAGGGAGATAGTGGGTGACTGGCGACGCAGGGGTGACACGGAGATAGTGGGTGACTGGCGACGCAGGGGAGACAGGAGATAGTGAGTGACTGGCAATGCAGGGGTGACAGGGAGATAGTAGGTGATGGAGGTAGAGGGTGACATGATCAGGGTGACAGGGAGACACTGGGTGACAGGGAGATAGCGGGTGACATGATTAGGGCGACATGGAGATAGATAGTGGGTGATGGAGGTACTGGGTGACAGGGTACAGCAAGGCTCCTCAAACAACCCCCCCCCTTTTCCATCACAGGGGGTGTCCCAGCAGCACAGACAGCTTCCCACCCCCACAAGTCACGGGGGATGCCTCAAACTACACAGGCAGCCGCCACCTTCCACCATTCTCCCCCCCCCCCGCCTCCCTGCTGTCATAAGAGGATGACTGTCAGCGGCATAGGCACAGCCAGCCCCCTCCCCGCTCACCCGTCCAGGCTCATCAGGCCCGCATCCCCGCACACCAACCACTGCACGTCGTGCGGGGAGATAGTCCAGGCTGCCGCCAGTTCGCAGCCGGAGCCTGGAAGCTCTCACCTCCGAGCACAACTCAAGGAGGCGGAGCTCTTCAACCTTCGTGCCTGTGCATGCTGCTACTGCTGTGTACCTGTCAGCGCAGCAGCAGCAATCAACTGTTTATCACTTTGAAAATTATGGGGCGGAATGGGCTGGCGGCCGGAGGGCGGGTGGGCAGACAGGGATGGCCATGTGCCATATAGTATTGTAAATATGAAATGATAAACAAGACGACAGGGTGGACACCTGCCTTGATGCAGGGGCGTATCTACCTATTGGCCAGGATGGCACTCGCCAGGGGCGCCAGCCGAGGAGGGGCGCCGCCCAGCGGTGCCACCCGCGGCCAGTAGGTAGATTTAATATTAAGCAGCTGTCCACTCCCGCCCCCCAATGTCTGTCTCCCCCCCGCCCGGTAGTTTGTCACCCCGAACTGACACCTGGCTGCACTGTAGACAATAGCAGGCAGCCGCAGCAGCGGCAGTCACTGTAATTAGCGCCGGGGTCCGACACAGCGCTACAATCAGGAAACTACATAAACTACAGCTCCCAGCAGCCTTTGCTGCCGGGAGGTCACTGCAGCAAGGGCCGCTTGTAAGGTGTAGTTTCTTGATTGTAGCGCGGTGTCGGACCCCGGCGCCAATTACTGTGACAGCGGCTGCCTCCTATGGTCGATCCTGGGCGTCAGTGCGGGTGAGGGACTAACGAGGGGGGGGGGGGGGAGGGAGTGCTCTGGGGTACACATATATAAAAAAATTATAATATATACATCAGTTAAGTGGTTTCCCCTCCTATCCCATAAAAGCACCACAAAATGCTGTGGGCACTGGAGAAGGATAGCTTACTATGGTGGGTGGGAACATACAGAACCATAATGCCAGTACATATTAACATATAAATGTGCAGGTTTAATGTAAGATTTTATTCTTTTTCCAAGGAGTACATTTTTCTCATTCCGAAGAATGGCACTGACATTATTTATTTTAAGTAGTTCTTGTTTATCCTTTTTAATGAATACTATTCAAAATAGTTAAACTTTCACACATCTTCCCAGTGCTTAATAATAAATTGGATGTAGTTTTGTATGTATATATACGTATGTGTGTATATGTATGTATACGTGTATGTGTATATATATATATATATATATATATATAAAAGTGTGTGTGTGTGTCTATATATATATATATATATATATATATACATATATGTGTGTATATATGTGTGTGTGTACACACACACACACACACACACACACACACACACACACACACACACACAGACCTGTGTTCCGGCACTTAGGTGATCCAGCCAAGGATCCTGCTTGCTCCGGTGCCCTCCACAGAAGACACACGCCTCATATAGACAGCAAAACGAGGCGGCACTCGGAGTCGGTGTAAACAAATATAACATGTATTAAGAATGAATGTCAACATTTTGGGGAAGATGGGTCCCCGAAACGTTGACATTTATTCTTAATACACGTTATATTTGTTTACACCGACTCCGAGTGCCGCCTCGTTTTGCTGTTTGTATATATATATATATATATATATATATATTTTGAACATAGAATTCAGTTGGTGCGCTACTTTCCTTCTCAATTAATGAATTCAAAAAAGAGTCTTAAGTTGATTAACTTGCACTTTGGTTCCACAGGGTATTCCTGTAGATGGCAGCTCAGTCCTTCAAAGTGTCACCAGGTTTAGTGACAAATTAATCTGGAAAAGACAAAGGGGGAGGGACAAGCGCCTAATAGTGCAGTAACTTCACACCGAATTAGGTTATGTATAGTGTCTTATCTATAGGTAATATGCGTACCAGAAATATGATCTATAGTGGGCACGTCAAACGTTATAATAGCTGGTATTTTGCACCGCAATTGGTCCCCAGGTTGGACGTCAATGTGGATGTTCTCCAAATCATCAGTTTACAAATGCGCCGATCTGTAAATAGTCAGAGCGAGAGGCGCCTCTCATAGTGCAGTAATTACTTTATAAATATATTGGAATTCATAGAAAACGATAGGTATTAAGCGTACCAAAATATGAACACCAAACAGCTTTTAAATATGGTCTTTTTGTCCAGAGCGGTTTTCCCACATGCGGTTAGAGAGTGTCAGGCTTCGTGTATTGCCGTATATAAATAAATATATCACAGGCTAAAAAATAAGTGGGTTTTAATTCATAGGGTAAAAAGAAAACATAAAAAATATTTTCAAAGAAAAGAAGAGTTCATTAAGCTTATCTGGATAGTTCGAGATTTTTTCAGTGGTCCGGGGTATATCCACCGTATAGGTCTGTATCAGGGGTGTTCAGAACAGGTCCTCTACGCGTTTCACCTGTAAAAGGCTTCCTCAGGAGTGTCTATAGGGACAAACCCAGTTCTGACTGTTTTTATCCCCTTATGAGATAAGTGGGTGGCGCCCAATTATGCAAATCACTTCCGGTTTTTGCACCTCGTCCGAGGTAACAAAGGAGTGATTTGTAAACATATGGAGTAGCTTAACAACAGAGAATAGTTATAGACATAGGAGAAGAGGCAATTTTTTATAACAGTAATAAGTAACAGTGTTTTGGCCGCAGACCGGAAGTCGCGTAAAACGCGATGCTCGTGTATCCGGAAATGACGTACCGGAAGTAACATGTCCGGCGGTACACCTCGTCCGAGATAACAAGGAGCGATTTATAAACATATAGAGTAGCTAACGGCAAAGAATAGTTATAGACATAGGAGAGGAAACAATTTTTTATAAGTGTGATAAGTATCAATATTTTTAACGGAAGACCGGAAGTCGCGTAAGACGCGATGCTCATGTATCCGGAAGTGACGTGCCGGAAGTAACATGTCCGGCTGTATATACATTACAGCTGATTGGAAAACGTTGTTGGCGGTACGTAGCGCGTGTCGGGCACATGACCCAAGGTGAACCGCACGACGCTATGTATGAGAAATCCCACGTGTAAACCGGAAGTGCACGTGGAACGCAATGTCGGTGGGACGCAATGTTTAAACGGAAATACATATTTAAATGTGAAATACAGAAACTTCTAATGAATTACAAGATGGTTACATAAAAACAAATGATAATGCTAACATAATAAATCATGATTACACACAGATGGTATCTCTAACAAGAGGTACCATATTATGAGAAATTTTTGAGCCGCACCTGGAACGCAGCCCAGGATAATTGTGTTTCCAACTGTTTACTACATGATATTTTTATGTAAAATGAATTAACTACATAACAAACTATTGAACCAAATGGGCAATATTTTTACATGCTGAGGATTTGTCAGTTATATTTTTTGGTGTATAGCACTTAAATCGTTAGTTAAAAAATATATAAATAATAAATAATAATGATAATTATAATTAAAAGTAAATGAAAATAATATTTAAGTGGAAAAAGAAAAAAAGGGGGGATTACAGTGTAATAGAGGTATTTTGGAAGAGGTATTGGTTTAAAGAAAGGGGGCAATTTCGTATCCTTCATTGTGACCTGATGGACTCAAGGTGTTTAGAGTAAATATCCAGTACATTTCTCGTTGAGACAACAGTTTTGGGAGATCTCCACCTCTTGTTCCTAATGTGACTTTTTCCAGACCCTTAAACGTGAAGGTGTCTGTATTGGAGCAATGGTGAGTCAGGAAATGGTTCGAAAGTGGGTGGCTTTCCACTTTATTTTTGATATTGCGGAGGTGTTCCTGTATCCTTAATTTGAGAGGACGTTTTGTCTTGCCAACGTATTTTAGTCCACATCCACATTCGGCTAGGTAAATTACAGAAGTTGTATTGCAATTGATGAATTATTTTGTTTTAAATTCTGTTTTGTTTGATGAGTCATGAAAGGTTTTTCTATTAGGGTGCACAAATTTGCAGACGATACATCTTCCACATTTGTATGTTCCTGTGCAAATGGGCATGGTCTGGGTGTTAGTTTTTGTAGATGTTTTCAGCTGACTTGGAGCGAGGATCTCTTTTAAGTTTCTAGATTTTCTGAAAATGATTTCCGGACGGTCTGGAAGTACATGATTCAGTATTGGATCCATTTTCAGGATGTGCCAATGTTTAGTGAAGATGTTTCGAATCTTTCTTTCATTGCTGTTATATTGTGTGATGAAAGGAGCTATGAATTTTCTCTTTTGGTCCCTGATCTTTATTTCCAGAAGGTCTTTCTGTTCCAGATTGTTTCCTTTGCTCCTTGCGGTTTCGAGGATACTTTTTGGGTATCCACGTTCTCTGAACCTATTAATATAGATTTCTGATTGTTCTTTGTACGTGTCCGGGTCTGTGCAATTGCGTTTGATACGATATAGTTGTGAATATGGTATATTATTCTTCCAACCGGTGGTATGGGCACTGTCATAGTGTAAGTAACTATTTGTATCAACTGGTTTGATGTAGTTTTTAGTGGTGATCTTGTTTCCTTCAGTGGACAGTACCAAGTCCAGGAATTCCACTTGGGTTTTGCTACTCTTGTAGGTGAATTTCAGATTGAAATTATTATTTTGTAATTGCTCCATAAATTCAGCGAAAGATTCTTCTGTTCCTTCCCAGATCAAAATGATATCGTCGATGTATCTTTTAAAGAGGCGGATATTAGTTTGAAAAAGAGGATTATTGAAGATATGTTGTTCTTCCCACATACCCATTAGTATGTTCGCGTAACTGGGTGCAAATACTGTGCCCATTGCAGTGCCGCGGGTCTGTATGTAAAATTGATCCAAGAATTTGAAGTAGTTGTGGGTCAGAGTGAAGTGGATAAGTTGGCAGATGAAGTTTTTATGAAGTTCATTGATATCTGAATCTTTTTCTAATATTTCTGAACACGCCTTAATTCCTTTGTCGTGTATGATGCTAGTATACAACGATTGGACGTCTATGGTTGTCCATATGTAGTTCTCATTCCATTCAAAATTTTTTAAAAGATTCAGAATATTGGTAGTGTCTTTCAAAAAGGCTGGTAGTCCAGTGACATGAGGTTTAAGGAACACGTCTATGTATTCGGATAAGTGTGAGGTCAATGAATCGATGCCGGCTATTATTGGTCTCCCGGGAGGTGATTCTAGATCCTTATGTATCTTGGGTAAGTGATACATGATAGGTATGATGGGATTGTTTATCATTAAGTATTGAAACTCGTCCTTAGTGATGATGTTATTATGTAATCCCTGAACTAATATATGTCTTAGTTCAGTAGTGAATTCTTCCGTTGGATCTTTACTCAGTGGTTTATAAGATGTTTCGTCATCAAGTAATCTTCTTGCTTCCTTAATATAGATGTCACGGTCCTGAATAACAAGGCCTCCACCTTTGTCTGCCGGTCTTAGAACGATTTCTTCATTTTCTTTGAGTTCTTTTAATGCCAATTTTTCTGCTTTCGTAAGGTTGAATTTTTCTATTTCCGGGTCCTTTTGGTCTATTAAATCCTTTTTTACTAGATCGTAAAAGATGTTTAGATGTGCCCCTTTGGACTCGAGTGGGTAGTATTTCGACGGTTGCTTTAATCCGGATTTGTTAGTTTCAAAATTAGAGATAATTGCATTATCTTTTCTAGCAAAGTGTCTTTGAAGTGTCAATTTTCTAATGTATTTGTTCAGGTCAATGAATGTCTGAAATTTGTTTGGTTTCTGTATAGGGGCAAAAGTTACTCCTTTACTCAGCAAAGAGATTTGCGGTTGAGTTAAAGCATGTTTAGAAAGATTGAAGATTCCTATTTCGTTCACTTTAGAAACTACTTGTGGTTTTTCTTTCTTGGATTTTCTTCTTCCGCCTCGTTTTCCTCGTCTCGTTGTCTTCGTTTTAAAGGAGATGCCAGTTTTATGTTTTCTTTTAGTCTCGTTTGTTGGTCCCTGTCTCTGTATGGTCTTATTGGGTTCCTGGATAAAAAACTCTGTTCTGTTGATGTGCTTGCATGGTCTTCCACTGGATGTCTGTTGATATTTATGTACCTGTTGGTAGTTCTGCTTTCTTCTCTGTTGGTTTTTTTGTGAAATGAGGTAGACCTTGATCTGTGTTGATTCCATCTTTGTGTTTTATTTCTATTGTTCATACGACCTCTTTCTCTGCTGTGAGATTGAAATCTAGACCAATTTTTGACCCTTTTATTTTCATAGTCCAGTTTGTCCCTATAGAATTTATTTTCCTTGTTCCGAATCACCTCTTCTTCAACTTTTTCTAGCTTTTTATTAAGCACTTTCTCATTTATTTTGTATTCTTCGTTATCCTTATGTTTAATGAGTAACTCTTCTTTATTTCTAATGTCAAGCTCTAATGCTGTTAGGGTATTTTTCTTCTCTTTTATGATTAATTTCATAAGATCGAGAGAGCAAGTATGTAGAATTCTATCCCATTCATCTATGAATTCCGTGTTGTCGATTCCGAAGGTGGGTTTTTTTAGGAGTCTTAATCCTCTAGGGATTCTGTCAACTTTGAGGTAGTGCTCCAACCCCTTAATGTCCCACCAAGTTTTGGTTTCTTTAACAAGTGATTTTTCTATTTCCCAAAACAGTGAGTCTAGACTGTCGTTAATTATCGTGGTGTTTGGGGTACCCTCTTCATTGAATACCTTCTGGCATAACTCAGATCTCTTTTTGTTTAACCCACACAAACGTAGCATATTAAACAGAAATAAGAAAGTGTGGTACAATCACAACAATAAGTAATATATTATGTACAATAAAGAAGGGAGTGCTGCTCCAACTTATAACCTGATAGGAAAAGTTTTGAACATAGAATTCAGTTGGTGCGCTACTTTCCTTCTCAATTAATGAATTCAAAAAAGAGTCTTAAGTTGATTAACTTGCACTTTGGTTCCACAGGGTATTCCTGTAGATGGCAGCTCAGTCCTTCAAAGTGTCACCAGGTTTAGTGACAAAATGTTCCTAATGTGACTTTTTCCAGACCCTTAAACGTGAAGGTGTCTGTATTGGAGCAATGGTGAGTCAGGAAATGGTTCGAAAGTGGGTGGCTTTCCACTTTATTTTTGATATTGCGGAGGTGTTCCTGTATCCTTAATTTGAGAGGACGTTTTGTCTTGCCAACGTATTTTAGTCCACATCCACATTCGGCTAGGTAAATTACAGAAGTTGTATTGCAATTGATGAATTGTTTTGTTTTAAATTCTGTTTTGTTTGATGAGTCATGACGTCCAACCTGGGGACCAATTGCGGTGCAAAATACCAGCTATTATAACGTTTGACGTGCCCACTATAGATCATATTTCTGGTACGCATATTACCTATAGATAAGACACTATACATAACCTAATTCGGTGTGAAGTTACTGCACTATTAGGCGCTTGTCCCTCCCCCTTTGTCTTTTCCATATATATATATATATATATATATATATAATCGCAGGGTGGTGGTGGCACTCATCAGACTTGCACAGGTTCCTTAATGCAGTGTCTGTTTATTGACCATTAGGCCGTCATGTTTCGGGGATATACCACGGACACTGTGCAAGTCTGAAGAGTGCCGCCACCACCCTGCAATTATTTAGTGGCACTCAGAGACTCGAAAATAGTGAAATGTCCCAAGAGGGTGCTTTTATTAATTTATGTTTCGGGGGTGATTACCCCTTCTTCAGGACAGGAAAGGAAGACCATCCCCACCCTGTTGGGATATTTTACTATTTAGGAGTCTCCGAGTTCTGCCTGTTCATTCCTGCCTGCATATTTTGGGGCACATACCCCCTAGGAGTGCCCTGGAACACGTTACCCTAAGGGGATCCTGGAGTGCTGGGGAATATTGTGTGTGTGTGTGTGTGTGTATATGTGTGTGTATATATATATATATATAGATATATAATGCTCAAAGTGGGCCGGTATACACTGGAATAGATTTCAAACGGTGACGCCATCGTCAAAGGGACCGAAGGCCATCTCCACACAGCCGCTGCCCTGGGCTTCCTCCTCTTTACCGCTGCCGCCCTTGTCCTCCGCCGCTGCCGCCTATGTCATCCTCCGCTACGCCCCCCAGGGCCTTCTCCTGGTCACCACCACTGCCCAGGGCCTTCTCCTCACTGCCGCTGACTTCAGCCTCTGCACCGCCGCCGACCACAGCCCCATCAGCTGCTCAGGTACTGTCCCTCTGTCAATCTTTCTGTCCCTCTGTCACCGCTGTCACTCTCTCTGTCCCTGCTGTCACTCTCCCTGTCCCTGCTGTCACTCTCTCTGTCCCTGTCCCTGCTGTCTCTCTGTCACTGTCCCTGCTGTCACTCTCCCTGTAACTATGTCCCTGCTGTCACTCTCCCTGTCCCTGAATTTTGGATCATACTGTGTGGCATAATGTGAATTTTGAATCATACTGTGTGGGGTAATGTGAATTTTGGATCATACTGTGTGGGGTAATGTGGGTGGGGTAATGTGAATTTTGGCTCATACTGTGTGGGGTGATGTGAATTTTGGATCATACTGTATGCAGAAATGTGAATTTTGGGGGGTAATGTGGGTGGGGTAATGTGAATTTTGGCTCATACTGTGTGGGGTAATGTGAATTTTGGCTCATTCTGTGTGGGGTAATGTGAATTTTGGCTCAGTCTGTGTTGCATAATGGAAATTTTGGCTCATACCATGTTGCATAATGGGAATTTTGGCTCATGAAGTGTGGCATAATGTGTAAGGGGCACTAGTACTAGATAGTATAAGGGGTCCTACTATTGTGGTGCATAATGTGTATAAGGGGTATATGATATGGTACACTACACTTAAGGACATGCCCCCTTTTGAGTGACCACACCCCATTTTGAGCCACGCCTCATTTTCTCTGAGTGCACGCGCCTTCGGCGCGCACATAATTATAATCTTCACTTTTCTATACCCCCACTCCACAATTTCCACTATTACCACTATATATAATATATGTGTGTGTGTGTGTGTGTGTGTGTGTGTGTGTGTGTGTCTCTTCTACTGGTGGGATGTCTTGAGAAAGGTTACGTTAAGTTTTTGTCTACACTGGTGATGTGAGTAAACAAAACCTGCTGAAAAGTCCCTGGTGAGGGCACCTCTTCTTATTGGAATGGATATATATTATGGTATACTGGGTTAGCATTTGTTGGAGATTTTATATATATATATATATATATATATATATATACTATAGGTCCTACTGTGTGGCATAATGTGTATAAGGGGTGCTACTGTGTAGCGTAACGTGAAACAACGGACATAACTGTGCTGTGTAATGTTAGTAAGGAATGCTACTGAGTGGTGTAATTTGTATTTGAGAACTATTGAGTGGCCACACCCCCTTTTTGGCACATGCGCCTTCGATATTTCAAATATGGGCGGGTGTGGGGCGCGTCCTTTACTTTGCCAGGGGCGCTCAGACCCCTAGATACACCCCTGTCGGCTAGGGCAGTATCCACCTCATGGGCCAGGAAGGCACAAGTGGCAGTCAAGGACATTTGTGCAGCAGCTACGTGGTCTTCTATACATACCTTTTCTAAACATTATGCTTTGGATGTTGTTAAAGCTCACTTTGGAAACCAGGTTCTGCAACAAGCCTTGGTGTAAATAAATATTTAAGCATCAGTGTGATTGTGTTTTCTCTCCCGTAATTCAGCTTTGGTATATCCCATTGTATGGCTGCCATGAAGTAGGAAAAAGAAAACGACGAATTATACTTACGATAATTCCATTTTTTTTAAGTACTTCATGTCATCTCATGAATTATCCACCCTGTGGAGTGTTTTTTCTTTTAAACTGATCAAGGAGGCACTCAAAAAGACAGGGAAGGGAGGGGCGCAGTTATGTAGGAAAAGTGGGCGGAGTTGGAAAGAAAAAACCTGTCTACATTGAAAAAACGGGACATTAACCCATTGTATGGCTGCCATGAAGTACTTCAAATAAACGGCAAATTAATCTTACGATAATTCCGTTTTCTCCACTCTGGGGCCCCGCCAGCGAGACGTTCCTACCCGGGGCCATCTGTTCAGTCCTTTCGTTCTCACTGATTTCGATCTAAGGCCAGAGGTGCCTCCAATGCGACTTGGCACCTGAGGTAGGTCTAGAAAGCCTGCAAGCACCAGGCTCTCAGGAACAGACCACCAGTTCTGCTTCCACTAAGGCCTCAGCATGACAGTGCCCACCCACCCCGAGGGGATCTCGAGGTGGTGGCTCGACTGCGTCACTTCAGCCGCGACTGGAAGACCTCCTGCCAGGATGCCTGGGTCAGAAATCTCGATTATCAAGGCTACAAGCTGGAGTTCGACAGTACTCCTCCCCAACAATTTTTCAAATCAAGCTTACCAGCTTTGGAGAATATGCAAGTTACATTACAACTAGTGATGTGCACCGGACATTTTTCGTGTTTTGTGTTTTGGTTTTGGATTCGGTTCCGCGGCCGTGTTTTGGATTCGGACGCGTTTTGGCAAAACCTCCCTGAAAATTTTTTGTCGGATTCGGGTGTTTTTTTACAAAAACCCCTCAAAAACAGCTTAAATCATAGAATTTGTGGGTCATTTTGATCCCATAGTATTAATCTCAATAACCATAATTTTCACTCATTTTCAGTCTATTCTGAACACCTCACAATATTATTTTTAGTCCTAAAATTTGCACAGAGGTCGCTGGATGACTAAGCTAAGCGACCCAAGTGGCCGACACAAACACCTGGCCCATCTAGGAGTGGCACTGCAGTGTCAGGCAGGATGGCACTTCAAAAAAAATAGTCCCCAAACAGCACATGATGCAAAGAAAAAAGGAGGTTCACCAAGGTCGCTGGATGGCTAAGCTAAGCGACCCAAGTGGCCGACACAAACACCTGGCCCATCTAGGAGTGGCACTGCAGTGTCAGGCAGGATGGCACTTCAAAAAAATAGTCCCCAAACAGCACATGATGCAAAGAAAAATGAAAGAAAAAAGAGGTGCAAGATGGAATTGTCCTTGGGCCCTCCCACCCACCCTTATGTTGTATAAACAGGACATGCACACTTTAACAAACCCATCATTTCAGCAACAGGGTCTGCCACACAACTGTGACTGAAATAACTGGTTGGTTTGGGCCCCCACCAAAAAAGAAGCAATCAATCTCTCCTTGCACAAACTGGCTCTACAGAGGCAAGATGTCCACCTCCTCCTCATCGTCCGATTCCTCACCCCTTTCACTGTGTACATCCCCTTCCTCACAGATTATTAATCCGTCCCCACTGGAATCCACCATCTCAGGTCCCTATGTACTTTCTGGAGGCAATTGCTGGTGAATGTCTCCACGGAGGAATTGATTATAATTCATTTTGATGAACATCATCTTCTTCACATTTTCTGGAAGTAACCTCGTATGCCGATTGCTGACAAGGTGAGCGGCTGCACTAAACACTCTTTCGGAGTACACACTGGAGGGTGGGCAACTTAGGTAAAATAAAGCCAGTTTCTACAAGGGCCTCCAAATTGCCTCTTTTTCCTGCCAGTATACGTACGGACTGTCTGACGTGCCAACTTGGATGCGGTCACTCATATAATCCTCCACCATTCTTTCAATGGTGAGAGAATCATATGCAGTGACAGTAGACGACATGTCAGTAATCGTTGGCAGGTCTTTCAGTCCGGACCAGATGTCAGCACTCGCTCCAGACTGCCCTGCATCACCGCCAGCGGGTGGGCTCGGAATTCTTAGCCATTTCCTCGCTCCCCCAGTTGCGGGAGAATGTGAAGGAGGAGCTGTTGACGGGTCACGTTCCGCTTGACTTGACAATTTTCTCACCAGCAGGTCTTTGAACCTCTGCAGACTTGTGTCTGCCGGAAAGAGAGATCCAACGTACTGTAGGTTTTAAATCTAGGATCGAGCACGGTGGCCAAAATGTAGTGCTCTGATTTCAACAGATTGACCACCCGTGAATCCTGGTTAAGCGAATTAAGGGCTCCATCCACAAGTCCCACATGGCTAGCGGAATCTCTCTGTTTTAACTCCTCCTTCAATGTCTCCAGCTTCTTCTGCAAAAGCCTGATGAGGGGAATGACCTGACTCAGGCTGGCAGTGTCTGAACTGACTTCACGTGTGGCAAGTTCAAAGGGTTGCAGAACCTTGCACAACGTTGAAATCATTCTCCACTGCGCTTGAGTCAGGTGCATTCCCCCTCCTTTGCCTATATCGTAGGCAGATGTATAGGCTTGAATGGCCTTTTGCTGCTCCTCCATCCTCTGAAGCATATAGAGGGTTGAATTCCACCTCGTTACTACCTCTTGCTTCAGATGATGGCAGGGCAGGTTCAGGACTGTTTGCTGGTGCTCCAGTCTTCGGCACGCGGTGGCTGAATGCCGAAAGTGGCCCGCAATTCTTCGGGCCACCGACAGCATCTCTTGCACACCCCTGTCGTTTTTTAAATAATTCTGCACCACCAAATTCAATGTATGTGCAAAACATGGGACGTGCTGGAATTTGCCCAGATGTAATGCACGCACAATATTGCTGGCGTTGTCCGATGTCACAAATCCCCAGGAGAGTCCATTTGGGGTAAGTCATTCTGCGATGATGTTCCTCAGTTTCCGTAAGAGGTTGTCAGCTGTGTGCCTCTTCTGGAAAGCGGTGATACAAAGCGTAGCCTGCCTAGGAACGAGTTGGCGTTTGCGAGATGCTGCTACTGGTGCCGCCGCTGCTGTTCTTGCTGCGGGAGGCAATACATCTACCCAGTGGGCTGTCACAGTCATATAGTCCTGAGTCTGCCCTGCTCCACTTGTCCACATGTCCGTGGTTAAGTGGACATTGGGCACAACTGCATTTTTTAGGACACTGGTGACTCTTTTTCTGAGGTCTGTGTACATTTTCGGTATCGCCTGCCTAGAGAAATGGAACCTATATGGTATTTGGTACCGGGGACACAGTACCTCAATCAAGTCTGTAGTTGCCTGTGAATTATCGGTGGATAACGGAAACACGTTTCTCACCGCCCAGGCTGCCAAGGCCTGAGTTATCCGCTTTGCAGCAGGATGACTGCTGTGATATTTCATCTTCCTCGCAAAGGACTGTTGGACAGTCAATTGCTTACTGGAAGTAGTACAAGTGGTCTTCCGACTTCTCCTCTGGGATGACGATCGACTCCCAGCAGCAACAACAGCAGCGCCAGCAGCAGGAGGCGTTACACTCAAGGATGCATCGGAGGAATCCCAGGCAGGAGAGGACTCGTCAGACTTGACAGTGACATGGCCTGCAGGACTATTGGCTTTCCTGTGTAAGGAGGAAATTGACACTGAGGGAGTTGTTGGTGTGGTTTGCAGGAGCTTGGTTACAAGAGGAAGGGATTTAGTGGTCAGTGGACTGCTTCCGCTGTCATCCAAAGTTTTTGAACTTGTCACTGACTTGATGAATGCGCTGCAGGTGACGTATAAGGGAGGATGTTCCGAGGTGGTTAACATCCTTACCCCTACTTATTACAGCTTGACAAAGGCAGCACACGGCTTGACACCTGTTGTCCGCATTTGTGTTAAAATAATTCCACACCAAAGAGGTGATTTTTTTTGTAATTTGACCAGGCATGTCAATGGCCATATTCGTCCCACGGACAACAGGTGTCTCCCCGGGTGCCTGACTTAAACAAACCACCTCACCATCAGAATCCTCCTTGTCAATTTCCTCCTCAGCGTCAGCAACACCCATATCCTCATCCTGGTGTACTTCAACAGTGACATCTTCAATTTGACTATCAGGAACTGGACTGCGGGTGCTCCTTCCCGCACTTGCAGGGGGCGTGCAAATGGTGGAAGGCGCCACCTCTTCCCGTCCAGTGTTGGGAAGGTCAGGCATCGCACCCGACACAATTGGACTCTCCTTGGGGATTTGTGATTTAGAAGAGCGCACAGTTCTGTGCTGTGCTTTTGCCAGCTTAAGTCTTTTCATTTTTCTAGCGAGAGGATGAGTGCTTCCATCCTCATGTGAAGCTGAACCACTAGCCATGAACATAGGCCAGGGCCTCAGCCGTTCCTTGCCACTCCGTGTCGTAAATGGTATATTGGCAAGTTTACGCTTCTCCTCAGACGCTTTTAATTTTGATTTTTGGGTCATTTTACTGAACTTTTGTGTTTTGGATTTTACATGCTCTCTACTATGACATTGGGCATCGGCCTTGGCAGACGACATTGATGGCATTTCATCGTCTCGGCCATGACTAGTGGCAGCAGCTTCAGCACGTGGTGGAAGTGGATCTTGATCTTTCCCTATTTTACCTTCCACATTTTTGTTCTCCATTTTTTAATGTGTGGAATTATATGCCAGTATCAATAGCAATGGCCTACTACTATATATACTGCACACAACTGAAATGCACCACAGGTATGGATGGATAGTATACTTGACGACACAGAGGTAGGTAGAGCAGTGGCCTTCTGTACCGTACTACTATATATTATATACTGGTGGTCAGCAAAATTATGCACTGTACTCCTACTATATACTACAATGCAGCACAGATATAGAGCGTTTTTCAGGCAGACAACGTATAATACTGGTGGTGACCACCAGTATTATACGTTGTCTGCCTGAAAAACGCTCAGCAAAACTCTGCACTGTACTCCTCCTATATAATACTGCTGGTCCCCAGTCGCCACAATAAAGCAGTGTGAGCACAGATATATGCAGCACACTGAGCACAGATATGGAGTGTTTTTCAGGCAGAGAACGTATAATACTGGTGGTCACTGGTCAGCAAAACTCTGCACTGTACTCCTCCTATATAATACTGCTGGTCCCCAGTCCCCACAATAAAGCAGTGTGAGCACAGATATATGCAGCACACTGAGCACAGATATGGAGCGTTTTTCAGGCAGAGAACGTATAATACTGGTGGTCACTGGTCAGCAAAACTCTGCACTGTACTCCTCCTATATAATACTGCTGGTCCCCAGTCCCCACAATAAAGCAGTGTGAGCACAGATATATGCAGCACACTCAGCACAGATATGGAGCGTTTTTCAGGCAGACAACGTATACTGGTGGTCACTGGTCAGCAAAACTCTGCACTGTACTCATCCTATATAATACTGCTGGTCCCCAGTCCCCACAATAAAGCAGTGTGAGCACAGATATATGCAGCACACTCAGCACAGATATGGAGCATTTTTCAGGCAGACAACGTATACTGGTGGTCACTGGTCAGCAAAACTCTGCACTGTACTCCTATATAATACTGCTGGTCCCCAGTCCCCACAATAAAGCAGTGTGAGCACAGATATATGCAGCACACTGAGCACAGATATGGAGCGTTTTTCAGGCAGACAACGTATAATACTGGTGGTCACTGGTCAGCAAAACTCTGCACTGTACTCCTCCTATAATACTGCTGGTCCCCAGAATAAAGATATTTGCACTGCAGCCCCCTAAAACAAAGTGAGAGGACGCCAGCCACGTCCTCTCACTATCATTTCCAATGCACGAGTGAAAAATGGCGGCGACGCGCGGCTCCTTATAAAGAATCCGAATCTCGCGAGAATCAGACAGCGGGATGATGACGTTCGGGCGCGCTCGGGTTAACCGAGCAAGGCTGGAGGATCCGAGTCTGCCTCGGACCCGTGTAAAAAGGGTGAAGTTCGGGAGGGTTCGGATTCCGAGGAACCGAACCCGCTCATCACTAATTACAACAGGCCATCCAAAAGTTGATCCAGTCTCACGTTGTTGTTGTTGTTCCGGTTCCAATACCGCAATGCGGCAAGGGGTTTTACTCAAACCTATTTGTGGTACCGAAACCGTACGGTTCAGTAAGACCCATTTTAAATCTAAAATCCTTGAATCCTTATTTGAAGGTGTTCAACTTCAAGATGGAATCCCTACGAGCTGTGATTGCTGGCCTGGAGGAACAGGAATTCATGGTCTCCTTGGATATTAAGAACGCCTACCTCCATATTACGATTTGGCTGCCTCTTCAGGCGTACCTGCGGTTTACCCTGCCGGACGATCATTTCCAATTTCAGGCACTGCCCTTCGGCCTAGCCACAGCCCCAAGGGTTTTCACGAAGGTGATTGTGGAAATAATGTTCCAACTCCGAGTCCAGGGGTCAGTGTTGTCCCTTACCTGGACGATCTTCTGATAAAGCAAGATTCAGGGAGCTTTTGTTGCTCCATATCGACCGCACTATCCAACTTCTGTTACACCATGGGTGGATCCCCAATTTACAGAAGTCCCACCCGGAGCCGACTCAGCGTCTCCTGTTCCTTGGGATGTTGTTGGATACTGTGGCCCAGAAAGTGTTCCTACCAGAGGACAAGGCCAGAACACTTTCTGGAGATGGTCCGCATGGTGCTCCGACCTACTCGAGTGTCCATACATCTTTGCATAAGATTATTGGGAAAGATGGTCACCTCATACGAGGCAATCCAGTATGGGAGGTACCATGCCAGAACTTTTCAGCTGGATCTCCTGAGCAAATGGTCCGGATCACATCTTCAGATGCACCGAATGATACGGCTGTCACCTCGGACCAGGATTTCCTGCCGGTGGTGGCTGCAGTCCTCCAATCTACTGGATGGCCGGAGTTTCGGGATTCATGATTGGACCCTCCTCACAATGGATGCGAGTCTACGAGGATGAGGTGCTGTCACCCAAGGGGCGCATTTTCAGGGCAGGTGGTCAGCCCACGAAAGTCTCCTTCCGATCAACATTCTGGAACTTTGGGCGATCTACAATGCTGTGCTTCAGACCTCTCCTCTGCTCAAGGATCACGCGATCCAAGTACAGTCAGACCAGGGCCGTAACTAGGTGTGTGCGGAAGGGGCACCGCACATAGCGCTGCAAGATAGGGGGCGCTGTTGGTAGCACTTGTAAATTATCTATTTTAATTCCTTTTCACTTGCAGCTTTCTCCCTTTGTAAAACCCAGCATCTCCTGTCCGCCCCTGTCTCCTACCCTGACCCATTCTGTCTCTAATACCAATACAACATTCATGAACTCAACTTGAGATTTCTTTGTCAGTCAGTCACACTGTCCTTTATTACATTTCAAGATGCTGACGTATCCGAGATTCAAACCCATTGCCTGTGGCATTTCAGTCAGACAATCTATTAATTGAGCTGTTGGCCCTGGCATAGAAAGCTAGAGAATTTTAAGCTAGAGAATTCTAACTATTTGAAGCTTACCTTGTACTTTGTTAAAAATATTCAGCATTGCAGCTGTGCAGATCTATGTAGTGTGTGGCTACAAGGGATTGGATGTGTGGCTGCACACTACATAGATCTGCTCAATTGCAATGCTGATTATTTTTTTATACAAAGCACCAGTAGCTTCATATAGTGTTCATAGTTTTAATGTAGGATCAAATAGCTCAATGAGTAGGGCGTGTGATTAGAATTCAACAGGTTATAGGTTTGAATCCTGGGTATGGCAGTATATTCAATACTGCCATACCCAGGATTTAATAAAGGGTATTGTAGCTGAATAACAACGAGCTCTCAAGTTAAGTGCATGAATGTGGTATAAAGAGGATTTTTGTTAAATGTGTGTGTAATAAATTACTGTATATATAATGTGGGAATGGGCATCATAACATGGGCTTTCTCCTTGTATCAATCTTGTCATGCCCCTTCCCCATGAGGCATGTACCTTATGCCCCTATTGGGCATACTGTGCAGCGGACTATAAATTGGTATTATTTTGTGGCCACGCCCCTTCCCCATAAAGCCACACTCCTATATTTTGCCTTATTCAAAATATGAATGGGGGGGCGCCGATGATATTTCTTGCACACAGCGCTAAAATGTGTAGTTACGGCACAACCCCACAGCAGTGGCGTACATCAATCGGCAAGGAGGGACAAAAGCAGAGCCTGCATGCGAGAGGTGTCAAGGATACTCCTCTGGGCAGAAAGAAATGCAAGAGCAATGTCTTCAATCCAGGAGTAGACAACTGGGAAGCGGACTTCCTGAGCCGTCACGGTCTCCACCAGCAGGTGTTCCAGCAGATCATCCACCGGTGGAGCTGCCCACAGATAGACAGATAGACATGATGGCTTCTCATCTCAACAAGAAGATTCCTTGGTATTGCTCATGAACCAGAGACCCTCGGGCGAGGGTAGTGGATCCACTGGCGTTGCCTTGGCCTTACTGGCTGGTCTACCTGTTTCCTCCGATTCCATTGCTCCCACGTTTGCTAAAGCGAATCAGAAATCAGAGTCCAGGCAACTCTGATTGCCCCAGATTGGCCTCAGAAGGTGTGTTACGCGGATCTTCTGGGAATGTCCGTTGAAGACCCTTGGCATCTACCACTCAGAAGAGATCTTCAACAAGGACCATTCGTCTACCCTTGGGACTTGGGACCAAAGACGGATCTAGACTTTTCTTTAGGGGGGGCGGTTTACTGTTTAATCTTGACTCCTCCCTCTACAGTCCCAACTCCTCCCATCTGCAATCCTAACTCCTCCTCTCTCAATTCTGACTGAACTTTTTGAGTAAGACTGAGATAGAGCTTTGTGCTTGTTCTATGTACATGTGACTGTGCTATAGGGTAATTGTATTTATTAGACCTAGTACCCACACACCAGCAAGTGAGGGGCAAATGCTCTGTAACCCTTGCTCTCCTGGCTCCTCTGTGCTGCTGTGGTATAAGCTGCAGCACATCGTTCTGCCTCAGGCTCTCCCTAGAGAGCTCTCTTCTGCTCAAAAGTGGGCGTGGCTATGACTGAGGTAGGGGGTGGCGGTCGCCCCCTTTGCCCCCCCCCCTAGATCCGGCCCTGCTTGGGACTTGGGACGTTTCTTATATTTCCTGCAGGCTGGTGTGGATAAGGGCTTACGTCTGGGTTCCATTAAGGTCCAGATTTCAGCCCTCTCCATTTTCTTCCAGAAGAAAATAAGAATTTACTCACCGGTAATTCTGTTTCTCGTAGTCCGTAGTGGATGCTGGGAACTCCGTAAGGACCATGGGGAATAGACGGGCTCCGCAGGAGACTGGGCACTCTAAAAGAAAGATTAGGTACTATCTGGTGTGCACTGGCTCCTCCCTCTATGCCCCTCCTCCAGACCTCAGTTAGGGAAACTGTGCCCGGAAGAGCTGACACAACAAGGAAAGGATTTGGAATCCAAGGTAAGACTCATACCAGCCACACCAATCACACCGTATAACTTGTGATACCATACCCAGTTAACAGTATGAATAACAACTGAGCCTCATTCAACGGATGGCTCATAACAATAACCCTTTAGTTAAGCAATAACTATATACATGTATTGCAGAGAGTCCGCACTTGGGACGGGCGCCCAGCATCCACTACGGACTACGAGAAATAGAATTACCGGTGAGTAAATTCTTATTTTCTCTGACGTCCTAGTGGATGCTGGGAACTCCGTAAGGACCATGGGGATTATACCAAAGCTCCCAAACGGGCGGGAGAGTGCGGATGACTCTGCAGCACCGAATGAGCAAACTCAAGGTCCTCCTCAGCCAGGGTATCAAACTTGTAGAACTTAGCAAATGTGTTTGAACCCGACCAAGTAGCTGCTCGGCAAAGCTGTAAAGCCGAGACCCCTCGGGCAGCCGCCCAAGACGAGCCCACCTTCCTTGTGGAATAGGCTTTCACTGATTTTGGATGCGGCAATCCTGCCGCAGAATGAGCTTGCTGAATCGTGTTACAGATCCAGCGCGCAATAGTTTGCTTTGAAGCAGGAGCACCCAGCTTGTTGGGTGCATGCAGGATAAACAGCGAGTCAGTTTTCCGGACTCCAGCCGTCCTGGATACATAGATTTTCAAAGCCCTGACTACATCAAGTAACTTGGAGTCCTCCAAGTCCCGAGTAGCTGCAGGCACCACAATAGGTTGGTTCAAATGAAACGCTAATACCACCTTTGGGAGAAATTGGGGACGAGTCCTCAATTCTGCCCTGTCCATATGGAAAATCAGATATGGGCTTTTACATGACAAAGCCGCCAATTCTGACACACGCCTAGCTGAAGCTAAGGCCAACAGCATGACCACCTTCCACGTGAGATACTGTAGCTCCACGATCTTAAGTGGCTCAAACCAGTGTGATTTCAGGAAATCCAACACAACGTTAAGATCCCAAGGTGCCACTGGAGGCACAAAAGGGGGCTGAATATGCAGCAATCCCTTAACAAACGTCTGAACTTCAGGCAGTGAAGCCAGTTCTTTTTGAAAGAAAATAGACAGGGCCGAAATCTGGACCTTTATGGACCCCAATTTTAGGCCCATAGTCACCCCTGACTGTAGGAAGTGCAGAAATCGACCCAGCTGGAATTCCTCCGTTGGGGCCTTCCTGGCCTCACACCAAGCAACATATTTCCGCCATATGCGGTGATAATGCTTTGCTGTCACATTCTTCCTAGCTTTTATCAGCGTAGGAATCACTTCATCCGGGATGCCCTTTTCCGTTAGGATCTGGCGTTCAACCGCCATGCCGTCAAACGCAGCCGCGGTAAGTCTTGGAACAGACAGGGCCCCTGCTGTAACAGGTCCTGTCTGAGAGGCAGAGGCCATGGGTCCTCTGAGATCATTTCTTGTAGTTCTGGGTACCAAGTTCTTCTTGGTCAATCCGGAACGATGAGTATAGTTCTTACTCCTCTCTTTCTTACTATCCTCAGTACCCTCGGTATGAGAGGAAGAGGAGGGAACACATAAACCGACTGGTACACCCAGGCTATCGCCTGAGGGTCCCTTGACCTGGCGCAATATTTTTTTGGCTTTTTGTTGAGGCGGGACGCCATCATGTCCACCTGTGGCAGTTCCCAACGATTTACAATCTGTGTGAAGACTTCTTGATGAAGTCCCCACTCTCCCGGGTGGAGGTCGTGCCTGCTGAGGAAGTCTGCTTCCCAGTTGTCCACTCCCGGAATGAACACTCCTGACAGTGCTAGCACGTGATTCTCCGCCCATCGAAGAATCCTTGTGGCTTCTGCCATTGCCATCCTGCTTCTTGTGCCGCCCTGGCGGTTTACATGGGCGACCGCCGTGATGTTGTCTGACTGAATCAGCACTGATTGGTTTTGAAGCAGGGGCTCTGCTTGACTCAGGGTGTTGTAAATGGCCCTTAGTTCCAGTATATTTATGTGTAGTGAAGTCTCCAGACTTGACCACTGTCCTTGGAAGTTTCTTCCCTCTTGCATGGAACCTGCCGAAGGGAATTGCTTCGTAAGAAGCCACCATCTTTCCCAGGACTCGCGTGCAGTGATGCACTGACACCTGTTTTGGTTTCAGGAGGTCCCTGACCAGAGATGACAATTCCTGGGCCTTCTCCACCGGGAGAAACACCTTCTTCTGTTCTGTGTCCAGAATCATGCCCAGGAAAAGCAGACGCGTCGCAGGAATCAGCTGCGACTTTGAGATATTCAGAATCCAGCCGTGCTGTTGCAACACTTCCTGAGAGAGTACTACGCTGACCAACAACTGCTCTCTGGACCTCGCCTTTATTAGGAGATCGTCCAAGTACGGGATAATTATAACTCCCTTCCTCCGAAGGAGTATCATCATTTCGGCCATTACCTTGGTAAATATTCTCGGTGCCGTGGAGAGACCAAACGGCAACGTCTGGAATTGGTAATGACAGTCCTGTACCACAAACCTGAGGTACTCCTGGTGAGGTGGGTAAATGGGGACATGCAAGTAAGCATCCTTGATGTCCAGCGACACCATAAAATCCCCCTCTTCCAGGCTTGCAATAACCGCCCTGAGCGATTCCATTTTGAACTTGAACTTCTTTATATAAGTGTTCAAGGATTTTAAATTCAGAATGGGTCTCACCGAACTGTCCGGTTTCGGTACCACAAACATTGTGGAATAGTAACCCCTTCCCTGTTGAAGGAGGGGGACCTTGATTATCACCTGCTGGAGGTACAGCTTGTGAATTGCCGCCAGTACTACCTCCCTTTCCCTGGGAGCAGCTGGCAAGGCTGATTTGAGGTAACGGCGAGGGGGAGTCGCCTCGAACTCCAGCTTGTATCCCTGAGATGTCATGATCCGGGTATCTGGACGCCACTTCTTACCCATCAGATGCCTCCTAAGGCTGGCTCAGCGCTCCAGGACCGGATCCCATCTGTTATCCTAATGTTCACATTCCTGCATCCTCTCCTGTCTCTCTGAGACGCTGTCACAGTAACGCCTTATTACATCTGGCATGGCGTCTCCCGTGGCCTCCGCCGCCGTCCCTGAGCTTCTGCATGCAGAGTGTCAGAGTGGCGATTACGTCAGCCGCGGCCTCCGCTGTGTCCGCGTGGTTGGATGTGCACTTGTCAGCCTGGCGTCTCCTGTCTCCAGTGGCCGGCGCCGCCATTACTGTTTTCATTACCACATGGATTACAAACCAAACTTCCCTCCAAGTGTCTGCATGGGCGCAGCCATCTTGGATTCTGTCAGCTGATCATTTCCTCCAATCTGTTGTCAGTATTGTTAATCTGCATAATTGCCTAGCCAATCCCTTCCTTGCTGCAGGTATAAATACACTGTGCCTGAGCAAGGAAGGCGTCAGTGCTTTGGTTGTCAAACCTAGTTCCTGTTTGTCTCTCTCCTGTGATTGTCTTCCAGGTTCCAGCTCCTGTCTCAAGACTTCCACCATAGAGACCCGCACCAGCATTCCACCTGCGGTGTAGCCTGACTCTCCAATCCATTGTGGATTCATCTGTTTCCAGCTACAACATTACCTGCTTCCAGCTCAGCTTCCAGCAGAGTACAGCTTCCCTTAAAGGGCCGGTGTCCTTTCTACACTTTACCACTCTCCACCGGTATTATTATTTCTCCGCTCTCAAGTTCTACTTTTCAGTTCATATTTCATCGCTCCCAAGTTCATTTATTATTTAACTGGTTCCAGCCAGTATCCACTCCGTGCTAACAACAGTCTGGTTCCAGCCAGTATCCACAGCAGCTGTTTTATCTTCAGCAACCCAGCTTTTCCTGGAACACCAGCTGGCACAATCCTGGGTTATCTCCATTGCTACAGTCGGGCCTGGTAAGGACTTTCCATCTAGAAGATCATAAGAACTATCTCACACTACCAGTGCCCTGTGGCTCCTGCCATCCTGTAGTACCCAGGAACTGTATTTATTCTTTGCTGACTTTTACGTTTTCTTTTACTGCTGCTGTGTTGCGGAGTTGTCATAATAAACATCATTGACTTTTATCCAAGTTGTCGTGGTCACGCCTTCGGGCAGTTATTATTCATGTTACTTACATGTCCAGGGGTCTGATACAACCTCCCAGGTTCCGGTACATCTCAGCCCCTACAACTGAGGCTGCCTCCCGTCAGCTCAGGCCCTCAGTTGTGACAGTAAGCACTGACCTAATGAATCCAGCCGGAGACCAGGATCAAGCGGCCAGGCCGATGCAAGAACTGGCAGCCCGACTAGAACATCAGGAGGCTGCACAGGGCCACATCATCCGCTGTCTCCAGGATCTCTCTACTCGGCTGGATGGGATTCAGACAACTCTCCGTGGATCAGGCGCGTCTGGTGCGTCAACCACAGTGACTCCAGCTATAACCCCACCCACCTTACCCATTTCTGCTCCACGTCTTCATCTACCAACGCCAGCAAAATTTGACGGATCTCCAAGGTTCTGCAGGGGATTTCTCAACCAGTGTGAGATACAGTTTGAGCTACAACCTGGCAATTTTCCCAGTGACCGTACAAAAATTGCCTACATTATCTCTCTTCTCAGTGGCTCAGCCCTTGATTGGGCATCACCGTTATGGGAGAGGTCCGACATCCTGCTATCCTCCTACACTGCCTTCGTGTCAACATTCAGGCGTATCTTCGACAAGCCAGGCCGGGTAACTTCAGCTTCATCTGAGATTCTCCGTTTACGCCAGGGATCACGTACTGTAGGACAATATCTAATTCAGTTCCAGATCCTGGCATCCGAACTGGCATGGAACGACGAGGCCCTGTATGCTGCATTCTGGCATGGCTTATCTGAGCGCATTAAAGATGAGTTAGCTACCAGAGACTTACCTTCTAAGTTAGATGAGCTAATCTCACTCTGCACGAAAGTTGATTTACGTTTCAGAGAGAGAGCAACTGAGCGTGGAAGATCATCTGCTCCAAAATCTTCTGCTCCTCCTCCTCGTCAACTGTCACCATCTAAAGATGAGCCCATGCAACTTGGCCGTTCCCGTTTAACTCCTGCTGAGCGCCGAAGACGTCTCTCCGAGTCTCTCTGTCTTTATTGTGCAGCTCCGTCTCACACCATTAATGCCTGTCCCAAACGTCCGGGAAACTCCAAATCCTAGCTCGCCAAGGAGAGGGCCGGCTAGGAGTAATGATCTCCTCTCCTTCTCCTCAAGATTGTAATCTCCCAGTCTCGCTTCAAGTTGCTCAACGTTATCGGAACGTCATTGCCCTCCTTGATTCCGGAGCAGCTGGGAACTTTATTTCTGAAGCCTATGTTAAACGGTGGTCCCTACCCACCGAGAGACTTCCTTCGTCTATTTCCCTAACTGCCGTGGATGGCAGCAAGATTTTTGATGCAGTTATTTCTCTAAGGACTCTACCAGTTCGTCTGAGAGTGGGAGTTCTTCATTCCGAACTTATTTCTTTTTTAGTGATTCCAAGAGCCACACATCCTGTGGTCCTGGGCCTTCCATGGCTCCGTCTTCACAATCCTACAATTGATTGGACGACTACGCAAATCCTGGCATGGGGTTCCTCCTGTGCTGAGACATGTTTGTTTAAAGTATTGCCTGTCTGTTCTTCCTCCCCCAGGTCGTCTGATGTTCCACCTCCTCCATATCAAGATTTCACGGATGTGTTCAGTAAAGCTTCTGCTGATATCCTTCCTCCTCATAGAGAATGGGACTGTCCGATTGATCTCGTTCCAGGGAAGGTTCCACCTCGAGGCCGAACTTATCCGTTGTCTCTGCCTGAGACGCATTCTATGGAGGAATATATTAAAGAGAACCTAGCAAAGGGGTTCATTCGACCTTCTTCTTCTCCAGCCGGCGCAGGCTTCTTTTTTGTAAAAAAGAAAGATGGTGGTCTGCGGCCGTGCATCGACTACAGAGGTTTGAACGACATTACCATCAAGAATCGTTATCCTTTACCCCTGATTACTGAGCTCTTTGACAGAGTTAGCGGAGCTACCATCTTTACAAAGCTGGACTTGCGAGGTGCATACAATCTCATCCGGATCCGTGAGGGTGACGAGTGGAAGACCGCCTTTAACACCCGTGACGGACATTATGAGTACCTCGTCATGCCCTTCGGATTGAGCAATGCTCCAGCTGTCTTCCAGCATTTTGTCAATGAGATCTTCAGAGACATTCTATACCGTCATGTCGTGGTCTATCTAGACGATATCCTAATTTTTGCCAACGATTTAGAGGAACATCGTTTTTGGGTTAAAGAGGTTCTGTCCCGTCTCCGTGTCAATCATCTCTATTGCAAATTAGAAAAATGCGTCTTTGAAGTCAAGTCCATTCCGTTTCTAGGGTACATTGTGTCCGGTTCCGGACTAGAGATGGATCCTGAGAAACTACAAGCAATCCAAAATTGGCCGGTACCCTTAACCCTCAAAGGGGTCCAGAGGTTCTTAGGGTTCGCCAACTATTACCGAAAGTTTATACGAGACTTTTCCACCATTGTGGCGCCTATTACTGCTTTCACTAAGAAGGGTGCTAACCCGTCCAAGTGGTCTGAAGAAGCCATGCAAGCATTTCATCTTTTAAAACAAAGGTTCATCTCTGCGCCTGTTCTGAAACAGCCTGACATCGACTCTCCTTTCATCTTAGAGGTGGATGCCTCCTCCGTTGGAGTAGGAGCGGTGTTATCTCAGAGGGCTAAAGATGGCCATTTACACCCTTGCAGTTTCTTCTCCCGGAAGTTCTCCCCAGCTGAGCGCAACTATGCCATTGGCGACCAGGAGTTGCTAGCCATCAAGCTCGCTCTAGAAGAGTGGAGGTATCTGTTGGAGGGAGCTTCTCATTCAATCACCATACTTACAGACCACAAGAACCTTTTATACCTGAAGGGCGCACAATGTCTCAACCCTCGTCAGGCCAGATGGGCACTTTTCTTTTCCAGGTTCGACTTTAAACTCCAGTTCTGTCCGGGCTCTCAGAATCGCAAGGCCGATGCCCTTTCCCGCTCATGGGAGCAAGAAAATGAGTCAGAGTCTTCAGACAAGCATCCTATTATAAATCCGTTGGCATTCTCCACGGTAGGGATGGACTCTACGCCCCCATCAGGGAAAAGTTTTGTGAAGCCGATGCTAAGGAAGAAGCTCATGCATTGGGCCCATGCTTCCCGTTTTGCCGGACATACAGGTATCCAAAAAACCCTGGAGTTTATCTCTAGGTCCTATTGGTGGCCAACTCTGAAAAAGGACGTCTTGGAGTTTATTGCATCTTGCCCAAAGTGTGCTCAACATAAGGTATCCCGCCAGTCGCCTGCGGGGCAACTGGTTCCACTATCTGTTCCCCGTCGACCTTGGACCCATTTGTCGATGGATTTTATTACAGATTTACCCATGTGCAACAAGTTCAATACCATCTGGGTGGTAGTTGACCGGTTCACCAAGATGGCACACTTCATTCCTCTCACCGGTCTTCCGTCAGCTTCCAAGTTGGCTCAAGTATTCATACAAAAGATCTTCCGACTCCACGGTCTTCCTGAAGAAATTATCTCAGATCGAGGAGTTCAATTCACAGCCAAATTCTGGCGAAGTTTATGTCAAGTCCTTCAAGTCAAGCTAAAGTTTTCCACGGCTTACCATCCTCAGACCAATGGTCAAACCGAGAGGGTGAATCAGGACTTGGAGGCCTTCCTCCGCATCTATGTGTCCTCCTCTCAAGATGACTGGGTTCAATTACTTCCCTGGGCCGAGTTCTGTCATAACAACCAGTATCATTCTTCATCTGCTTCAACACCATTCTTCACTAACTTTGGATTCCACCCTAAAGTCCCTGAGTTCCAACCGCTTCCAGCAACTTCTGTTCCCGCAGTGGATATCACCTTGCATCAGTTTGCCAATATCTGGAAGAGCGTACGATCAGCTCTGCTCAAGGCATCGTTCAGGTACAAGAAGTTTGCGGATAAGAAGCGTCGAGCAGTTCCTGCTCTCAAGGTGGGTGATCGGGTATGGTTATCCACGAAGAATCTGAGGTTAAGAGTTCCCAGTATGAAGTTTGCACCTCGCTATATCGGTCCTTTCAAGATTGAACAAGTCATCAATCCTGTTGCTTACAGACTTCAGTTGCCTCCCTTCTTAAAAATACCCAGGACATTCCATGTTTCCCTGTTGAAACCGCTGATCTTGAATCGGTTTCATTCCTCACTTCCTCCAACTCCGAAAGTCCAAACTCAACGAGGCGTTGAGTATGAAGTGGCCAAGATCCTGGACTCACGTCACCGTTACGGTCAACTACAGTATCTTATTGACTGGAAGGGTTACGGCCCTGAGGAACGTTCATGGACCAATGCTTCTGATGTCCATGCTCCTGCCTTGGTCCGGAGATTCCATTCCAAGTTTCCTCAAAAGCCAAAGAAGTGTCCTGGGGCCACTCCTAAAGGGGGGGGTGCTGTCACGATCCGGGTATCTGGACGCCACTTCTTACCCATCAGATGCCTCCTAAGGCTGGCTCAGCGCTCCAGGACCGGATCCCATCTGTTATCCTAATGTTCACATTCCTGCATCCTCTCCTGTCTCTCTGAGACGCTGTCACAGTAACGCCTTATTACATCTGGCATGGCGTCTCCCGCGGCCTCCGCCGCCGTCCCTGAGCTTCTGCATGCAGAGTGTCAGAGTGGCGATTACGTCAGCCGCGGCCTCCGCTGTGTCCGCGTGGTTGGATGTGCACTTGTCAGCCTGGCGTCTCCTGTCTCCAGTGGCCGGCGCCGCCATTACTGTTTTCATTACCACATGGATTACAAACCAAACTTCCCTCCAAGTGTCTGCATGGGCGCAGCCATCTTGGATTCTGTCAGCTGATCATTTCCTCCAATCTGTTGTCAGTATTGTTAATCTGCATAATTGCCTAGCCAATCCCTTCCTTGCTGCAGGTATAAATACACTGTGCCTGAGCAAGGAAGGCGTCAGTGCTTTGGTTGTCAAACCTAGTTCCTGTTTGTCTCTCTCCTGTGATTGTCTTCCAGGTTCCAGCTCCTGTCTCAAGACTTCCACCATAGAGACCCGCACCAGCATTCCACCTGCGGTGTAGCCTGACTCTCCAATCCATTGTGGATTCATCTGTTTCCAGCTACAACATTACCTGCTTCCAGCTCAGCTTCCAGCAGAGTACAGCTTCCCTTAAAGGGCCGGTGTCCTTTCTACACTTTACCACTCTCCACCGGTATTATTATTTCTCCGCTCTCAAGTTCTACTTTTCAGTTCATATTTCATCGCTCCCAAGTTCATTTATTATTTAACTGGTTCCAGCCAGTATCCACTCCGTGCTAACAACAGTCTGGTTCCAGCCAGTATCCACAGCAGCTGTTTTATCTTCAGCAACCCAGCTTTTCCTGGAACACCAGCTGGCACAATCCTGGGTTATCTCCATTGCTACAGTCGGGCCTGGTAAGGACTTTCCATCTAGAAGATCATAAGAACTATCTCACACTACCAGTGCCCTGTGGCTCCTGCCATCCTGTAGTACCCAGGAACTGTATTTATTCTTTGCTGACTTTTACGTTTTCTTTTACTGCTGCTGTGTTGCGGAGTTGTCATAATAAACATCATTGACTTTTATCCAAGTTGTCGTGGTCACGCCTTCGGGCAGTTATTATTCATGTTACTTACATGTCCAGGGGTCTGATACAACCTCCCAGGTTCCGGTACATCTCAGCCCCTACAACTGAGGCTGCCTCCCGTCAGCTCAGGCCCTCAGTTGTGACATGAGATACATTTTGTACAGCCCAGAGATCCACCTGTGAGCGAACCCACTGGTTGCTGAAGTTTCGGAGACGCGCCCCCACCGCACCTGGCTCCGCCTGTGGAGCCCCAACGTCATGCGGTGGACTTAGTGGAAGCAGGGGAGGATTTTTGTTCCTGGGAACTGGCTGCATGGTGCAGCTTCTTTCCTCTACCCTTGCCTCTGGCCAGAAAGGATGCGCCTCTGACCCGCTTGCCTTTCTGAGGCCGAAAGGACTGCATTTGATAATACGTTGCTTTATTAGGCTGTGAGGGAACCTGAGGTAAAAAAGTCGACTTCCCAGCTGTTGCTGTGGATACAAGGTCCGAGAGACCGTCCCCAAACAATTCCTCACCCTTGTAAGGCAAAACCTCCATGTGTTTTTTAGAATCAGCATCACCTGTCCACTGCCGAGTCCATAATACCCTCCTAGCAGAAATGGACACTGCATTAATTCTAGATGCCAGCAGGCAAATGTCCCTCTGGGCATCCCGCATATATAAGACGATGTCTTTTATATGTTCTAGGGTTAGCAAAATAGTATCCCTGTCGAGGGAATCAATGTTGTCTGACAGGGTATCAGTCCATGCTGCTGCAGCACTACACATCCAGGCTGAAGCAATAGCAGGTCTCGGTAGAGTACCAGAGTGTGTATACACAGACTTCAGGATAGCTTTCTGCTTTCTATCCGCAGGCTCCTTTAGGGCGGCCGTATCCTGAGACGGCAGTGCCACCCTTTTAGATAAGCGTGTGAGCGCCTTGTCCACCCTAGGGGATGTTTCCCAACGTAACCTATCCATTGGCGGGAAAGGGTACGCCTCAGTAACCTCTTAGAAATCACTAGTTTTTTATCAGGTCTTGGTGGTAACCGGGTTAACGGCAGAAATGTGCAATACATCTTTCATTGCAGTAATCATGCATCGGATGGCCTTTGTAGACTGTACATTTGTCTCATCCTCATCTACACTGGAGTCAGACTCCGTGTCGACATCTGTGTCTACCATCTGAGCCAGCGGGCGTTTATGAGCCCCTGACGGCTTCTGAGTCGCCTGGGCAGGCGCGGGCTGAGACCCCGGCTGTCCCAAGGCTGCTGCGTCATCGAACCTTTTGTGTAAGGAGTTGACACTGTCGGTTAAGACCTTCCACATATCCATCCAATCAGGTGTCGGCCCCATCGGGGGCGACACCACACTTATCTGCCCTTGCTCCGCCTCCACGTAACCCTCCTCATCAAACATGTCGACACAGCCGTACCGACACACCGCACACACCCAGGGAATGCTCTGACTGAGGACAGGACCCCACAAAGTCCTTTGGGGAGACAGAGAGAGAGTATGCCAGCACACACCACAGCGCTATAGAACACAGGGATTTACACTATAATAAGTGATTTCTCCCAATAGCTGCTTAATTATCTTATTTGCGCCTACATTTATGTGCCCCCCCCCCCTCTTTTTTACCCTTCTTGTATCAGGATACTGCAGGGGAGAGCCTGGGGAGCTGCTTCCAGCGGAGCTGTGAAGGGAAAATGGCGCTGGTGTGCTGAGGAAGAAGGCCCCGCCCCCTCAGCGGCGGGCTTCTGTCCCGCTGTTTCTGACTAAAAAATGGCGGGGGCTTTACACATATACAGTCACAGACTGTATTATGTGTCTTTTTTATGCCAAAGGTATTCTTATTGCTGCCCAGGGCGCCCCCCCCCCCAGCGCCCTGCACCCTACAGTGACCGGAGTGTGTGGTGTGCTGTGGGAGCAATGGCGCACAGCTGCGGTGCTGTGTGCTACCTTAATGAAGACAGGAGTCTTCTGCCGCCGATTTCATCGCTTCTGTCTTCTGGCTCTGCAAGGGGGGCGGCGGCGCGGCTCCGGGAACGGACGATCGAGGTCAGGCCCTGTGTTCGAACCCTCTGGAGCTAATGGTGTCCAGTAGCCTAAGAAGCACAAGCTAGCTGCAAGCAGGTAGGTTTGCTTCTCTCCCCTAAGTCCCACGTAGCAGTGAGTCTGTTGCCAGCAGATCTCACTGAAAATAAAAAACCTAACAAATACTTTCTTTTCTAGCAAGCTCAGGAGAGCCCACTAGGAGCACCCAGCTCTGGCCGGGCACAGATTCTAACTGAGGTCTGGAGGAGGGGCATAGAGGGAGGAGCCAGTGCACACCAGATAGTACCTAATCTTTCTTTTAGAGTGCCCAGTCTCCTGCGGAGCCCGTCTATTCCCCATGGTCCTTACGGAGTTCCCAGCATCCACTAGGACGTCAGAGAAATTGGCAGTGTTGCCAGAAGTTCAGACCTTCTTGCAAGGGGTACTCCACATACAACCTCCTTTTGTGCCGCCTACGGCACCCTGGGATCTGCATGTGGTGTTGGAATTTCTACAGTCATCCTGGTTTGAACCTCTGACGGTAGAAGACAGGTAACTCACGTGGAAGACTGTGATGTTACTGGCCCTGGCTTCTGCTCGACATGTCTCAGAATTGGAGGCCTTGGCCCTCATTCCGAGTTGTTCGCTCGCAAGCTGCTTTTAGCAGATTTACTCACGCTAAGCCGCCGCCTACTGGGAGTGAATCTTAGCTTCTTAAAATTGCGAACGACGTATTCGCAATATTGCGAATACATCTCTCTTAGCAGTTTCTGAGTAGCTCCAGACTTACTCGGCATCTGCGATCAGTTCAGTGCTTGTCGTTCCTGGTTTGACGTCACAAACACACCCAGCGTTCGCCCAGACACTCCTCCGTTTCTCCAGCCACTCCCGCGTTTTTCCCAGAAACGGTAGCGTTTTTCCGCACACACCCATAAAACGGCCAGTTTCCGCCCAGTAACACCCACTTCCTGTCAATCACACTACGATCACCAGAACGATGAAAAAGCCGTGAGTAAAATTCCTAACTGCATAGCAAATTTACTTGGCGCAGTCGCACTGCGGACATTGCGCATGCGCACTAAGCGGAAAATCGCTGCGATGTGAAAAAATTTACCGAGCGAACAACTCGGAATGACCACCCTTGTTGTGTAAAAGTCCATATTTGGTCTTTTACGAGGACAGAGCGGAGCTCCGAACTAGACAGCAGTTACTGCTGAAGGTTGTCTCTGCGTTTCACTTGAATCGGCCTCTTGTGATTCCGTCCAGTTCTGGCGCTTCTGCTCCTCCAGAGGCATTGGATGCTGTGCGAGCCTTGAAGATCTATATCACGAGAACGGCTCAGATCAGAAAGACTAATTCCTTGTTCGTGCTCTATGATGCACAGAAAAAGGGTTGTCCTGCTTCAAAGCAGTTCATTGCTCGTTGGATTAGGCTTAATATCCATCAGGCCTATGTGTCGGCAGCTTTACTTGTCCCTAAGTCTCTGAAGGCCCGCTCTACAAGATCTATGGTATCTTCCTCTGCGGCTGCCCGTGGAGTCTCGGCCTTCCAACTTTGCCAAGCTGCTACTTGGTCGGGGAAGAACACTTTTGTTAAGTTCTATAAGTTTGATGCCCTGGCCAAAGAGGATTCCCAGTTTGGGCAGGCGGTGCTGCAGCAGTCGCCGCTCGTTCCCGCCCATTCTGGAAGCTTTGAGACGTCCCCATCATACTAGATTCCCCCAATATCCCTTATGGATGCTAGAGAAAATATTGGTATATACCCCATGGTCTTTTGAGAGTGCCCAACATCCTCTAGGATGAAATAGAAAATAGGATTTTAAATACCTACCGGTAAATCCTTTTCTATGAGTCCGTAGAGGATGTTGGGCACTCTCAAAAGACCATGGGTATAGACGGGATCCGCAGGAGACATGGGCACTTTAAGACTTTCAAAGGGGCGTGACCTGGCTCCTCCCTCTATATCCCTCCCCAGACTCAGTTTGGAACTGTGCCCGGCGAGACGGACATTACGAGGAAAGGACTTAACAAACAAGGTGAGCCAACACCAGCTCACGCCATAAGCATGCCGTATAACATGGCAGATAACTGAACACATGTCAATGGACATGGACAAAACCTCAGCAACAAGCTGAAGAAAAAAACAAAAACACAACCTGTGTGTAACCAGAACTAAACTGCAGTACGCACTGGGACGGGCGCCCAACATCCTCTATGGACTCATAGAAAAGGATTTACCGGTAGGTATTTAAAATCCTATTTTCTATTTCATCCTAGAGGATGTTGGGCACTCTCAAAAGACCATGGGGTTTATACCAAAGCTCAATAGCGGGTGGGAGAGTGCGGATGACTCTGCAGCACCGATTGACCAAATTTAAGGTCTTCATCGGCCAAGGTATCAAACTTGTAGAATTTAGCAAACGTGTTCGACCCCGACCAAGTAGCAGCTCGGCAAAGTAGCAATGCCGAGACACCCCGGCCAGTCACCCAGGACGAAACCACCTTCCTAGTGGAATGGGCCTTCACTGATTTCGGCAACAGCAAGCCTGCTGAATCGTCTGAAACAGTGGCGTAAGTTCGTCTCAGTTGCCCGGAGGCAAGATAAATATTGGTGCCCCCCTATTTCCTATATTAAGATAAATATATGTATGTATGTGTGCGCGCGCGCGTGTGTGTGTGTGTGTGTGTGTGTGTGTGTGTGTGTTTTTTTATGGAGTGTTCTGAAAAAAATGTATATACACTGTATTTATACATTTAATTGTCTTTTATTTTAAATCACACATTTCCTAGCAGTAATACCCAGGATTAGAACCCATGACCTGTTACACTGACAGCAGACACTTTACTGATGGAGCTATTTGCTCCTGTAGAGGAAGCATGAGAATTCTAACTATATGAAGTTACGTGTAATTGTCAGAGAAGTATCTTCATATAGTTAAAATTCTCATATTTCCTATACAGGTGCAAACAGCTTAATCAGTAAGGTGTCTGCTTCCAGTGTAATAGGTTGTGGTTTCTAATCCTTGGTGTGATACTTGTAAAATGTGTATATTCAGTATAATAAAGAGGGTGTGATTTGTTAGGTGCAGGGACCAGTGAGGAAGTCGGCCACTGAAAAGACAGCGACAGCTATCAATTAACTTAATTCAATGGTGTCACAGAATGGGAGGAGAGGTGCCCCCCTTCAGAGCAGGAGCCCGGCGGCAGATGACTCCGTTGCCTCCCAGAGTTCTGCCTCTGGTCTGAAATATCCAGTGGGCAATGGTCTGCTTGGAAGCAGGAACCCCAATCTTATTGGGAGCATACAAAATAAACAGAGACTCTGTTTTCCTCAATGGAGCCGTCCTGGCTACATAAATCTTTAAAGCTCTGACCACATCCAGAGACTTATTCTCAGCCAAAGCGCCAGTAGCCACTGGCACCACAATAGGTTGGTTGATATGAAAAGAGGAAACCACCTTTGGCAGAAATTGTTGGCGAGTTCGCAACTCTGCTCTATCTTCATGGAAAATTAAATAAGGGCTCATGTGAGACAAGGCCGCCAACTCCGACACCCGCCTTGCGGATGCCAACGCCAACAAAATGACAACTTTCCAAGTGCGGAATTTTAACTCCACTTTAAGCAAAGGTTCAAACCAATGTAACTGAAGGAACGATAATACGACGTTAAGGTCCCAAGGTGCCACAGAGGGCACAAAAGGAGGTTGGATGTGCAACACCCCTTTCACAAAGGTCTGCACTTCAGGAAGTGAGGCCAATTGTTTCTGAAAGAAAATGGACAAGGCAGAAATCTGCACTTTAATGGAGCCTAATTTAAGGCCCGCATCCACTCCATTCTGTAGAAAATGGAGAAAACGTCCAAGGTCAAATTTCTCCACTGGAGCTCTCTTGGACTCGCACGAGGAAATATATTTCCTCCAAATACGGTGATAGTGCTTTGACGTCATAGCCTTCCTGGCAAGAATAAGAGTAGGTATGACTTCACTGGGAATACCCTTCCGGGCTAAAATCTGGCGTTCAACCGCCATGCCGTCAAACGTAGCCGCTGTAAGTCTTGGTGGACGACCGTCCCTGCCGCAGCAGGTCCTCGCGAAGAGGAAGAGGCCAGGGATCATCGACTAGTAACGTCTGAAGATCCGGGTACCACGTTCTCCTTGGCCAATCTGGGGCTACAAGGAGCGCTGGAATGTTTGTTCTTTTTAGAAGTCTCAACACCTTTGGGATGAGAGGAAGCGGAGGGAAAATGTACACCGACGGAAACACCCAGGGTGTTGTCAGCGCATCCACTGCCTCCGCCTGAGGGTCCCTGGACCTGGAACAATACCTCAGAAGTCTTCGGTTGAGGCGAGATGCCATCATGTCTATATCGGGAACCCCCCATCGAACTGTTATCAGTGCGAAGACCTCCTAATGGAGGCTCCACTCTCCTGGATGAAGGTCGTGTCTGCTGAGGAAGTCTGCTTCCCAGTTGTCCACTCCCGGAATGAATATTGCCGACAGAGCGCTTGTATGTTTTTCCGCCCAACGAAGAATTTTCGTGGCTTCTGCCATTGCTGCTCTGCTTCTCGTGCTGCCTTGGCGGTTGATGTAAGCCACTGCCGTGACATTGTCCGATTGGATCAGAACCGACAGGTTCCGAAGAAGATGTTCCGCTTGTAGGAGGCCGTTGTAAATGGCTCTCAGTTCCAGAACGTTTATGTGAAGATGCGTTTCCGGACTTCACCATCTTCCTTGGAAGCTCACCCCCAGAGTGACTGCCCCCCAACCTCGGAGACTTGCATCCGTGGTTACCAGAATCCAGTCCTGGATCCCGAACCGGCGTCCCGCAAGGCAGTGAGAGCTGTGGAGCCACCACAGAAGTGAGACTCTGGTGTTGGGAGATAAAATTATCCTCCAGTGCATATGAAGGTGGGATCCGGACCATTTGTCCAACAGGTCCCACTGGAACACTCTGGCATGGAACCTCCCAAACTGGAGGGCCTCGTATGCCGCCACCATTTTTCCCAGCAATTGAATCTATTGATGAATGGAGACCGTTTTCCGTTTTAGCAAGAGTTTTACCAGACTCTGAATTTCCCGAGCTTTCTCCATGGGGAGGAACACTCTCTGTTGGACCGTGTCCAGTATCATGCCCAAAAACGCCAACCGGGTTGTCGGGATTAACTGTGATTTCGGCAAGTTCAGGAGCCAGCCATGCTGTTGTAGAATTGACAGGGATAGTGCAATGTCCTGCAACAATTTGTCCTTGGACCTCGCCTTTATCAGGAGATCGTCCAAGTACGGGATAATTTTAACCCCTTGCTTGCGCAGGAGAACCATCATTTCTACCATTACTTTGGTGAAAATCCTCGGAGCCGTGGATAGACCAAACGGCAACGTCTGAAACTGGTAGTGCGTATCCTGGATAGCAAACCTCAGGAAACTTTGATGAGGAGGATAAATGGGGACATGAAGGTAGGCGTCCTTGATGTCCAATGAGACCATGAATTCCCCCTCCTCCAGACTGGAGATCACCGCTCTGAGAGACTCCATCTTGAATTTGAATTTCACCAGGAAGAAATTGAGAAATTTCAGGTTGAGGATTGGTCTTACCGAGCCATCCGGCTTCGGCACCACAAACAGGCTTGAATAAAACCCCTGCCCCTGCTGTGCCAGGGCTACTGGGACCACAACCTGATTTTGACACAAGTTTTGTACTGCACCGCAGACCAGAGCCCTGTCCGGAAGCGAAGCTGGTAAGGCTGATCTGAAAAAACGGTGAGGGGGAACGTCTTGAAACTCCAGTTTGTACCCTTGGGACACAATACTCAATACCCAAGGGTCTAGACCCGAGCGAACCCAGACCTGACTGAAAAGCTTTAGGCGTGCCCCCACCGGTGCGGGCCCCTGTAAGGGAGACCTGGCATCATGCGGAGGATTTGGCAGAAGCCGGGGAGGACTTCTGCTCCTGGGAACACGAGGATGCGGGTACCCTCTTGCCTATTCCTTTACCTCTGGTAGCCAGGAAGAAGTTTCCTCGGCCTCTTCTATACTTGTTGGGCCGAAAGGACTGCATTTGATAATGTGGCGGTTTCTTCTGTTGCGTAGGAACAGAAGGTAAAAAGGTAGATTTTCCCGCGGTAGCTGCTGATACTAAATCAGTAAGACCGTCACCGAAAAGTTCACCTCCCTTAAAAGGAAGAGACTGACTCCATATTTCTCTTGGAATCAGCATCAGCATTCCACTGGTGAGTCCAGAGCGCTCGCCTAGCCGCAACGGACATAGCATTCGCCTTAGCACCTAGCAGGCCAGCATCCCTTGCAGCCCCTTTCAAGTATGCAGCTGCATCTTTGATATAACCAAGCGTTACCTGGATGTTATCTCTATCCAGAGTATCCCAATCAGAAGACAAAGTGTCTGCCCACTTTTCAATAGCACTACTGACCCACGCAGACGCAATAAGAGGCCTGAGCAGCGTCTCTGTAGTAGTGAAAATAGCCTTTAGGGTAGCCTCCTGCTTACGGTCCGCCGGCTCCTTAAGGGCTGTCGATTGGGCTGCAGGGAGGGCTACCTGTTTTGACAAACGCGCCAGGGCTTTGTCTACTGTGGAGGGATTTTCCCACGTATCCCTATCAGACTCGGGAAAGGGGTATGCCACCCTGATCCTTTTAGGAATCAGAAATTTTTTATCAGGGCTGTTCCTAATGCTATCAAAGAGAGCGTTCAGTTCGAAACAAGGAGGAAAGGTAACCGAGCGCTTCTTTTCCTTGTAAATAAGGACCCTGGTTTCAGGTGTAATAGGGTCCTCATTAATATTCAAGATATCTTTGACAGCAACAATCATATACTGAATACTCTTAGCCAATTTAGGGTCCAACCTAGAATCAGCATAATCGACATCGGCCTCCGAGTCCGTGTCGGTACCCTTGTCAACTAACTGGTCAAAACTACGCTTGTGCAACCCCGCAGAGTCTTGCATTTGTAATAAAGCGTCCTTTACTGATCTTTTCCACACCTGGGATTGAGATTCAGACTGATCAAATTTTTAATTTAATGACGTGACACTAGCATGCAAGGCATTCAATGTAGTTAACCAATCTGCAGTCGGCGGTGCCGACAGGGCCACCCCCAAAACATTCGGTGTCCCTGATAAATTATCCCCTGAAGAAGGATAATCTGCCTCCGACATGTCGACTACCCAGAGACAGCACACACACCAAGTCTGTGAGGGAACACAAAGGGAAATAGCCAGCTCACACCCCAGCGCCAAATAAGCAGGTCTGACCACACTAATAAATGTCCCAGAGCTGCTGCGCTTTACTTATAATAAATAAATATGCCCCCCCCCCTTCTGTTTTGAGCCCCCTGGTACTTGCTGCGGGTGAGGAAGGACCAGCGACTTCACTGAGGAGGAGGAAAATGGTGCCAGTGAGCAGTGAGGAAGAAGCCCCGCCCCCAACATGGCGCGCTTCGTCCCGCTTAATTTTATATATTTATCCTGGCGGGGGTATTGCGGACACTGAATATCATTGCCAGCCAGTTTATAGAGGTAACAAGCTCCCAAGGGCGCCCCCCCCCCCAGCGCCCTGCACCTACCGGTGGGACCTGAACGGGAGCCTGGCGCGCACTGAGCAAGCCGCTGTGCGGTACCTCTTATATGCCGTCTTTTTGAAGAAGATGTCTTTTCCTCAATACTCACCTGACTTCTGGCTGAAGAGGGAGGACGGCAAGCTGTGGGAGGGAGCATCCAGGAGAGCCCGGCGTTCATCTCCCCTCAGGAGCTGAAGGCATCCTGTCAGCAGCAGCAGAGCCCTGAAACTCATTAGAAGTGGGTCTAGACTGCTCTCCCCTCTTTCCCACGAAGCAGGGAGTCTGTAGCCAGCAGATCTCCCCAAAATAAAAAACCTAACATTAAGTCTTTTCAGAGAAACTCTAAGAGCTCCCCAAGTGCCCTGTGTCTCGTCCGGGCACATTTCTAAAACTGAGTCTGGGGAGGGATATAGAGGGAGGAGCCAGGTCACGCCCCTTTGAAAGTCTTAAAGTGCCCATGTCTCCTGCGGATCCCGTCTATACCCATGGTCTTTTGAGAGTGCCCAACATCCTCTGGGACGAAATAGAAAATAGGAATTTAATTACCTAGCGGTAAATCCTTTTCTCAAAGTCCATAATGGATATTGGGCACCCGTCTCAGTGCGGTGACTTTTCTGCAGGTTCTCTTATATGTGGTTACCTGGTCAGCTGTTGTTGTTTCCAGCCGTTGCTGGATGTTCGTGGTGTGCTGGTTTCTAAATCTCACCACTCTTTGTTGTCATATTTCCTTCTCTCATATATGTCCTTTCTCTTTCGGGCACGTTTTTACCTATAACTGCCTGTGGGAGCGGGCATAGAGGGGAGGAGCCAGCACACCCAGTGAAGAAAATGTAAAGTGCACTGCCTCCTTTGGACCCAGTCTATACCCATCGTACTAGATTCCCCCAATTTCCCTTATGGACTACGAGAAAAGGATTTCCTGTAGGTAATTAAAATCCTATTTTTAGGCTGCCCCTCTCAGAGTTCCCTATTAGCAAGAACCACATAAAGACAATGGGGGTCATTCCGAGCTGAACATAGCTGTGCTAAATTTAGCACAGCTACGATCAGGCACTCAGACATGCAGGGGGAAGCCTAGCACAGGGCTAGTCCGCCCCGCATGTCAGTGCCGCCCCCTCCCCCCTGCAGAAATGCAAAAGCATTGCACAGCGGCGATGCTTTTGCATTTCAGGAGTTACTCCCGGCCAGCGCAGCTCCTTCGACTGGCCGGAAGAACCTCTTCGCTGCCCCAGGTCGCAGCGGCTGCGTGTGACGTCACGCAGACGCCGCGGCCCGCCCCCCCCAATGGTCCGGACACGCCTGCGTTGGCCAGACTGCGCCCCCTAAACTGCGGCTTAACGCCACCGTCCAGCCCCCTCCCACCCTGCGACCGCCTCTGCCTGTCAATCAGGCAGAGGCGATCGCTACTGAATGACAGCAATGTGCCGGCGCATGTGCAATTCTGACCCGATCGCTGCGCAGCGATAAACTGGACTCTGTACTTCAACCCGGGTCGTTTTGGTTCACACACAGCAAAAGCCCAGGTGTTTGCTGCATGTCTGAAAGGGTTTTCAGAATGATGGTGGACAACTTAACTGGCATAATGTTGGGCCTGATAGTATGCAAATAGATAAGAGGCTAAAAACTTATATTTTTACACAGCCTGATGGAACGTGAGGAGGTTTATTTTTTGTATTTTATTACATTAAGAAAATGTGGTTCTTCAGCACTTCGAAAAAGCAGGTGTCTACGTGTACACTTTCATACTCTGCACCTAAATTTTCTGCGGGGTTTCTTCCCATATAAAGAGAATTTGATACTTGATTTAAGTTTTTACAGTAAATAGGAATAATACGTACGTTAGCTGACAAGGCTGATCCCTTTAGTCTAGAAAACCTTGTGTAGTTTATTTTAAGTACTATACAGGCGCCCAAGATGGCTGCCTGACCTTTTGCATTCTCCTGATCATCTCCATAAAACAGCTTAAATTCACCACAACTGACCTATGAATCATCATAAATATCCAAGGACTTACCTTTAACTTGTACTACTCTACGCGGACATCTCATCAAAACCAACGGATTGCATTCCTGCGCTGAGATAGACACTGGATTGAATCCTGGATTGAATCCTCTGCATACCTCCACTGAGAAGTCCTTCAGTTTAGCAGCTGCTGTACTCTGCATTGGACATCCCAGATAAGGTACTGTGAACTACAACCTATCTTTGGCTACATCCAGCCCCTCACTTAGACATCATCCACCTCTGTTCTCTGAGCAACAAATAACTGACTTATTGCATTAATCAACTAATATCAGTATATTCAGGCTCTGTTTTGCTGAAGGCTCACTGTTTCAAATCATGATCCATTTCCCAGGACACGTTATCACTACCCCCACAAGAAATCTACTTCAAAGGCCTCTCACACTGAGACTTTTCACACCTTCACATTAGGAATTGGCTTCTAACACCTTCCCACAAGACTGCCTATCCTTGGATAATTGTTATGCACACCAGTGCCTGCAGGAAAGTACTAGTGTCAGAACTGTTATGCACTCCAGTGTCTGCAGGAATGTACTGGTGTTTGAACTGTTATGCAAAACAAATGGACTCACAGACAAACTGGGGAATATGACATAACGTACACAGAAGGTGATAGGGTAACAAAATACACACACAGTGAACAGAGAAGCCCAGAGGCTAAGGAACTGGGTATCTCCCTTGTATTAGAACTGCTCAGATGTAAAAAGCAAGATGTTGTGTTTTAATACGTAGAGAACCCGAAATGCTGTTGCTAAGGGCAACAGCAAAACCCTAAAGGGTTACCAACGGGTGTGGCAGTAAACTCCTTGGTCAGAGATGGAATGATAGACACAAGGAGAGCCTCCACAATCCTGATTCTCACTTGCAGTGCACAGGTTTAAGCTTACTGCCACTAAACTGACCCCTGACACCTAGCACAGTGAGACAGGATTAGACAGGCAAGTGTTAGAATACAGCCGCAAACTTGCTAAGTTCACAGAGTAATAACAGAACCCCAGCAAGCTAAACGACTGACTCCAGTCTTACTGCTAGGTCTGGATTGGCAGAGTGTAATACCAAATCCCCAGGCCTATTTGCAGTAAGCAACAAACAAATACAAAGCTACACAGTACTGGCTAACTTTCATGAACTGACTAACCAACAGAGAATTCAGCAGCATCTGCTTACCCTGAAAAGAGGCCTTATAAAGCAGGTGCTGTCCACGCCCCACTCAGACCTCACAGACTGTGAGCACAAAAACCAGCACCGGATCCCCTGCCGTGCACAGAGCCTATAACCACTGCACAGCAAAAGACCCGAACCGGAGTATCAGCTGCGCTCAGGTTACTCCACTAGCACTTGTCTCCCGGTTGCCATGACGACGTGGCAGCACAGGGCAGGAGACCCTAACAGTACCCCCCCTCTGTCGAGGGGTCAAAGAACCCCTACCACCGGGTTTATCAGGGAACTGCGAGAAGAAAGAGCGTATCAGTCTGGGGGCATGAAGATCACAACTGCGCACCCACGACCGCTCCTCCGGGCCATACCCCTTCCAGTGCACCAAAAATGACAGCCGACCCCGAACCACCTTGGAGTCAAGAATCCTTTCAACAACAAACTCCCTCTGGCCATGTATCAGAAGAGGGGAAGGTCTTCCACTGGAAGAAGGATTACTAATCGCCCGTTTTAAAAGGGAACAATGAAATGTTTTATTGATACCCAAAGAACGGGGCAGATCTAACTGAAATGCCACCGGATTGATAACCCTGGTGATCTTATAAGGGCCGATGAACCGGGGCCCTAACTTATGAGATGGCTGTCTCAACTTCAAATTCTTGGTAGACAACCAGACGAAGTCTCCTAATTTGAAGCTGCAGGGTCTTTTCCGCTTATCAAAAACCCTTTTGGTCACTAATGACACAGACACAAGGGCTTTCTTCACTTTCCGCCAAATACCTCTAAGGACCGAAACCACAGAGGAACCACCAGGCGTGGAGTCCAGGGGGTCAAAAGAATTGGCCTTAGGATGATGCCCATACACACAAAGGAAGGGAGAGATCCCTGTAGCAGAGTGAGCCGCGTTGTTATAGGCAAACTCCGCCATGGACAGAGGAGCAACCCAGTCAGTCTGACACTTGGAGACATAACACCTGAGGAACTGCTCCAAGGACTGGTTCACCCTTTCAGTCTGCCCATTAGACTGCGGATGGTAGCCTGACGACAAGCTGACAGAAATCTGGAGATCGGAACAAAATGCCCTCCAGAATTTGGCCACAAACTGGGATCCGCGGTCAGAGACCACATCAAGTGGCAACCCGTGGAGACGCACAACATGCAGCATAAATAATTCAGACAGGCGTCTGGCTGATGGCAGCCCAACCAGTGGAACGAAGTGCGCCATCTTCGAAAACCTGTCAACGACAACCCAGATGGCTGTCATCCCCGAGGATTTGGGCAAGTCCACCACAAAATCCATTGAAATGTGGGTCCATGGCTTAGATGGGATAGAGAGTGGATGTAATGGGCCAACAGGAACCCCTCTAGGAGTCTTATTTCGGGCACAGATGTCACATGCCCGAACCCACTGATCCACATCCTTAGCCACCGAGGGCCACCACACCGCCCTAGATAGCAACTCCCGAGTTCTGGCAATACCCGGGTGACCTGCCGACTTCTTGGCATGGAATTCCAGGAACACTCGCTGTCTTAACCTAGGAGGCACAAACAAAAGACCTACCGGAAGGTCTGGAGGAGCCTGCTCCTGTGCTCTAAGGACTAATGATAAGAGGTCCTGGGTAATGCCCACTTTAATACATGATGGGGAAACAATGGGCAACGGCTCCTCGGTGGTCTCCTGGATTGGAGCAAAACTCCGCGAGAGCGCATCAGCCTTGATGTTTTTTGACCCAGGGCGATATGTTATCAAAAAATTAAAGCGAGCAAAAAACAAAGCCCATCGTGCCTGCCTGGCATTGAGACGCTTCGCTGACTCTAAATATGCCAGATTCTTATGGTCAGTGAGAATTGAGACCACAAACTTAGCCCCCTCAAGCCAGTGTCTCCACTCCTCGAGTGCATCCTTAATAGCCAACAATTCCCGGTTACCCACGTCATAATTCATCTCGGCAGGCGAAAATTTACGGGAAAAGTAAGCACAGGGATGAAGGCGATTATCAGACACTCCCATCTGAGAAAGCACTGCCCCAATACCCATCTCAGAGGCATCCACCTCCACCACAAAAGGACGCTCTGGATCTGGGTGTCGCAGCACCTTGGCCGAAACAAATGCCCTTTTGAGACGGGCAAAAGCCGCTTTAGCCTCACAAGACCAGTGAGCAACATCCGCCCCTTTCTTAGTGAGTGCCACCAAGGGCGCCACTATAGACGAAAATCCAGCGATAAATCGTCTATAAAAATTCGCAAAGCCCAGGAAACGCTGAAGCGCCTTCAAACTAGTGGGCTGCACCCAATCCAGGACTGCCTGTACCTTGGAACCCTCCATTTGGAAACCTTCTGGGGAGATAATATATCCTAGAAATGCGATTTGCTGAACTTCAAATTCGCACTTCTCCAGCTTCGCCCCAAGCCGGTGGTCTCTGAGTTTCTGGAGGACTAAGCGTACATGCTTCCGATGTTCCTCCAGGGAATGGGAGAAGATTAGGATGTCATCTAAGTATACAACTAAGAATCTATCCAAATATTCCCTGAGCACATCATTCATGAAATCCTGGAAGACTGCCGGGGCATTACAGAGCCCAAAAGGCATCACCAAATATTCATAATGCCCTGAGTGGGTATTAAAGGCAGTCTTCCATTCATCCCCCTCTCTTATTCGGATTAGATTGTACGCACCGCGTAGGTCAATCTTAGAAAAAATGGTGGCAGTACGAAGCTGGTCAAACAAGACCGAAATGAGAGGCAGTGGGTATGAGTTTTTAATCGTGATACGGTTCAATTCCCTGAAGTCGATGCAGGGTCGCAACGAACCGTCCTTTTTACCCACGAAGAAGAACCCCGACCCAACTGGAGACTGTGAAGGTCTGATAAATCCCTTAGCCAAGTTCTCCTGAATGTACTCTGCCATAGCCTGAGTCTCAGGACGTGACAGGGAGTACAACCTGCTCTTGGGAAGCTTAGCATTTGGCAACAAATCAATGGCACAGTCATAGGGGCGATGGGGAGGTAGTACCTCTGCAACTTTTTTGGAGAACACGTGCGCAAAATCTGCATAACACCCTGGCAATCCTGGCAAACTTAGCTGCGAGAGCCTGACTGGAAGGCTCAAGCAACTCCTGAAACAATCAGTACCCCAACTAAGAATCTCCCCAGAGACCCAGTCAAATTGAGGATTGTGGGCCCTTAACCAGGGTAACCCCAACACCAATGGGGCAAAAGTACAGACAGTCACATAAAAGGACAATTTTTCAGAGTGTGTGGCTCCAATAAACAAAGAAATCTGGCTAGTGCAAGAGGTAATTTTACCTTGGGATAATGGTTCCCCGTTTAACCCACAAATCTCAATTTCCGATGCCAAGGGTACTAAGGGAACAGAGTGTTTTAGGGCGAATTGGCGGTCCATAAAAACCCCGTCGGCCCCACTGTCCACAAAGGCCTCAGTCTTGACAGTTTGACCGAGGATCTTCAAGGTCACCGGAATGATAAAAGTCTTCTTGGGAAATTCTGACTTCTGGCCTGACAGGATATTTCCCATCACCCTCAGGCCCTGAAGTTTTCCGGCTTTTCTGGGCATGATACTACCACATGACCTTTATTCCCACAGTACAAACACAACCCCTGCTGTCTCCTCCGCGTCTTCTCACGCGAGGAGAGGCGGGTAGCCCCAATCTGCATAGGCTCCTCAGAAAATTCCTCAGAGTCTGAGGTTCCCTTGGGAAGGAAGGAAATCTCAGTCTCCCTTTCAAGCCTACGCTCTCTCAGCCGTCTATCCACCCGGATGGATAACTGCATGAGCTGATCCAAGCTATCAGGCAAGGGATATTGTACCAGTTGGTCCTTTATCTGGTTAGAAAGACCTCTTCGGTACTGGTGTCTCAGGGCTGGGTCATTCCACTGGGTATCATGGGCCAACCTCCGAAACTCCGTACAGTAAACCTCAACTGGCCTTCGCCCTTGCTTAAGGATCGAAATCTGAGCCTCGGCTGAGGCCGTCTTGTCAGGGTCATCATACAACATGCCCAGTGCCGTAAAAAAAGCATCAACACTTTTAAGCGACGGACAGTCAGGCTGCAACCCATATGCCCAGACCTGTGGGTCTCCTTGTAGCAAGGAAATCACTATGCCCACCCGCTGAATCTCCGACCCAGAAGACTGAGGCCTAAGCCGGAAGTATAGCTTGCAGCTCTCCTTGAAACAAAAGAACTGCGAGCGATCTCCAGAAAAACGATCCGGGAGATTTACTTTCGGCTCCTTAACCCCTGCAGGTGCTGCTGCTGCGGGAGCTCCGCCAGCAGCCTGGGAGGTGTGCATTTTAATGGACAAATCATTAAATTGCCGAGTCAGGACCTGCACCTGATCGACCACCTGTTGCAACGTATTTTGAGGGGTATGCTCCATATTCCCACAAAATTTCAACAGGAGTATTAGGCTGCTGAATATGTTATGCACACCAGTGCCTGCAGGAAAGTACTAGTGTCAGAACTGTTATGCACTCCAGTGTCTGCAGGAATGTACTGGTGTTTGAACTGTTATGCAAAACAAATGGACTCACAGACAAACTGGGGAATATGACATAACGTACACAGAAGGTGATAGGGTAACAAAATACACACACAGTGAACAGAGAAGCCCAGAGGCTAAGGAACTGGGTATCTCCCTTGTATTAGAACTGCTCAGATGTAAAAAGCAAGATGTTGTGTTTTAATACGTAGAGAACCCGAAATGCTGTTGCTAAGGGCAACAGCAAAACCCTAAAGGGTTACCAACGGGTGTGGCAGTAAACTCCTTGGTCAGAGATGGAATGATAGACACAAGGAGAGCCTCCACAATCCTGATTCTCACTTGCAGTGCACAGGTTTAAGCTTACTGCCACTAAACTGACCCCTGACACCTAGCACAGTGAGACAGGATTAGACAGGCAAGTGTTAGAATACAGCCGCAAACTTGCTAAGTTCACAGAGTAATAACAGAACCCCAGCAAGCTAAACGACTGACTCCAGTCTTACTGCTAGGTCTGGATTGGCAGAGTGTAATACCAAATCCCCAGGCCTATTTGCAGTAAGCAACAAACAAATACAAAGCTACACAGTACTGGCTAACTTTCATGAACTGACTAACCAACAGAGAATTCAGCAGCATCTGCTTACCCTGAAAAGAGGCCTTATAAAGCAGGTGCTGTCCACGCCCCACTCAGACCTCACAGACTGTGAGCACAAAAACCAGCACCGGATCCCCTGCCGTGCACAGAGCCTATAACCACTGCACAGCAAAAGACCCGAACCGGAGTATCAGCTGCGCTCAGGTTACTCCACTAGCACTTGTCTCCCGGTTGCCATGACGACGTGGCAGCACAGGGCAGGAGACCCTAACAATAATTGACTAAATTAGTAGTTATTTTATTTATCACTTGCTTCAAATATACCCAATAGGTTATAGCAATAACTTTGTTCATAAACCCATTATAATTTTGGATCACATACCGAATCAAGGGGAAACAAAACACAAAAAGGAAAAAAACAAAACAAAAAAAACACTGCTTTCTCTCCCTCTCTCATCATCATATGCAGCTCATACTTATAGTAATCTGTCATTGATGACCAAATGTATACGTATTGCTCCAGCTTCATTCTTTCACTCTGCCCACCACGTTCCGCAGTTCCTATCACACCATCACAGGCTTCTATTCTCCACTCCCTTGGCATTTTAAAAAGAAAACACAGGCGCATTCGTGGGAAGCGAGCATGCCGGAAATGTATTTCCCCCGGTAACCACCTAAGTCCTTTGCCCACCTGCTCACCCCCATATTCAAAGAACAATCAAATAGAAGTGATACCCAAAAGACGGCCCTGTGTTTGGAAGAACAGAACTGTCAACTCTCGCTTTGTGACCCCCATACACAGAGCTCCTGCACTTAACATAAAGAAAACTGAAGGCCCTCTGGTATGCCCAATCAGGTCAGTCCTTTGTAATGACAGATCTATAAGAAACAAGACTGCAAGAATTGCTGACCTTATTGAATCTGCAGATCTAGCCTGTATTACAGAGACCTGGCTAGATGAAAATGCAGCACCTATATTGGAGGCTGCAGTACCAACAAACTACTCTGTCATCCACAACCCAAGACTGGACCGCAGGGGTGGCGGGGTGGCTATCTGCTTCAAAAAAGAACTTAAACTTAGGGTCCACCCTATTGAAATTACTCGCTCATTCGAGCGCATTGCTGCCCGGAGTTCGACAGGATTAGGTTTCAGAGTACTTCTCATTTACTGGCCCCCTGGAGATGGAAAGATATTTCTACAAGAAATTGCAGATACTGTTGCTGGCCTGATTCTGGAACATCAAAGATGGCTCATCCTCGGGGATTTCAATGCATGGGTGGATGATGAGCTCTCACGCCTTGGCCAAAACCTGTGCACAATGAATGGTCTGGGCTTCACACAGGTCATTCCTTCTGCCACACATAAAAGTGGTCACACTCTCGATCTTGTCTTTCAGATTGGATTAGAAGTCCCTGACCTAAAAATAAACCCAGTCATCTGGTCAGACCACTACTCCCTTTGGTTCTCAGTTGCAACCCCTCAAATAAGATCTCTGCCCGTGGAGTTGACCAGGTATCGTCCAAGGAGGGGTATGACTCCCCAGGCTCTTGCAGCAAATCTGGATCTCTCTGCTATACTGGGTGCCTGTGAAGATCCCTGTTCCCTAGCTCGTTATTATAATAGGGATGTTATGGCTGCAATTTATATTATCGCCCCTGTGCGTATAAGACCTCGTAAACCACAACGTCAAGCTCCATGGTTCGACAACAGTGTTAGTGAGCTCAAGAAAAGGGGACGTAGACTGGAAAGATGATGGAGGAAGTCTAACCTAGTGGATGACAAAATAAAACTAATAAAGCATAATGAAGAATTTCAATCGACAATCACTCGTAAGAAATCACAGTTCCTGTCAAACGAGATCACAGCAGCAAACAATAGGCCAGCACAACTTTTCCGCACAGTGGAGATGCTTTGCAAGCCAGCATGCCTGCAGACTGATGAAACCCTCTCCCAGGCAAGATGCAACGAGTTTGCAAACTTCTTTGCAGATAAAATATCCACTATCAGGGCTGGAATCTCCACAGTGCCATCAAAGGAGTGCCAAACTACAAAGCCTGCCAATATAAGCTATCTGTCTTCATGGACCAGCTTTGACCCAGTGGATGTAAAGGACACTGCTGAAATTGCTCGGATTTTGCGTCCCACCACCTGTGATCTGGACCCGGCCTCAACCAAGCTTCTAATAGGTTGTATGGATATAATTGGTCCTGTCTTTGCAAAAATTGTTTAATGCTCTTTGCAGACAGGCATTTTTCCTGGACCCCTAAAGGAAGCAATTGTTAGACCGCTTCTTAAAAAACCTAATTTAGATCCCGACTGCATGACCAACTACAGACCAGTATCAAACCTTCCTTTCCTAGGAAAGGTCATTGAGAAAGTAGTTGCAAATCAACTGGAAACCCGCCTGACAACCCATGATATTTATGATCCATTCCAATCAGGATTCAGGAGAAGACATAGCACTGAAACAGCCCTGTTGTGTGTGTTAAATGATCTTCTGATGGCAAGAGACAGAGGTGACTGTTCAATATTAATCCTTCTGGATCTCTCCACAGCATTTGATATCGTGGACCATGGGCTTCTGATTGAGGGACTGATACATTTCTGTGGTCTGGATGGCACAGTACTAAGCTGGTTCAAATAATTCCTCACAGGCAGGTCACAGAGAGTATCGTCTGGATTATACTCATCACCACCAGTGCCATTGCCATGTGGTGTCCCACAAGGTTCTATACTATCCCCCATGCTTTTTGCAGTATACATGCTCCCTTTGAGCGAAATAATCAGGCGCCATGGCCTGGTCTACCACTGCTATGCAGATGATACACAACTGTACTTGTTCTTTGCTCCGGGCACTGATAACCCAATAGCAACCCTAAATGGCTGTCTAGCTGAGCTACAGGAGTGGATGAGCGCCAGCTGGCTGCGACAGAACCCGGATAAAACAGAGGTCCTTATGATACGACCACAACATCAAAGGACAAGACTGCAGCATAGCCAACCAACTGGACTTACACTCGGGGATTCAGAATTACAGACCAGTGATTGTGTGCGGAATCTTGGCATTGTCCTAGATGGTGGCTTGACACTTAAACATCAGATATCAGCCACAATCAAATCCTCATTCTTTCACCTGAGGAACATAGCCAGAATCAAGCACTTAATTCCCTCAGATGATCTACCAAAAGTCATACATGCATTTGTATCATCTCGATTAGACTACTGTAATGCCCTCTACCTTGGTCTCCCAGCAAAAGAATTGCAACGCTTACAGCTGGTGCAAAACACAGCTGCCAGGCTGTTAACCAACCAGCCCCGTTCTAGCCACATAACACCCATCCTCTACTCCCTTCAATGGCTGCCTGTAAGATGGCGAATCATCTTCAAGATTGGCTTACTGAGTTTCAAAGCATTACATGACCAGGGTCCAAGGTACCTGAAACAGCTTCTGACCCCATACTGCCCCTCTCGATTACTGCGATCTGTAGATGAAGGACTTTTAGCAGTACCTAGAATCTCCCGTAATTCACCTGGGGGTCGAGCTTTTAGTCATGCGGCTCTGACTCTATGGAACTCACTTCCCCGCACAGTGCGAGAGGTCCCAACTATAGAATCCTTCAAAAGTAGACTCAAGACTTTCCTGTTTACTCAAGCATTTCCATAATGTTCCTTTTAGTATCTTCATGCTTCTGTATTTTATGAAAATGTACTTCATTATTTTCTGTACTATATTATGCTATGTATCTGTTAAGCGCCTTGAGTCCTATTGGAGAAATAGCGCTATATAAATAAAATTATTATTATATTATTATTATTATTTTCTTGATATGGTTTTGTGTGGCTCCAAATTGGACTATGCCCTGTATAGGAAAGAAATGGACAGAAACACATTATTTTGGGCTTCAAGCCACCATCCAGACTCTTTAAAGTCAAAGCACCCTGTGTCACAGTTCATCAGGGTCCTATGGAATAATACTGATCCTAATAGTAGAATGGAGAGCCAGATGCAAGAATGCTAAGACAGATTTGTAGCCCGCGGCTACCAACCTGAAGTCATCAGAAGATGCCTCACCAGGGCTAAAAAGATTCTCAAGAAAAATACCACCATTCTCAATTTGCGCTCTGATACTAATTTAAAGGCAACACGGCCATTTTGGAATCCCGTTGCATCTCAGCGTGGGATTTATTCTTATTTGTGGGCATGCATGGGGCAAAAAAAGCACTCCATAGAGCGCTGACGGGGTGCAGCACATCTTGTGGGGGACACACTGTAGTGTCTGGATGCCATTGTGCGGTGATTGAAAGCTGAGATTGCGGCGGTGGCAGCAGAGCTCCAGACATCACCTCCCTGCTACATCAGTGCCGGAACCCTGACTTCACTGTTAAGCCCCATACACACTAGACGAGAAAGTAAGAGCTATTGCTCAGAAGGGCCATTCTGAGTGATATCTTTTACTATCTTGTCTAGTATGTAAACTCAATGTCTTTAATGATGCGCGCTCCCGTGCATCATTAACAACCCCCTCCCTCGTCTGATCAGTCCAGCCGAGGAAGGACCTCGTTAACGATGGCCATGCTGCAGCATGTCAAGTGTGTATGCAGTTGCTGATGCCAGGTCTCCGTCTCCAGCCAATATCGCTGGGTACACACATCGGCTAGTGTGTACATAGCGTTAGACAGTAATGCCAGCCACTATGGCAAATGTGCTGCGCAATGCATTAAAATATTTTCTCTAACGTCCTAGTGGATAATGGGGATCTGTACTTTAGTACCAGGGGTATAGATCGGGTCCACTGGAGCCTGGCACTTTAAAACCTTTAGTGTGTGTATGTGTGTACTGGCTCCTCCCCTCTATGCCCCTCCTACCAGACTCCGTTTAGAAAAATGTGCCCAAGGAGCCAGGTGCATTTTTTCTGGAGCTCCAGAGAGTTTCCTTTATGTCTCTTACGTCCTAGAGGATACTGGGAATCCATTTAGTACCATGGGGTATAGATGGGTCCACTAGGAGCCATTGGCACTTTAAGAATTTGATAGTGTGTGCTGGCTCCTCCCTCTATGCCCCTCCTACCAGACTCAGTTTAGAAAATGTGCCCGGAGGAGTCGGTCACGCTTATGGAAGCTCCTGAAGAGTTTTCTGCATTTGTTTTATATGTTTTATTTTCAGGCAGGACTGGATGGCACTAGCCTGCCTGCTTTGTGGGACTTAGGGGGGAAAAGACGGACGGCCCAACCTCTTCAAGGTTTAATGATCCCGTTCCCGCTGACAAGACACTAGCTCCTGAGGGAACTATTCGCAAGCCCCACGACGGCAAGCGTACATTCCCGCAGCACGCTGCCACCCCTAACAGAGCCAGAAGAGTGGTGAGTACTAAGCCGGCGTCCCGGTTAGCGGGTCGCCGGCCATTATGGCGGCATGAGGGTACGAAGACGCATGGCTTCTACATGGGGCGGCTGGATCTCCAGACTCCATACACAGTGCAGGCACTCAGCTTCTGAGGGGGCGAACTGAGTCTAAGTACACTATATGTGTATATGTGTACACAGTACCCACACTGGCATCACAGACTTAAAAGGGGACTGATTCCATTTTAGGCACAAAATCACCTCAGCCAGTATAAAAAAGCAGGAAGACCACATGCCTTTGAAGGGGCGTGGCTTCACTATGAGCTGATCCAGCAGCTCACCAGCGCCATTTTCTCTTACGTCCTAGAGGATGCAGGGGTCCACATTAGTACCATGGGGTATAAACGGGTCCAGTAGGAGCCACTGGCACTTTAAGAGTTTGAGAGTGTGGGCTGGCTCCTCCCTCTATGCCCCTCCTACCAGACTCAGTTTAGAAAATGTGCCCGGAGGAGCCGGTCATAGCTAGGGGAGCTCCTAGAGCTTCTTTAGTTTTATTATTTCTCATACGTCCTAGAGGATGCTGGGGACGACATCAAGACCATGGGGTATAGATGGGATCCGCAGGAGACATGGGCACTCTAAAGACTTTTCATTGGGTGTGAACTGGCTCCTCCTTCTATGCCCCTCCTCCAGACCTCAGTTTTAGAAATGTGCCCAGGTCGACTGTATGCACTCTGAGGAGCTCTACTGAGTTTCTCTGAAAAGACTTATGTTAGGTTTTTTATTTTCAGGGAGATCTGCTGGCATCAGACTCCCTGCTTCATGGGACTGAGGGGGCAGAAGTAGGCAGAGGCAGAACTCTGGGAGGCAACGGAGTCATCTGCCGCCGGGCTCCTGCTCTGAAGGGGGGCACCTTTCCTCCCATTCTGTGACACCATTGAATTAAGTTAATTGATATCTGTCGCTGTCTTTTCAGTGGCCAACTTCCTCACTGGTCCCTGCACCTTACAAATCACACCCTCTTTATTATACTGAATATACACATTTTACAAGGGTCACACCCAGGTTTAGAAACCATGACCTATTACACTGGAAACAGTCACCTTACTGATGAAGCGGTTAGCTCCTGTATAGGAAATATGAGAATTTTAACTTTATGAAGATACTTCTCTGACAATTACACGTAACTTCATATAGTTAGAATTCTCATGCTTCCCGTACAGGAGCAAATAGCTCCATCAGTAAAGTGTCTGCTGTCAGTATAACAGGTCATGGGTTCTAATCCTGGGTACGACTGCTAAGAATTGTCCGATTTAAAATAAAAGACAATTAAATGTATAAATACAGTATATACATTTTTTTCAGAACACTCCACACACACACACAGACGCACACACATACGCGCACACACATACATTTATTTATCTTAACATAGGAAATGGGGGGGCACCAATATTTATCTTGCCTCCGGGCAACTGGGACGAACTTACGCCACTGGAAGTAGGAACCAACTTCCTAAAGAGTTTCATGGCTCTGCTTCTGGCTGACAGGACACCATTAGCTCCTGAAAGGAACTGGACGCTAGCCGTGCCTAGATGCTCACTCCCACAGCACGCCGTCACCCCCCTCACAGAGCCAGAAGTCAGAAGACAGGTGAGTGTTAGAAGACAGATCTTCAATCAAGAAAGTGACGGCTAAAGGTACCGCGCGGCTGGCGGGAGCGCAGCGCGCCATGTTGCCCACACATACACAGGCACTGCAGGGTGCAGGGCGCGCAGGGGTGGGGGCGCCCTGGGCAGCATGAAACCTATGGAAACTGGCATAACACACGGACTCTGATTCCTGTGTCGACACTAGTGATTCCAGAGGAATAGGTCCTAAGTTAGCAAAAGAGCATTCAAAACATGTTTTAGCTATAAAGGAGGTGTTAGAAGTTACGAAGCCCCCTCTTTTACCACAAGGAGAGGGTTTACTTTAGTAAAGAAGTAATGTAATTTTCCCTCCACCTCAGGTCTGATTTAACCTGAAAAGAAATTTCAGATTCCCAAAAGGAATTCAGGCAGCTTACCTTTTTCCAAAAAAGGTGGGAATCACCCCGCATTTTAGACAGGGCCCTGTCATAAAAGAGAAAAGGTGTTTCTCCCTGCGCCTGGAATGGCTTCACTTAAGGAGCCGACAGACCGCAAGTGAGTGAGGTGATTTATTGATGTGGCCAATGGGACACTACTAGGGCCTACCATTGTCTGTGAGTGGGTGAGTAGTGCTATTGAAAAGTGGTCAGAAAACTTGTCATTAGACATTGACACAATAGATGGAGACGAGATACTCCTAACGTTAGGTCATATCAAAGACGTTGCTGCGTACGTACTAGAATCCATGAAATATATTGGTTTCTTGGGATCAAGAACCACTACCATGGCAGTATCGGCTCGGAGGGCGTTGTGGATTCGCCAGTGGAATGCTGATGTAGATTCCAAAATAAAATATGGAGGCTCTCCCGTATAAAGGTGAGGCCTTGTTTGGTGATGGGCTGGATGCGTTAGTCTCGGCGGCTACCGCAGGTAAGTCGACATTCTTGCCTTATGCTCCTACACCGGCGAAAGAGACACACCACTCTCACATACAGTCCTTTCGGCCCAACAAATACAAAAAAGCCAAAGGTCTCCACTTTTTTTGCAGGTAGGGGAAGGGGAAAAGGAAAGAAATCCGCAGCGTCTCCCAGATCGCAGGAGCAGAAGTCCACCCCTGCTTCTGCCAAATCTGCAGCATAACGCTGGGGCTCCCTTGCGGGAGTCCGCTCGGGTGGGAGCACGTCTGGCCTGGACCAATGGGTCTTACAAATAGTGTCCCATGGGTACAAACTAGAGTTTCAAGACGTCCCCCCATGCCGATTTTTCAAATCGACCTTGCCAGCTTCTCTTCCGGGAAGAGAGGCAGTAACAACGGCAATTCAAAAATTATGTCAGGATCAGGTCATTGTCCTGGTACCCTTGGCACAGTAAGGAGAAGGTTTTTTTATTCAAGCCTCTTCATAGTTCCGAAGCCGGACGGCTCGGTCAGACAGATTTTAAACCTGAAAATCTGAATCTCTACCTGAAAAGGTTCAAGTTCAAGATGGAATCCCTGAGGGTAGTGATTTCCAGTCTGGAAGAGGGGGACTTCATGGTGTCAGTAGACATAAAAGATGCTTACTTGCATGTTCCCATCTATTCTCCTCACCAAGCTTATCTGAGATTCGCAGTACAGGATTGCGATTACCAGTTTCAGACGTTGCCGTTCGGACTCTCCACGGCACCGAGGGTATTCACCAAGGTGATGGCGGAGATGATGGTCCTCCTTCGTTAAAAAGGAGTCAATATAATTCCTTATCTGGACGATCTCCTGATAAAAGCGAGATCCAGGGAACAGTTGGTGCAGAACATCGCACTCTCCCTGTCAATACTCCAACAACACGGTTGGATCATGAATTTTCCAAAGTCGCAGTTGGAACAGACGACAAGATTGTCCTTTTTAGGGATGATTCTGGACACAGAAGTACAGAGAGTATTTCTTCCAGTGGAAATGGCTCTGGAAATCCAGAAAATGGTCAAACAAATATTGAAACCAACAAGCGTGTTGATCCATCAATGCATTCGGTTGTTGGGGAAAATGGTAGCGGCCTACGAGGCCATACAGTTTAGCCGATTTCATGCCAGAGTATTCCAGTGGGACCTGTTGGACAAGTGGTCCGGATGCCACCTACACATACACCGGAAAATAATCCTGTCCCCCAAAGCCAGGATTTCGCTCCTGTGGTGGCTACACAGTTCTCACCTACTAGAGGGACGCAGGTTTGGGATTCACGACTGGGTCCTAATAACCACGGATGCAAGTCTCCGATGCTGGAGAGCTGTCACACAGGGGGAAAGCTTCCAAGGAAATTGGTCAAGTCAGGAAACCTGCCTTCATATAAACGTTCTGGAATTGAGAGCCATTTTCAACGGCCTTCTACAAGCGGTACATCTTCTTCAACATCCCGTGCAGATCCAGTTGGACAATGTAACAGCAGTCGCGTACATAAACAGGCAAGGCAGAACGAAAAGCAGAGCGGCAATGGCAGAGGTGACAAGGATTCTCCTCTGGGCAGAAAGACATGTTAGAGCTCTGTCAGCAATTTTCATTCCGGGAGTGGACAACTGGCAAGAAGACTTCCTCAGCAGACACGATCTCCATCCAGGAAAGTGGGGCCTCCACCAAGAAGTCTTCGCAGAGGTGACGAGTCTTTGGGGAGTTCCTCAAGTAGACATGATGGCATCTCGTCTAAACAAGAAGCTTCAGAGATATTGTTCCAGGTCGAGAGACCCTCAAGCAATGGCAGTGGATACACTGGTGACCCAGTGGGTGTTTCGGTCGGTATATGTTTTCCCTCCACTTCCACTGATTCCAAAAGTTCTCAAAATAATAATAACAACACTCTTATTCAGGCCAGGAAAGGAGTAACGTCTAAACATTACCACCGTATTTGGAGAAAATATGTGTCTTGGTGTGAATCCAAGAAGGCTCCTATGGAAGAGTTTGAGTTGGGACGTTTTCTCCATTTTCTGCAGGCTGGTGTGGATGCGGGCCTTAGATTGGGGTCAGTCAAGGTCCAGATTTCGGCCTTATAAGTTTTCTTTCAAAAACAATTGGCCTCCTTTCCAGAAGTTCGTGAAAGGGGTTCTGCACATCCAGCCTCCATTTGGGCCTCCAGTGGCACCAAATGGACCTTAATGTGGTGTTGCAGTTCCTTCAATCGGGTTTGTTTGAGCCTCTACAAGAAATAGAGTTGAAGTTTCTCACTTGAAAAGTGGTGATGCTTTTGGCGTTGGCATCCACAAGGCGAGTGTCTGAATTGGGGGCCTTGTCCCACAAGAGCCCTTACCTGATCTTCCATGAAGATAGGGCAGAGTTGAGAACTCGTCAACATTTTCTTCCAAAGGTGGTTTCCTCTTTCCACATAAACCAACCTATTGTGGTGCCAGTTGCTACTGACACGTTCGCTGAGTCAAAGTCTCTAGATGTGGTTAGAGCTTTGAAGATTTATGTCGCTAGAACAGCTCGAATACGGAAAACAGAGGTTTTGTTTGTCCTGTATGCTCCCAACAAGATTGGGTGTCCTGCTTCCAAGCAGACTATTGCGCGCTGGATCAGTGGTACAATTCAGCAAGCTCATTCTACGGCTGGATTTCCGTTACCGAATTTGGTGAAGGCCCATTCTACTAGGAAGGTGGGCTCCTCCTGGGCGGCTGCCCGGGGGTCTCGGCATTACAACTTTGCCGAGCAGCTACTTGGTCAGGGTCAAACACATTTGCAAAATTCTACAAGTTTGACACCTTGGCCGATGAGGACCTAAAGTTTGGTCAATCGGTGCTGCAGGGTCATCCGCACTCTCCTGCCCGTACTGGAGCTTTGGTATAGACCCCTTGGTCTTGATGTCGTCCCCAGCATCCTCTAGGACGTATGAGAAAATAGGATTTTGATAACCTACCGGTAAATCCTTTTCTCCTAGTCCGTAGAGGATGCTGGGCGCCCGTCCCAGTGCGTACTTTACCTGCAGTTTAGTTATTACAGTTACACAAGTTGTGTTATCTTGGTTTCAGCTTGTTGCTGCAATTAGTTCATGCCTGTTGGCGTGTGTTATGTTAAATGCCATGTGTGCGGCATGGTTGAGGGTGTGAGTTGGTAGATATCTCACCACTAGTTAAGTAATTCCTTTCCTCGAAATGTCAGTCTCCCTGGGCACAGTTCCTACAACTGAGGTCTGGAGGAGGGGCATAGAGGGAGGAGCCAGTTCACACCCAATGAAAAGTCTTTAGAGTGCCTATGTCTCCTGCGGATCCCGTCTATACCCCATGGTCTTGATGTCATCCCCAGCATCCTCTACGGACTAGGAGAAAAGGATTTACCGGTAGGTTATCAAAATCCTATTTCTCTTACGTCCTAGAGGATGCTGGGGACTCCGTAAGGACCATGGGGTATAGACGGGCTCCGCAGGAGACATGGGCACCTAAAAGAACTTTCTAGTATGGTGTGCACTGGCTCCTCCCTCTATGCCCCTCCTCCAGACCTCAGTTAGATCTTGTGCCCAGAGGAGATAGGGTGCATAACAGGGAGCTCTCCTGAGTTTTCTGTAAAAATAATTTTGTTAGGTTTTTTATTTTCAGGGAGCTCTGCTGGCAACAGACTCCCTGCATCGTGGGACTGAGGGGAGAGAAGCAGACCCACTTCTTAAGAGTTAAGGGCTCTGCTTCTTAGGCTACTGGACACCATTAGCTCCAGAGGGAGTCAGAACACAGGTCTCACCCTGGGGTTTGTCCCGGAGCCGCGCCGCCATCCTCCTCACAGATGCCGGAAAAAAGAAGCCGGGTGAGTATGTCAGACATAAGAAGACATCAGGCGGCAGAAGACTTCAGATCTTCATGAGGTAAGCGCGCAGCAGGAAGCTGCGCTCCATTGCTCCCACACTTACACACACACATGGCACTGATGGGTGCAGGGCGCAGAGGGGGGGCGCCCTGGGCAGCAATAAACTTCGTTTTAGGCAAAAAAGTATGTAGTTAGGCTGTGGAGGCAGTAAACTACGGATCCCCGCCATTTTTTTAAAATTCACGAGCGGGACCGAAAACAGCCGCGCGAGGGGGCGGAGCTTGATCCCTCAGCACTAACCAGCGCCATTTTCTCCACAGAGGCTGCAGAGAACACTGGCTCCCCGGACTCTCCCCTGCTAAGCATCAGAGGGCTGAAAAAAAGAGAGGGGGGCACATAATTAAGGCGCAGTGAGTGGGGAAATCTATATACATTTCTATATATAAAAGCGCTATTGGGGTGTTTTTTTTTTTCCTGGGTCAGTTGGCGCTGGTGTGTGCTGGCATACTCTCTCTCTGTCTCTCCAAAGGGCCTTCTTTAGGGTATTGTCCCCTTATAGTTATATCCCAGTGTGTGTGGGGTGTCGGTACGTGTGTCTGCATGTCTGAAACGGAAGGCTTATCCAAAGAGGAGGTGGAACAGATGAGTGGTGTGTCTCAGTCGGCGGTGCCGACTCAGGATTGGATGGATATGTGGCATATGTTAAATGCTAGTGTAGCTTCACTGCATAAAAGACTGGACAAGCAGAGTCCAGTGCGTCGGCAGGTAATCAATCTACGGATTATACCGGCTCACAGGACCCGTCGGGGTCTCAGAAACGTCCCTTCTCACAAATAAGGGACACAGATACCGACACGGACTCTGATTCCAGTGTCGACTATGATGAAGCAAGATTGCACCCCAGGGTGACAAAAAGTATTCAGTGCATGATTATTGCAATAAAAGATGTGTTACATATCACTGACGAGCCCTCGGTGCCCGACACGAGGATACACATGTTTAAGGGAAAGAAACAAGTTATAAACTTTCCTCCTTCCCATGAAATTAATGAGTTATGTGAAAAAGCATGGGAAACTCCAGATAAGAAACTGCAGATTCCCAAAAGGGTTCTTATGGCGTACCCTTTCCCTACACAGGACAGGGTACGTTGGGAATCCTCTCCCACAGTGGACAAAGCCTTAACACGCCTTTCCAAGAAGGTGGCGCTACCGTCCCCTGACACAGCGGCCCTCAAGGATCCTGCGGACCGCAGGCAAGAGACTACACTAAAGTCTATCTACACTCATACTGGTACTTTGCTTAGACCGGCAATTGCGTCGGCATGGGTATGTAGTGCAGTAGCAGCTTGGACGGATACACTGTCAGCTGACCTTGATACCCTAGATAGGGATAAGAGTTAAGTTAGGCACAGGGAGGCTGCTGGCAACAGCCTCCCTGCTTCGTGGGACTTAGGGGGGGAGTAGTGATCGCCCTGAGGGGTTTTGAGCAACTATCTCCGCTGACAGGACATTAGCTCTTGAGGGTGATGATCGTTAGCCGCCCCAGGCAACTCACTCTTGCAGCATGCCGCCACCCTCTAACAGAGCCAGAAGAATTTCGGTGGCGAGTGAGTCACCGCCCCCCTCAGTAAGCGGGGAGCCGGTGTGAAGATGGGGGCAACAGGGTGGGAGCACAGTATTAACTGCGCTCCGGAGGCTCAGCGGTACATAGTGTGGCGCTGTGAGGGCCGCCCTGACCCAGCGCTGATGCCCTACACTGGTCAGCAAGCCTGTCAGGGACCTCGGTTACACTGCCAGCAGAAATCCTCAGGCCAGTATAAAGAATTAAAGAGCGGGAAGCAGCGCCATGTTCAGGGGGCGGAGGTTCTCAGAGCGGACCCAGCAGCGTTCAGCGCCATTTTCCTGCCTGCAGATCCTGTACAGAGACGCTGACAGGGAGAGCTTGTCCCTCCAAGCAACTCCAGCTATCCTGTGCGGTATCAAGGGTAGTTGTAGAAGGGGGGGGGGGGAGGCTGTGTAAATACTATGTAGTCTATTAAGGTACACAGTAAGTGCTAGGTAGTTGTATTATATCTACCTCAGTAAGCGCTGTGTGTGGGTTGGCTCCAATCTCTGTTTCTCTCTGTGGCATACTTTGGGGGGAAACTGTCTGACATTTCCCTGTGTGTGTTGGTGTTTGTTGTCTCACATAGCCATGTCTAGGGACTCTGTCATATGCTGCAGAAGAGGTTTCCTCTCAGGAGGAATCCATTCCATGTACACAGGAATGTAATGTCTTGTCTCAGATCTCTATTAATGAGCCTGAGTGGTTGACCTCTATTAAGGGGATGATCTCTCAGATCTCTACCAGGGTAGCTCATACCGAGACTGAAACTCAGGTGTTAAAGAACTCTATCGCAGTTTGGTCAGGTTCTTTTCCTATTCCAGCAACATTCCCTAGTATGTTCCCAGGAAACGTGCACTTACACAGATTATACAAAATGACACGGATACCGACTCTGATACAGCAGACGGTGATGGGAACGGGCTGAGGGGGGTGGCATCCTTTGCAAAGGGGGTGCAGCTCATGATTGAGGCCATTAGAGATGTGTTAAATATTACTGACACAACACCTGAGCAGGTTGAGGAGGCTTACTTCACTGACAATAAGAAAACCTCACTAACCTTCCCTGCGTCAAAAGAATTGAACGCTATATATGAAAAATCCTGGGAAAACCCGGAGAAAAAATTTCAGATCCCAAAAAGGGTTCTGGTTGCTTTTCCCTTCCCTGAGGAGGATAGGAAAAAATGGGAAAACCCACCCATAGTTTACGCATCTGTCTCCAGACTGTCTAAAAAGGTGGTTGTACCTGTCCCTGGAACTACCGCGTTAAAAGAACCGGCTGATCGTAAGATTGACACTACGCTCAAATCCATATACACTGCTTCAGGAGAGGCGTTAAGGCCCACTATTGCCTGTGCATGGATTTCTAAAGCCATAGTAAAGTGGTCGGGCACATTACTAGAGGATTTGGGTGCAATGGATAGACGTGACATTGAATTGTTTTTACGTAACATACAGGATTCTGCGGGGTTCATGGTGGAATCCATGAAGGACCTGGGTACGCTGACTGCACGGATATCTTCTATGTCTGTCTCAGTTCGCAAGGGACTCTGGCTATGCCAATGGTCTGCAGACGCGGAATCCAGGAGAAGTGTGGAGAACCTACCCTACACAGGTCAGGCTCTTTTTGGGGAAGCATTGGATGTGTGGATTTCCACGGCAACCGCGGGTAAGTCACCTTTCCTTCCCTCTGCTACACCTCCTACGAAGAAACCATTTTCTTCAGCTGTGTCGCAGTCCTTTCGGACCGCTAAGGCAAAAAAGTCCAAGCCTCCTACCACTTTCTTTAGAGGTGGTCGTGCAAAATCCAAAAAGCTTGCACCCGCAGGCTCCCAGGACCAGAAACCTGCTTCTGGTTCCTCAAAATCCTCAGCATGTTGGTGGACCGCACAGCCTGGAGGACGGGCTGGTGGGTACAATACTCAGACGTTTCAACCACGTCTGGGTGTCGTCCGGCCTGGATCCCTGAGTACAGGTACAGGATATTGTGTCCCAGGCAGTGGCGGTAGACGCTCTGATGACTCCACGGGTCTAGCAGATGGTGTACGTATTTCCTCCACTTCCTCTGATCCCAAGAATTCTAAAAAAAATAAGAAGGGAAAAGGTTTAAGCAATTGTCATTGCTCCGGACTGGCCAAGAAGGGCCTGGTACACGGACCTTCTGGAGATGCTCCTCGAAGATCCGTGGCCTCTGCCTCTTCACGAGGATCTTCTGCAACAGGGCCGTTCGTCTATCAAGACTTAACGTGGCTGCGTTTAACGGCATGGAGGTTGAACGGCTGATTCTAGCCAGGAGAGGGAATTCTGACAAGGTCATCCCGGCTATGATCCAAGCCAGAAAAAGGGGCAACATCTAAACATTACCACCATATATAGAAGTAGTATGTCTCTTGGTGTGAGAGCAGACAATATTCCGCGGTAGAATTTCATCTGGGACGTCTCCTGCTTTTTCTGCAGTTGGGAGTGGATGTGGGCCTAAGCCTAGGCTCCATTAACGTCCAGATTTCGGCCTTGTCTATTTTCTTTCAGAAACAATTGGCTTCTCTCCCTGAGGTCCCGACGTTCTTGAACGGTGTTTTGCACATCCAACCTCCCTTTGTGCATCCCATGGCACCTTGGGATCTCAATTTGGTGCTGCAGTTCCTCCAATCGGACTGGTTTGAAGTGTTATAGGAGGTTGACATAAATTACCTTACGTGGATGACCGTCAAACTGTTGGCCTTGACCTCAGCAAGACGTGTGTTGGAGCTAGGGGTGTTGTCTCACAAGAGTCCCTACTTAATTTTCCATGAGGACAGAGCTGAACTCAGAACTCAGCAATTTCTTCCTAAGGTAGTGTCCATTTTTCACATCAACCAACCTATTGTGGATCCGGCTGTGACGGACACCTCTGCTACTTCAAAGTCTTTGGATGTTGTGAGGGCTTTGAAGGTGTATGTAAAGAGAACAGCTCGTCACAGAAAATCCGACTCGCTGTTCGTTCTCTATGATCCCAATAAAATTGGGTGTCCTGCTTTGAACGCTTGATCAGGCTCACTATCCAGAATGCTTATTCCACGGCAGGATTGCCGGTTCCAAAATCTGTACAAGCCCACTCTACTAGGTCAGTGGGTTCTTCTTGGGCAGCTGCCTGGGGTGTCTCGGCGTTACAGCTCTGCCGAGCACCTACTTGGTCAGGTTCGAACACGTTTGCAAAGTTTTACAAGTTTGATACTTTGGCTTCTGAGGACCTTCAGTTTGGTCAATCAGTTGTGCAGGAACCTCAGCACTCTCCCACCCGGTTTGGGAGCTTTGGTACTTACCCGTGGTACTAAATGGATTCCCAGTATCCTCTAGGACGTAAGAGAAAATAGCATTTTAATTACCTACCAGTAAATCCTTTTCTTATAGTTCGTAGAGCAGGGCTGGCCAAACCGGTCCTCGAGATCTACCAACAGTTCATGTTTTCCAGGCCTCCTGGAGATCTGTAGAATTGTCAGTTAGGAATGAATGCAGCACATCTTAATTAGTAATGACTCCACCTGTGCACCAGCTAGGTGGTCTGGAAAATGTGTACTGTTGGTAGATCTTGAGGACTGGTTTGGCCAGCCCTATCGTAGAGGATACTGGGCGCCCGGTGCTTCGTTCTTCCTGCACTGTTGCTTGGTTAAATATGGTTATTTGGTTCAGCAGTTGCTGTTCCTATTTTCAAGTTTGGTTAGCTTGGCTCTCCTCTTGTTTTGTGTGTGCTGGTTCGGAATCTCACCACTGTCCTTTTATATCCTTCTCTCAAAGTATGTCCGTCTCCTCGGGCACAGTTTCCTAGACTGAGTCTGGTAGGAGGGGCATAGAGGGAGGAGCCAGTGCACACTATCAAATTCTTAGTGCACATAGCTCCTAGTGGACAGTATAAAAAACAAGCAACAGGGGCCGCGCACCATTGCAAGAGGTGGAGCTACCCGGAGCAAGACCAGAGGCGGGAAGGTGCCATTTCCAGCTGCTGCGGATCATCAAGGTTGCATGCACGCTGCTCTTCCGGGGACCCACGCTGTTACAGACTTCTGTCCTGGTACCAGGGGGTCATAGCAAGGGGAGAGCTCTCCAGCGGCAGCGCCGCTGCACTTATATCAGTTGTACACTCAAATTCACACGCTATCCTGCTGTGTTTGTGTGCTGGTCTCCGTTTCCTCAGTGTCACTCCAGGAGCTCTCTAGGGTCTGTGTGGGGGTGTTTTCAGTGAGCTGCGCTTTATTTTCAGTTGTGTAAATATGTCTGTGGACATGATTATGTGTGCTGCTTGTAACTTCATCAGCGGGGTCCCTCATGTGTGAACAATGCTCCTTATCTTCGCAGGGACACAGTTCACAGGCACCTGACTGGTTAGATCATTTTAAAAACATGATTCAGAATGTCAATTCAGAATTAGCAGCAGCTAAGACAGAGACAGGTGTTGAAACAGTCTATTGTATGGCTAAAGCAGCAGATACCAGAAAGGTTTCTCAGCCCACCCTGTTGGTTTCACATAAGCACTCACTGCCACAGGGGACAGCTCTCTGTCCCAGGGGTGGAGGACCTCATTTTTGCTGTAAGAGAGGTTCTTCACATACCTGATGAGGAGGCAGAACCAGATGAGGAGTTGTACTTTAATGTTAGACCAAAGACCTCAGCAACTTTCCCTATGTCTAAAGAGTTAAACTCCCTGGCCAGGGAAGCATGGTTAAACCCTCATAAGAAATTTAAAATTCCTCAGAGGTTTTTAGCTATCTTTCCCCTCCCAGCTGAGGACAGGAAGGTATGGGAAATCCCCCCCCCGTCAGTCTATACGTCTGTGTCCAGGCTGTCCAAGAAATTGGTACTACCAGTGCCAGGGGCTATATCCCTAAAAGAGCCGGCTGACCGTAAAATTGAGAACACTGTCAAGGCAATTTATACGGCAGCAGGCGTTGCACAGCGCCCCACAATAGTTTGTGGGTGGATTTCCACGGTAATGGTCAAGTGGTCCGATCATATTATTAATGGATTAGACAATCTGCCCCAGGATGAGGTCATTACTCTGCTACAACACATAGAGGATGTAGCTAATTTTATGAGCGAGGCTATTAAGGAATTGTGTAAGATAAATGGCCGCACTGCTGCTATGGCTGTTTCGGCATGCAGAGCTCTGTGGTTACGTCAATGGTCAGTGGACGCTGATTCCAAAAAGGGTGTGGAAAATCTTCCCTTCAGAGGTGACTCCTTTTTTAGGGACGAATTAAATAAATGGATCTCCCAGGCAACGGCAGGTAAGTCTACCTATCTGCCATCGGCTGCGCCACCTGCTAGACGTTCTTACACAGAATCCTCCTTGCAGTCCTTTCATTTGGCAAGGTTCAGAGGCAGGGGCTGGGGCGTCTCCACCACTCCGAGAGGATCTTGTGGTAAGTCCCGTAAACCTGCAGCTTCTGCCTCCCTGGACCAGACAACCGGATCCCCTGCTGCTAAGCCTTCCACGTGACGGTTGGCCCCAGCAGCAAGGCGACTTTCAGGTGGGTGCTCGGCTTCAACACTTCGCCCACGTGTGGGCACAGTCCTGCCGGGATCCTTGGGTGAGGGACCTCATTTACCAGGGCTACCGGCTGGAATTTCAAGCACTCCCTCCTCACAGATTTTTCAAATTGGGCTTGCCAGTTTTACCCGCAACAAGGGTTACCTTGCAAGAGGCTATTCAAAAACTCCTCCGTTACGCAACAGGGATTTTTACTCCAGTTTTTTCGTCGTTCCAAAACCAGACTGTTCGGTGCGACCCATCTTAAACCTGAAGTCTCTAAACCCGTATCTGCGGGTGTTCAAATTCAAGATAAAATCCCTGTGGGCAGTGGTGTCCGGTCTGGAGAAGGGGGAATTTCTGGTATCCCTAGATGTCAAGAATGCTTACCTGCACATTCCCATGTGGCCCCCTCATCAGGTTCACCTCTGGTTCGCCATCTTGGATGACCATTTCCAGTTTCAGGCCTTGCCCTTTGGCCTGTCCACAGCACTGGGGGTCTTCACCAAAGTCATGGCGGAGATGATGCTGCAACTGCATATGATGGGAGTCAACATAGTCCCCTACTTGAACGATCTCCTGATAAAGGCTATGTCCAGGAAGCGTCTGTTGCCCACATCGATCTGACGATGCTTACGGATCATGAGTGGATTCTAAACTTCCAGAAATCTCACCTGGAACCATCCCGTCTCCAATTCCTGGGAATGATACTGGATACAGTATCTCAAAAGGTGTTTCTTCCGATGGACAAGGCCTTGGATATCCAGGCTTTGGTCCGCTCAGTGCTCCGCCCTCGCAATGTGTCCATACATCTTTGCATACGTTTACTGGGCAAGATGGTTGCTGCTTACGAGGCAATCCAATATGGCAGATTTCATGCACGACCATTTCAGCTGGGTCTGCTGGACAAATGGTCAGGGTCTCACCTTCACATGCATCAGAAAGTGACAGCCCGGATTTCTCTATTATGGTGGCTACAAGTTCCTCACCTGGTAGAAGGCAGGAATTACAATATCCAATCATGTATTCTACTGACAACAGATGACATCCTCCGGGGTTGGGGGGCTGTGACCCAAGGGGCCCAGTTTCAGGGAATATGGTCAACTCAGGAATCTGCTCTGCTGATAAATGTCCTGGAACTCAGGGCAATTTACAGTGCCCTGCTGCAAGCTTCCCATCTCCTGAGGGGTCGGGCAATCCAGGTTCAATCAGACAACACCACCGACAAGGGGGGAAAAGCAGCAGAGCAGCAATGCAAGAAGTGTTAAAAATCCTCCTCTGGGTGGAGGCCAACGCGAGGGCCATCTCAGCCATATTCATTCCTATTCATTCCAGGAGTGGACAACTGGGAAGCGGACTTCCTCAGCAGACACGACCTCCATCCGTGGGAATGGGGCCTACATCCCCAGGTGTTTCAACAGTTAATTCACCAGTGGGGCTGTCCGCAGATAGACCTGATGGCTTGTTGTCTTAACAAGAAGCTATGCTGTTACTGTTGAAGGCCGAGGGATCTGCAGGCTGCAGCAGTGCACGTGCTTACGACACCTTGGATGTACCAGTTTGTGTACCTGTTCCTTCCTCTACCGCTAATCCCAAGGGTTCTAAAAAGGCTAAGAAGGGAAAGCGTTCAAGCAATTCTAATTGCCCCAGATTGGCCTCGACGGGCGTGTTACTCTGACCTCCTAACCATGGCTCTGGAGGATCCCTGGCCTCTACCGCTCCAAAAGGATCTTCTTCAACAAGGTTGGTTCGTCTATCCAGACTTACAGCGGCTACGTTTGATGGCTTGGAAGTTGAGAGGGAGATTCTAGCAAGAAAAGGTCTCACCTCCTGGGTTATTTTTACCATGGTCCAGGCCCGGAAGATGGTGACGTCAAAACATTATCATCGTCTCTAGAAAAAGAATGTTTCCTGGTGTGAAAATGGGAAGATGTCTCCCGTGGAATTTAGAATTGGTCGTTTTCTACTTTTCCTGCAAGCAGGAGTGGATATGGGCCTACGTTTGGGTTCCATTGAAGTCCAGATTTCGGCGCTCTCTATTTTCTTCCACAAACAACTTGCCATGTTGTCGGAAGTATAAACTTTCCTTAAAGGCGTGCTTCATATGCAACCGCCCTTCGTGCCTCCCACGGCTCCGTGGGATCTCAGTGTGGTTCTGTCCTTCAATCGGACTGGTTTGAACCTTTACATAGGGTGGAGTTAAAATTTCTCACCTGGAAAAACTGTGATGCTTTTAGCCTTGGCATCTGCAAGAAGTGTCTGAATTGGGGGCCTTATCCTGTAAGTGCCCTTGTTTGGTGTTTCATGCAGACAGGGCAGAACTCAGGACCCGTCCTCAGTTTTTGCCAAAAGTGGTTTCAGCTTTTCATGTCAATCAACCCTTTGTGGTTCCGGTGTTGTCTAACGCTTCCATTGGGCCAGAGTCCTTGGATGTAGTGAGGGCTCTGAAGATTTATGTCGAGGACGGCTAGTCATCGGAAATCTGATTAGCTGTTTGTCCTTTATGATTCCACCGAGATTGGTCATCCAGCTTCCAAGCAATCCATTGCTTGTTGGCTCAGGTATACTTCGGTGGCTCTGCCTTTACCGACGTCTATTCAGGCCCACTCGGCGAGGTCTTTGGTCTCTTCCTGGAAGGTTGCCCGTGGTGTCTCAGCCTTACAGTTGTGCCGAGCTGCTACTTGGTCTGGCTCGTACACTTTTGTGAAATTCTATCGGTCCTTGGCCAACCTTCAGTTTGGTCAGGTGGTTTTACAGGGGTCTCAGCACTCTCCCACCCGTTTGGGAGCTTTGGGACTTCCCCATGGTACTAAAGTACAGATCCCCAGTATCCACTAGGACATTAGAGAAAATAGGAATTTAATACCTACCGGTAATTTATTTTCTCATAGTCCGTAATGGCTGTTGAGCGCCCACCTCAGTGCTTCAATTCCTGCTTACCTGTTAAGTTTTGGTTGGCCCGCCATTGCGGTCCCGTTATGTTGTTGGGATAGCTGTGCTATCCTAGTTGGGTTGGTGTTTCTATCCTCTGTTCTGGTTAGCACCCTCCTTTTGGTTATGGTTGTGTGTTGGCTTGTTCCTCACCGTTGTTGTATTTATTCCTTCTCTCGTGGTTTGTCCGTCTACTCGGGCACAGTTTTCCTAGACTTGAGTCTGGTAGAAGGGGCATAGAGGGGAGGAGCGAGCACACACATACACACACTAAAGGTTTTAAAGTGCCAGGCTCCAGTGAACCCGATCTATACCCCATGGTTCTAAAGTACAGATCCCCAGTATCCACTACGGACTACGAGAAAAGGAATTACCGGTAGGTATTGAATTCCTATTTTTTCTTAAAGCAATTTCAAAATTTAATAAAACAAAGCCTGCACAGATAATAGTGAACTTATGCCTAAACACCTGCTTAAGGCAAGCCCACACATTAGGTGGGTATTATTTATAAGAACAGAAAGAATTTCAAAAATATACATGTGTGTATATAGGTATTAACATATCACACAAATACAGTTGCAAGAAAAAGTATGTGAACCCTTTGGAATTTCCTGGATTTGTGCATAAATTGGTCATAAAATGTGTTCTGATCTTCATCTAAGTCACAACATTAGACAAACACAGTCTGCTGAAACTAATGCCACACAAACAATGATATGTTCTCATGTTTTTATTGAACACACCATGTAAACATTCACATTGCAGGGTGGACAAAGTATGTGAACCCCTAGGCTAATGACTTCTCCAAGAGCTAATTTGAGTCAGGAGTCAGCCAACCTGGAGTCCAATCAATGAGACGAGATTGAAGGAGTTGGTTAAAGCTGCCCTGCCCTATAAAAAACACACACCAGTTTTGAGTTTTCAATTCTCAAGAAGCATTGCCTGATGTGAACCATGCCTCGCAGAAAAGAGCTCTCAGAAGACCTACGATTAAGAATTTTTGACTTGTATAAAGCTGGAAAGGGTTACAAAAGTATCTCTAAAAGCCTTGATGTTCATCAGTCCACGGTAAGACAAATTGTCTATAAATGGAGAAAGTTCAGCACTCTTGCTACTGTCCCTAGGAGTGGGCATCCTGTAAGGATGACTGCAAGAGCAACAGCGCAGAATGCTCAATGAGGTGAAGAAGAATCCTAGCGTGTCAGCTAAAGACCTACAGAAATCTCTGGCACATGCTAACATCTCTTAATGAATCTACTATACGTAAAACACTGAACAAGAATGGAGTTCATGGGAGGATACCACGGAGGAAGCCACTGCTGTCCAAAAAAAATAAAATTGCTGCACGTTTGAAGTTTGCAAAAGAGCACCTGAATGTACCACAGCACTACTGGCAAAATATTCTGTGGACAGATGAAACCAAAGTTGAGTTGTTTGGAAGGAACACACAACACTATGTGTGGAGAAAAAAAGGCACAGCACAACAACATCAAAACCTCATCCCAACTGTGAAGTATGGTGGAGGGGGCTTCATGGTTTGGGGCTGATTTGCTGCCTCAGGGCCTGGAAAGATTGCTATCAT